>NC_084708.1:13656372-13967025 GCF_033807575.1 Cydia pomonella
GTTCGTTAATACCTGACTGCGTCAGGAGGAGGGTAGGTATCTAATGTTTTTCGAGCGGATGTATGTCCATTCCTTTGGCACGCCGCAGAGCCCAAACAGCGAGACGGGTTTTGACATATGTCGTTCTTTATGTCGTGGTTGAATCCTAATTACATCTAATTACACAATAAAAATAGTCTACCTAAATTAGACGTAACTACAATGCTAACTCATAGGCACACAAAATTAGACGCACCCTTATGTTGGCCGAAATGGTTAATAGTCAATTGCAATGAACGTTTGGCCAACACTGATTGCTACCCACTTTATAACAACGCAAAATATGTTGTTCATCTAAATATTTTTTCTCAAACTTGCAATGAATTGTTGACAGCAATATTACATATCCGCTGCGATGAGTGAAGATGATATTTAAAGGAATTTCATACAGCCTTACAGGCTTACACACCTAGGCCTGTAAAGCAACCTGCTTTTGTTTTTAAACGTAAAATTGTGACAACGTCTTGGCATTCAACCATCAAATAGTAGAAGATTCGTAATTTGTATTTAGCCGTGTAAGCCTACGAATAAAATTTGCAAGTTTGAGAAAATCACTATACAAATCTCGGCGAGAAACGGGGTTGCCGGCCGCGTAACCCTATGCGACATCGCTAAGCTCGGCCGTCTACTTGCAAACCTATGTTTCCTGGCCTCTACAGTAATGTAGTATTTTAAATAATCACTTTAAACAGGTTAGAGGTCTGCATTTTGAGAAAGTAAAACGTTTTTCACAAGCTCAAGAATAAAAAAACACAGGAACGGTCACGGGTTTGGAGCATGAAATAGAAAGTCAATTGTGATCATTCTCTGACCGCTCGCGTGGCTGATTCGTGATAACTTGTCAATCATTGGATTTTTATCAATTATTGTATGTTCATAATCAAAAGTAGATGTCGTTTGTTAATTTGAAAAATGATATGTCTGGCGTACAATTTAATGTATATATATATATTATAATTATATATATATAGCTCCTTAGTAACCTTATTAGGTGTGTGATCAAATGCTCAAAACACATAATTGAAGGAAGCTTGAAATATTTTGTGTTATACCTGTGTATTGTTATAGATTATAGGTACTTTATTGAATAAAAGTCGGTTTGATTAAATCAGTGTTATTTTAACGCCGATCTGGGTTTGATTAAGTACCTATTATTTTAACACCCGGTTGACCTAATCGCAATCATTATTTATACTTTGGCCCGAGGAACCTTATCGTAATTATAATCAGTCACAGTCATTCTTAGGCCGACTGGTAACATTTACAAACGCCGAACAGTTACCTAAATTAGTCATACTAACGTTTTTTTTAAATATCTTGTGATTTCAAAGCGGTGTAAGTACGCAATTGTAGATTAGGCAAAGCAAATAATTTTATGTTAAGAAACGAAAAGCTTTCAGCGTGTAATTTACATTACAATTGAATAATTTTAACATTTGAGAGTGATGACTGCAGTCACTGTAGTCATGAAATTATTAGGAATATCAAAAGAATTCGTATTCAATATTAGGTAAGTACTACCTTTATGTGTCTTGGAAGAAATATACCTATTCTAAGAAAATGTAATTATGATAACCTCAATTACGTCTGAAGCAATGATTCAAGATGCAGGTAAAATAATTTGAGACAAGGTTCCGCAAACAAGTGATAAGGTGAAATTTCAGTTTGTACACGCTGCTGTGAATGGTAAATCAGTAGCCAAATACAGAATGCGGCACCGGCATTTATAATTGCCACTGTGTTACACCCACGGAGCAGCTGCATAACTGTACTAACTACGGTTTACTTCTATTCCCAATAACTTTGCTTACCTACTTATACAAGTTGTTTATTAATGCATTTTAAATAATTTGTGCCAGTTAGGTTTTGGTATGAAATAAATACGTAGGTACTTCACCTATTATTTTACTCATTACATAGGCTACGGAGACTGCTTACCATCAGGCAGACCGTATGCTTGTTTGCCACCGACGTAGTATAAAAAAATAATAAATATGAAGAGTAAATAAGTAATATATAGTTTAGTCGTGAAAATATAATACCAATGCAGTAACTATACGCCTGACCTTAATAAACGCTACTAAGTTTATAAGGATTTAATAAGTGGGTAAATAACTATCCTCTGTTCATACAAATAAGTCAATAAAAGTACAATTTATATAATAAATATCTAATTTTAAAAAACTAAACATTCAATAATTAAACACTCATAACATAATCAACTTAGCTATAATGTCACATAAATTACACTGCTTCCTGACGACTAACCAGTCCTACACGCAACACACAATTAAATCTTATGTCCGTCAGTAGACCTTATGTTTTTCCAATAAGGTTTAAGATTTATCAGTTAACAGTGTAGGCGAGGGTACATACGGCCTAATTAAGTTTTCTCGATTTGATGGACTTACATTTGAAAGAAAAAAAATTAAAGTCTCTCGTCGAGAGGTTAAATATGAATAATGTAAATCAAAAAGAGGTTCCGTTGAACTCGAATTATACTAAAAATAATCGATATCGATCCGATTCCATTTGGTACACACGTATGATTAGCGTATTTGAAACAAAATTTACTGGGTCAAGTAAATATGCACAGATTACTCAGCAATAATTGCCAAGTAAAGCAACATTCCCCGATTAGTGCAACTACTGGGTCAAAACCATAAACCGAATGAGATACCAATTTAAATTAATTTATTCGCGAATTATAATATAACTATAAAGTGAGATAATCACATTTGAAAGCCATTGCGAATCACGAAACAAGTGATAAATTCGTATCGCTGAAAAGAAGATCCGAAAGAGAAATTTAAATTCGTTTTCCCTATTTCGCAACAAGCATACTGACATGCCTGTAAGACAGCTACGTTACGTAAAATACTCGTATTATTTGTAAGTATTCATTGTTTACTTAACAAAGAAATTAATTGTTTACAGTTGAAAAGGTCAAGCGTACGTAACGTACGTTGATACAAAGTTATGGCACTGCGTAAAAAAGCGATCATTGTCTGATTAATGTTGAATCCTTAGTTTTCAACTGTGAAAGTTAATCATATTACCTAAGTATGTGTATCATCATAATTAAATGTTTTCGCCCAAATTCGGGCCTGCCACAATATTGCAACAAACAATGCTCTCTTCGATATAATCTAAGCAGTAACGTTCACGACTCGACCCACATATCCGAGAGAGAAAACATGACCAATAACGAATACGGGGCATTTTGATATGGACTTTCAGTGCTTTCGATTGATCTTTCGGTAATGGATAGGTAGGTACAGAATGTGTAATTGACAGTTAGTGTATACAATATTGACTTGTCCTAGAATGCGAACGGGGTGTGGTTGCATGTAATCTATTAGTGCGCTGTTTTGTTTCGTATTAATGTGCAAGTCACTGACAAGACGACAACATCACAAATCACAATGTTCGAGTCGAGGTCATGCATGTTCTGTAACGGGCCATCTTCGGTATTAGCGGCATATTCTATGAGCGGATTGAGTGGTCGTGGAAAGGTGATTAGTCAGGCTCCTTTGACAAAGGCTTCGGCTAGCGTCGATCTAGTCGCATTTGCGTTTCGTAAAGTGCTGACATATCCATGACTGAAATAGCTAGTACGCTGTCCGCTAACTTATTGTCCGTACATTTGGATCTGGTTAAACTTTGCTTGTACAATGGTCCGTTTGTTGAACTTATAATCGACAATATATAGTGATTAATGAAGTATGAAAATATGACGGAACAAAGTCACTATTTTGGTATGTGTACCAAGTACCTAGGTGTTAAAACTACTTTACCAAAGCTGTTATTGGATTGCAGAGAACATATTAACATAAGATATAAGATTAATTCAATTTAAGCAGTCAATTCCACTCAGTTACGTTTCGGGAATTATATAATTGCTCTATAACGGTATGCCACCGTATCTTATACAAATACACCTACATCAGATCCTCAAATAGAATGGTGTCTACTTAAAGATTATTACAGATTCTAATCTACTTGACATTTAGCAGATGTTTACATGCATTTAATAGGCTGAGCTTTGATCTGATATGATTAGTGTAACATGTGGTGAGAAATAGGTTAGGTCGTCTCTCGTGTCGACCGCCGCCGCCGCTGAGCGGCTGTGGCGCCGTGAGCTCGCTGTGCGATGTACATTACCCTGATGGACCAATTCGCCTCAAGCTGGCTAGTATACGTCTGATCTCCAAGCACTCGTAGTCGTTGTAAGACTTGAGATCAGGTTATACTAGTGATTATCCACAGTCAAGTGAAAACTGTCTATTGAATAGACACGGTAGTGCGGCAGCCGGCGGCCACTCGCGCGGTAACGGTACTCTCGCCGCATCGGCCCTGCAACCCAGACGCTGCTCTCCGTCTCTGCAATCCAATACATCTAATACTGTTATAAAATTTATGTGTGTACCTTGTCGTACTTTCTCCCAGGTGTGATGGTAATCGCCGACATCGATCACGCCGATTTTACTACAGAGGTTCCCTTTCTGCTAGGCTCTGCACGGTTTAATAATTTAACACCCACATTTATAATGGCCGCTATTGATGGCCGTTTAGATATTTCATGAAATCATTAAATTGCTGAGTTTAAGAACCTGGGCAAACGCCAAGACGAAAGCCCTTAATTGCCAATAAATATATCTTCATCGTGTTATCTTTTTTTTATTTCCGGTTGGCACCAAACAATTTTCTTATATTAGTTAAATATTTATCACCAGTACGTAGCTTTTCCCGCGTAATTAGTATTCATAGTTGGTTCCCACTTAAATGTCAATTGCTTGGCCAAATTGCAATAGTTGAAATCATATTTTATACAAAAATTACTCACAGGTTAATAACCGTATTGGAGCGGATGAGCACTGAAAGGACGGGAAATGCGGGCAAGGTTTCTGTCATTAAAGTAATTAAAGAATATCGAAGTAATTTTGACGAGAGTGCGGAATTCCTGGTACAGGAGGCGGATGCGGCGATCACGGCGTGCGCCTTGATCTTGCACATTGTGCTATTCGCCACATACACAGATCACTTATCCTCTAGAAAGAACCGATAAGACAACGTGCCATGACAACACAGGCGCTCCCCTGTACCTACTAGTTTACGTTAGATAATGAGAAAGATTTTTTTTATTTGCTAGTGCACAACTTTGTATACGTACCTACCTCTGTCATTCAACATTGTTTGAAAAGTGAAAATCTATATCAATACATGTTTCATGGTTTTCCAAATCGTGTAAATAACTGATTAGTGTAAATAATTAAAACTGTGTTGCAAGAGAACAAATGTTGGTAAAAAACATTGTGCTATACGGGTATTATGCGCCTAAATTGTGATTATGAGTCTTCATTCCTCCTCCATAATATGATACTCGAATCTATAGGAGTTAGTCTATGGCCAAATAAGTGCGCATACGTGGAAACGTACTGGTGGTACAGCGACAATAGTACGTCGACCTTATTCACACGATCCCCTCGTTTCTTCCCTGATTGTTGGTAATGAACTATTTACTCTACCCAAATGAAAATGTTAGCACCTAAATTGCGACTATTGAATATTGTAGTGCTGCTAAGTGTTGACCGAATTATCAAACCTCGCTTTGTCACTGTCAGTATTCTATTAAATGAAAACCATTAAAAGCTTTTAAAATGAAATGAGGTTTTAGATAGTTATCTCTGACGTGGTTATAATTTTCCCAGCTCATTATTTATGAATTCTCTAAGTCGCAAAACTGAATGTACAAAATATAGGTCAATCTAAGAAACAAATTGCTAATGGAGCTACGGTCAAACTATTGAGCACCATATTTTTATCCTCATACTTTTTATTCAGATGAAAAAAAGAACTGTTTATTAAGTATAATTTTTTTTTTTTTTTTTTGTTAGTATTAGAAGTATTATACCGCTTAAATTATTGACACACTTAAAAACAACTACTAACAATTTCTAAGCGAATATATATTGATTTTCAATGCGCTTGTGTGCAAATGATTGATCTAAGTATACATCTAAGAAACATATTAAAATGTCCGAATAACATTTCTAGTTTTGTTGACAAAAAGGCGTAAAGGAGACTTTCATACTGTAACTACATGTATAAAGGCCTTACGACATTTAAGTACCTTCTCCCATTTTCCAAGTCGGTGAAATATTGATCCACTTATATTGACGGACGTAGATAAGCCTTGTACCCTTGTGATCATAATATCGATTATGGTAGTAGTAAGGCGTCCGTTAGAAGAACACGTAAGTGCACATAATGTCTGGTATTTCAGTAAGGCTGCTCAATAAGAGACTACTCCCAACATAATATGTAGATAACTAGGTAAAGTATTAACGGTGCGTCGCATTCAGTTATTATGCCGCCGCTTGATCCATTAATCTTGACCTAGTAACTAGACTTTGAAATTTTGCCCCCTCTTTTTATTGGGAATTTGCCATAATTAATATAAATAAATAAAAAATTACACTTTCAATGTCTGGGTAAGCGTTGTTCATTATTATTCCAAGTTTTAAATTGATAGCTTAAATTTAGCAATGTAACAGACGGACGGACAGTCGCACCATAAGGGTTAATTTGTACCTTTTTCGTACGGAAACCTAACAACATAGTTTTAATTTGTTAATTTCAATTACTTGACAATTTGAAACTATTTTTTTCCACACATTCTCCAAATTCTGTCCATACCTACAGTATGACGTCATTTCTTTTAGAACAGACCGATATTAAATAATCGTCAAACTTAAGCAGCTCTATGACTCATATTTATGGTAAAATTTTACCAGTGTTTAAAACTGATGGAAAATACTTACTTTACAGAATTATTGATTTTCATTTCACTATTGGTGCCACCTCCATTATATATACGACGACCGGTCTGGCCTAGTACCCACTGGGACCCTGACAGTGACCCTGCCTATGAAGCCAATGGTCCCGGGTTCAAATCCTGGTAAGGGCATTTATTTGTGTGATGAGCACGAATATTTGTTCCTCATCCTCATCCGAGTCATGGCTGTTTTCTATGTATTTAAGTATTTATACATATTTATACATTATATATATCGTTGTCTAAGCA
This sequence comes from Cydia pomonella, assembly GCF_033807575.1. Taxonomy (NCBI): domain Eukaryota; kingdom Metazoa; phylum Arthropoda; class Insecta; order Lepidoptera; family Tortricidae; genus Cydia; species Cydia pomonella. The sequence goes on from NC_084708.1 coordinate 13,663,499, forward strand.
CAACACAAGCCTTATTGAGCTTACTGTGGGACGTAGTCAATTTTGTGTAATAAAATAATCTCCTATAATATTTATTTATTTTATTTATATTTATATAGGTGTTTACTATAGGAAGATTTTTCAGTACCTATGCTTGTATTCGAAAAGAAATAAAATAAGTACCAAATTCAAGAGCGCAATATACTTAGGTTAGGTACTTATACTGACAGTGTTGGTTATTAAAGTCGCCATACGAATATGTTAATAGTTAAAACAAGTTGAATTGTGCTATATGTTTGATATGTTTAATGTTATGGTACGTGTCACGAGGCGACCTCTTCCTTCTCCCCTTCACCACTCAGCCTCCCGCACCCTCAACGTTTCGACAGCACCAATAACATTTTATTAATCTCGTTACTTTTTATTTTAACGAACCAATTTTGCTGTTTCTCTGTTACATAAGGTTTTTTAATTAAGTAGTATGCGAAAAAGTCCTGCTGCAGTATTTGGAACAGTTTTTCTACCGTTAATTAATGTCTTTTTTGAAGTGAAAACTTCTTTAGCGGCGCTGTGCACTTTTTGCAATGACGTGACGTGCAAATTGAATGTCATCGAAGCCTGGTTACTTTTGAAAAATCGTATCTCATTCAAGTGTGACATTTTATTTTCTTCATAATCAAAGTGCTGTAATAACGGTTAAAGAGGTTTAATCTTTGTTAATTGTGTTGTATTGTATAGTATTGTTGGGTGTCCATGATTGTAGATACTCAAATTTTTCCTTATCAAAAAGTTAAATAACAGAAAAGAAGCGTGATTATTTTACTTAATATGATGGTGAACGATTCATTAACATTTACTGATTGTGTAGGCTGTAGTCCTGCTCACGTCTCATGAATTACTCTGTATATGTTATATATTACTTAACACTAAAATTTTTCAAAATATCTTCCACGCTCAAATTTATTTACGTAGGTATAATAGAGAATTATCTCTTTTTATAAAACTGCTACTCAATTTCTCCAAAATATCAAAAATGCACAACGTTAATATTCAAGTTTTCACTTCTGCCGGCTCTCTCGGAGTGCAACCCGTTGTTTTTTTATATGTTTCATATGATGTTGACAAAATGTAAGATCGTGTAGCACGGTCAAATAGTTACCTAGGCCTATAGTGCAAATGCTATTATTTTATTTTAATGATTATACACGTACGACTTGTCACCACATCACGGAGCCATTTGCCAGTTAGATTAGATAGGTGGGAGTTTTCAGAAAAAGTGTAACCAATTAGAGTAAGTAGTTATGAAAAGTCAATCGATGTCAGATTTGTGATGACAATTAAGCGTGAAATCTTTATGGGAATCAATTTTTTGCCTTTTTAGGGTTCCGTAGCCAAATGGCAAAAAACGGAACCCTTATTGATTCGTCATGTCCGTCTGTCAGTCTGATTATGTCACAGCCACTTTTTTCTACATTGGACTACCGCTTTTAGTTTATGAAATTAACACCAGATCTAAGTTTTTATTAAAATTTAATGCTTAATTATCGTCACAAAACTGACAGTTATTAACTTTTCTCAACAACTCTCTAATTGAGTACACTATTTTCTGAAAACTCGCAGGTACTCGTAAAATGACCTTACAGTAGGTGTACTTTTACATTTACCTCGTAACATGAGATTTTTAGTAATAGAAAAATAGATGGGTGCCTTAACAAATACTGTTTTTTTTTTGTTATATTAAAATCTCTTTTAAAAAACCATAGTTGGAAATAGAAGTGGAAGTACCATTGATTAATAAATAATTTTTCAACAGTCAGAGATACTCGTGCAGACAGCAGCTGTGATCTTCACGGATGCAATATGTGTCCATCAAACTTTTGCAATATCTTTGTGATAGATAGCTTTTCTGGCAGCAATTTTGATTTGCTTTGCCGTTTCGTATTCCCGGCGATTTTTCCAGTGAGCGATTCGGACAGATGGAACGGAGATAAAAACTTGACTGTTAAGTTTTCCTATAATATACCTACTGACTTTATTTACATAATGGATATATACACAGGTATTACTATGAATAAATCTAAAATGGGCCCTTGAGGCATTGTACCAAGGATGCTTGCGGCATTTCCTCGTTGCCGCAAAGCCGCCAGCTTTTCGGTCACCAGTTACGTTCACCACGCGCTTCACGATTTCTGCAAAAAACTTGCGCGCTGGGACTCCATGAGCTTCAACACCAAATGGTGCAAAATGTTACTCTCTCTAAGTTTTCTTATTCGTTTATGGATGCGATATCGAGAATGTTTTATTAAGAGGCTGTCATGTCTGGTCATGTCAATACCGAAAGCGCGTGGAGTAAATGAAATAGCACTGTTACAGGGCCTAGGCAAGGGAATAAAAAGAAAGCTATTGAAATACATAAATGTGGATTATTAGTGTAGGGGAGATAGGGGAGCATTGGGCAGTCGGGAGGTTCGGGCACCACCTTGTAAGTCGGGTCGTATGGAAGCTACTTAATTTTGTATACTGTGCTAGTTTAGCTTACTAACTTGCAACACCGCTCAGGCTAATGTCATCTGCCATTTTGATTAGTTGTCAGTGTCACATGCCATCGACCGTTTCGTGCGTGCAAAAGAAAATATTTTGATGTGATTTCGAAAAAAATAACATCATGATCTGCGAAACGCCGTAAGTTTCTGTATTGTCTTCTAGTAATGTGTTTACGAAAGCTAATATTAACGTATAAATTAAGGTAAAACATTAGACTACAAAAAACATATTTGAATTTATTGTGAAATGAGGGGGTGGGGAGCATTGAGCACAAATTTTAAAGGGAGGTTTAGGCATGCCCAATGCTCCCGTCACTATTGTTTGTTTCGGCAATCGCTGTAAAAAGAAAATTATTTCAACGGATTTAAATTGCGTATAATATTGAATTTGAATACTTTTGATGTTTTATTATTATTTGTGTGTAATAATGTCCTATAATATTTATTTATTTATTTTATTTATTATATAAAATACCGTTTGAATTTAAAAAGAAAAATAAGCGACGCAAAATCCCTAAAGATATAATATTACGTGCCATAGAAGAAATTATAAAGGGAGCAAAGATTAAAGCGACTGCAAATAAATACGACATACCTCGATCAAATCTCCAAAGATATTTAAAACAAGGCACTGTAAAAGATATTTCTTCTAAATTCATATCTTGCCAAATATTCGCTGAAGATGAAGAAGCCAAACTGTCAGAGTATCTCATAACATCATCTGAATTGAATTATCGACCGTCAAAAGTGCAAACGCGTCAGTTGACTTATGACTATGCCTGTGCAATACATAAAAAAATACCAGAGAATTGAACTAAAAATAAAATAGGGTCAAAAGATTGGATAAGAAGGTTTTGAGTACTTACAGTTTAAAACAGTTGATCGTTTGTTGATTTTATTGCAAGTTTTTATGATTATATGATTTAATATTCAAATAATTTACCATTAAGTGGCGTATTTAATACAGTGCCCAAGCCTCCCATTGAGGTGTCCAAACCACCCGACCATTGGGAGGTTAGGGCACTTTTGACAGTGTTCAGAAAATCTCTTGCAATTTTGAGACTGGTTATAATTGTATAAGTGTTCCTCGTTATAATTGAAGCCAAATATACGTGCTACTAAAATAAGGAGTAAAAAGTAGATTTTGTTAAAAAATTGCATTTTTATTGAGACTTAAGTAAAAAAGTGCCCAATGCTCCCCTATCTCCCCTAAATTACTCGTTAGCGTTATATGTATATCTTTTGCTTTGCTAAAAGATATAGTTTTTCTTAAAAAACTGCTTAAGTAACATCAATTTCAATGAAATCGAGTGTTGACAGCCCCTTAACAATTAAATATGTTACCTAGAAAGAAAAAAAAGCGGCCAAGTGCGAGTCGGACTCGCCCATGAAGGGTTCCGTACCATTTATGACGTATTAAAAAAAAACTACTTGCTAGATCTCGTTTAAACCAATTTTCGGTGGAAGTTTGCATGGTAATGTATATCATATATTTTTTTTAGGTTTATCATTCTCTTATTTTAGAAGTTACATGGGGGGGGGGGGGGGACACATTTTACCACTTTGAAAGTGTCTCTCGCGCAAACTATTCACTTTAGGAAAAAATGATATTAGAAACCTCAATATCATTTTTGAAGACCTATCCATAGATAACCCACACGTATGGGTTTGAAGAAAAATACTTAAAACTGAAACTCAAAAAATCTTTTTTCATCAAACCCATGCGTGTGGATAGGTCTTCAAAAATGATATTGAGGTTTCTAATATCATTTTTTTCTAAACTGAATAGTTTGCGCGAGAGACACTTCCAAAGTGGTAAAATGTGTGTCCCGCCCCTGTAACTTCTAAAATAACAGAATGAAAAATCTAAAAAAAATATATGATATACTACCATACAAACTTCCACCGAAAATTGGTTTGAACGAGATCTAGTAAGTAGTTTTTTTTGAATACGTCATAAATGGAACGGAACCCATCATGGGCGAGTCCGACTCGCACTTGGCCGCTTTTGCTTACTACAAGCATGTTTTAAGTTTCAAAAAGGCAACATTCGATATTGTTTTTATACAATCTAAATATATATTACGCAAATAATCGAAAATAATGATACTTAGGTAATAATAGTACAATGTATTATATTTACAATTGTTTCTGTCTTTTAGTAGGTACAGCATGCATAAAAAAAGTACTTATTGTTTTTCGTATTTTTCGCAACTGTATTAAAAAACGTCGTTCGCTACTTGTGCGGAAATGTCATTCTTCACTCGTCCCGAGTTTTGCCACGCGCATAAAAATGTCATGCTTTAAATGTCATACTTTCTGCACTAGCATCGAAATGTACTATTTATTGTCTTTCGATTTTTCATCATTGGCGTTCCTGTATCAGTAGGTACAGGAACGTGTTTACCTCTTTCATTTACAATTAGCTTTTCAGGATTTACCGTAATGACAATTAATTTAATACAATGCAATGTTGTCCACTTTTCCATGGAAAAACTGACTCATCATTTAGGTACCTATATGTACCTAGTTCCGTATATGTTATATATATATAATATCCATTATTTATGTAGATAGTTACGTTAACCTTCTTTCTATATAATATAATAGTTTGCAAGGCACGCAAGTTTGTTTTGCGGGTAAGCAAAAAATATTTAGACGAAAGAAGGCTAACGTAACTACCTACATATAATAATGATACTAAAATACTATTTTATAGCATGACATTGTTATGTCGATCTGATCAGATACCACTCCAATAGGTTTGACCTTAGTACTAGTTTAATTGAATAAAGGGAAGGGAAGGTTCCTGAGCACTGGTTGACTAACCGGTTCAGCGAAGGAAGGTTTAGGTATGTAGTAATGAGACACGTACTTTCGATATGTAACTGAATAGTGACGTGAAGGCCTAAAGGAGTCGGCGCGCGCGCCGCTTGGCGAGTTGCAAGGCGATGCATTCACTAGCAATACAATATTTTTGTCGGAATTTATTTATTTATTTATTGAGGAGATTTATTTATTTATTCAGGAGATAACATAGAAAACATACATGGCATGAACGAAAAACTTAAATAGCATAAATATCCTTAAATACAGATGCTTCCATATACGTATCTCACGAAGAACATATACCTAATACCACTTAATACTAAACTTAACACTAACATGCGGTTTACAACATTACAAGTGTTTAGAGAGACTTAGTATATATACGTATGCACATAAACTAATTACTTAGACTTTGTATATGTATATGTAACTAAATACGAAGGAAGAAGTTAGCTAGGTATTTATGATCTTATTTCTATATAAATTTGTGACTGCTGTCTTGAACTTGGCGCAGGATTTTGAGAATAGATCGATCTCGAGAAGAGACTTATTGTAGTGGTCGCACATTCTGTATACAGGTGGACGTTTTCCGGCGTTAGTCTTTGTCTTCGGTAGACTGAAGAGATGTGTAGACTGCGTTAGTTTGAGAGGAGCTCGAAAGTATATTTTGAATAGGAGACTTGGACAGTCTAAGTCACCTGCACATACGTCACGTAGCATGACTGCGTCGGCGACGCAACGGCGGTCCCGCAATCTTAGCATGTTGTATTTATTTAAGAGCTCATCATAAGAGCACCGTGGATTCTTCAATCGAATATTAAGGCGTCGTAAGAATTTTTTTTGTATCATTTCTAGCTTATTGCAGTATACATTGTAAAAAGGGCTCCATGCAAATGACGCGTACTCAAGATTGGAACGAACTAAAGTTTGATAAAGGCAAGTCAGGCTGAGCTTCTGTTTGAAGGGTTTAGTAACGCGCATAACAAAGCCCAACATTCGGTATGCTTTTTTGAGAATGCGGTCGATGTGTGTGTCTAGTGTCAACTTCGTATCAAGAATAACACCTAGATCTCTAATGTTGTTTACTGTTTGAAGGGAGTATTCATTTAGTTTATATGAATTTCGTAGTACATTGCTTTTTCTAGTGAAAATGACATGTTTGCACTTATTGTAAGCCAAAGATAACTTATTAATCTTACATAATCATCGAGTCTGTTTAAATCGTCTTGAATTAGTTGAACATCTTCGTTAGTGTGAACTTTTTTATAAATTTTTAAATCGTCAGCATACAACAGAAAGTTACAGTTCTTGAAGCACAGTGAAATGTTGTTAATAAACAAAACAAATAGGTAGGAAGCATAATTTTACTATCATTATGGCTTTGAAGAGTCAAGGTCGAAGTAATCTAAGCAATATGTTAGTTATATCAGTTATCATTACCTATTACCTACTTTTTTTAAATAAATATTAACATAGATTGTTCGACGACATTAATTGCGGATGTTGACTATACAAGTACACCAATAATCATATCTTTCGGGTACAGAAACGGAACAATCTAAACACTATCTGTGTATGAACCCACTTATCAATTGTAGAACAGTCACATCAAAAATTGCACCGAGTTTAGAGGATGCCTATGTACCGGTCTTAGGGAATTCTTCCGTTTAATGCTTTCGAGGTCATTAGACAAAAAAATTAATGCTTTAAAGCATCGTTGAACAACGAAAAAACGATACTAGACACATCTGCACCACTAGTGCACCACCCACCCTAGCACCCTAGTGTGCTAAAGTGCTCGATGTTAATTTGTAGAAACTATTTTCAATAGAGTTTCCAGACTATTTCCGTACTTCGAATCTCAATAGTTAGTATGCAAGTATTCCATATTTTGTATTTATACTTACTGGACATTGCATGGCAAGCCTCTCGCAAAGGGCCGCGGGCCGAGGGGCGGGGTGGACGGTCACGACGCGGTTAGCCTAGGTTAGGCTTCGACTCGCGTCCAGCGAGATGCTCTCAATTCTGCCTTTTGATTAAACACTGCGTGCCTCGTTGCTGGTAATGCTGGTGTATTGTGCATCGGAAATATGCCCCAAGGCGCTTACAACCGTAATTAAAAGGCCGGTTAGGTTACTGGGTGTATAAAATTACGCATGCTATGCATACACAGTATCATATTTACAAGTAAAACATTTGTAAAAAAAACGATAGTTTTAAGTTAGAACTTATATCAGAGTATCGACGAATCAATTAGGTACCTAACATGACAATCTGGCCAATGAATTAAGCCAGCGCACCTAGAACGGAGACGAGTTACACGTGTAAATATAAGTAGCCAGTAGGTACCTCATTCGTTATGTCGAATAATCAGAATTTCGTTCGAACTTCGTCCACTGATGGCATGTTGTAGATGCAAATGGAAAATGTTTTATTCTGAAATAGCCTCAGCGGATGCTAGGCCTGGCAACCAGCGAGGTACCTACAAGTGATTGTAACTCATGTAGTGCAAAATTTCCGAACAGAATACTTAGTTGTTTACTAATACAGTCGCGGAAAAACACGGTAACTGAGAATCCGCACCCCGGTGTTGTTTGAATGTATTTAAGGACTTCCATAAATATATTCAAACAACTAAAGATTAAAGATTGCTATTAATGTTCTACTTACAGAAGATATTAATTAGTTGTAGGCGTACTGCTTTGCATGTTTACATAAATATAATATAACAGCTGTATCTAAAATTAAGGAATAATGCTAAAATAAAGTACAAAGACCCGGAGCTAATTATTGTCCTGGTGCAGCAGCAGTGTTTAGGTAAAGTATACACATTATGTTCGTATCCTACCTCAAAGCATAAAATTGCCTATAAAGTGCTTATTTCTCTCGGAGAGTAGCAGGCTGTAAAACTGTAGCTTCCAAGAATAGGCACCTCTAACGTGCATTAACATAAACGAAGTAGAGCAGAACACGACGGTATAACACAATCCTTTTGGCCTTCGTCCCAACACTCCCAACGCGCAGATAAAATAACTTTCCAGGCAAAAGTCTACACTCTGTAAAGTTGGATCAAAATCAAAAAATAAACAGAAAACATAACATAAAAAAAATTTGTGTCATACTTTGTTGTGTTATGATATGGCTGTAGATAGGGAAGTGGCAAATTAATGTTTTTTAACGATAAAACGAATGTTACACAACTTAAGATATTTTCTTCTATATGTAACACCCCTGCAGTTGCAGGCGTCCATAGGCTACGGTGGCTGCTTAGCATCAGGGGGGGCCGTATGCTTGTTAAAAATGTTAGAAACCCGTTTCCAGTAACTTTTTTTTATTATGATCCAGCATTCAATCAAGTTTAGATTTTACGATTCCAAAACCTCTAATTATTTGTGCCAGGATAGGCCAATTTGCGTAGAAAATGAACACTGTGTCCTAAATATGAACAATTTGGTCCGATTTTAAATATATTAAACCGAGTCACTCAAATGTATTAAGTCGATGATTGCTTGACATGTTGTGAGTCTGCGTCCGACCACCAACGCGTGCTCTCTTTGAAAACGTTCCTTGTTGTGGAGCGAAACATGTCAAGCATTAATTGATTTTCTATACGTGAGTGACTTGGTTTAATATATTTAAAATGTCAGTTTCTCACGGAAGTTTTGTTTTTAAAATTTAGACTTCTAGTTGAACCGGTATAAATAATAGCCCCTTATTACAATATGTAAAAAATAATACCATATAAACTAATGATTTAAATTTCCTAAACGATGGAATATGGCTAAATATTCATTTTATGGCTCCTCTACATGATGGACCATCATAGTGGCCCACTAAGCTGGGCCAGCGTGTAGAGAGGGTAGTGGTGTCGGATGGCTTATGGCTCCTCTACATGATGGCCCAGCGTAGGCCAGTCCTAGGGACGCATTTATGCGTTAGAGGGAGCAAGTGATATTGCTATCTCATTTCACCGCATAGCTGCGTCCCTTGGACTGGCCTACGCTGGGCCATCGTGAAGAGGAGCCATTATGGCGCGCGGGATGGCGGTGGGATGGCCGCGGTGTCGGTTTTTCGTCCGCACATCAAAGGCAGTGGACCAGCGATGGCTGTCCGCATCTACACGTGGCCCATCCCTCAGTGCGTGCTCGAACGCGGTCGAGTGAGGACGTTCGTGCTGTGTATTATTTTGATTAAAAATGACGAGTATGTGGCCGCATCACGAAAGAATAAAGTTTTTAGAGTTATATCGGGGAGAAAGCGTAACATGGAACCCCAAACATAAAGACCAAAACTATAGAAATAAGGTAGCAGGATATTAAAAAAACAAGTTTTTATAACAAATAGTGCACGAATTAATTAGAGGATTAGGAAAATTACTTATACATTACGCAGACATCTGTATATACAGTACATTCACAATTTAAATAAATAAATATACCAATAATAAAAGAAATTAATATTAGATACCTACATATCTAAATATACATACATAAATTATATATATGCACAATATATACCTACACAGCGGCACATTAAGGAAGAGACAAGTAATGATTTTTAGTAGGGTTTCAAAGCTTTGAAGAGTTTATTGCACAAATTTAAATTGACTTAGGTGACAACCTGTGTGGCCTAGTGGGTAGTGACCTTGCCTATGAAGCCGATGGTCCCGGGTTCAAATCCTGGTAAGGACATTTATTCGTGTGATGAGCATGGATATTCGTTCCGGAGTCATGGATGTCTTCTATGTATTTAAGTATTTCTATGTATTTAAGTATTTTTTTAGTTCTATGTGTTTAGAGCTCAACGAGGGGGGGTGGGGTTAGGGTCGGCAACGCGCATGTAACTCCTCTGGAGTTGCAGGTGTACATAGGCTACGGAGACTGCTTACCATCAGGTAGGCCGTATGCTTGTTTGCCACTGACGTAGTATAAACAAAAATAAAAAATAAAAATGTATATAATATGTATATCGTTGTCTAAGTACCCACAACACAAGCCTTATTGCGCTCTCCGTAGGACTTAGTCAATTTGTGTAATACTGTCCCATAATAAGTAGTTTATTTAATTATTTATTTATTGCGATGGATAGATAACATCCACCATAATCTTCTACGTCATTTCTTTTTAATTACTTTATTATTGTGCAGATTAAGAAAAGGTTGGTACGTGGCGTATAAATAAATTTCTGCAGCGGCTAATGCTCCCACGTCCATCTTGGAAGACGAATAGATCGCAACTGAATGTTGCCATCATGTAGTGGCGTGTCAGCCATCGCATGGCCATCTCGCTGGGCCAGCGCTGGGCCATCGTGAAGAGGAGCCATTATAGATCACTTCTTAAATCATGTACCAATAAACCTAGTCAGGATTCTCAGGATTTAATTACATATTTCGATTTTAACGTTCATTTTCTGGTGGTCGGTCATATTTTGGTGCCACTCCCTATTAAGATGATTGATTTTTATGGTTCCGTAGCACAAAAGGTACAAAAGGAACCCTTTTAGACCAATAGTGGGACCGGATTTTTGCCCTATAAGTTTCGATAATTCTAAAGAGTGAAAAGTGATGTTTATCTGGTATGGGACATATTTTTAAGCATATTTGTAATATATGAAGAAAATTTAGAACGAGCGTTAGATATAAATAAGGTATTTATGTATTTTTATTGATGAATTTTGAATATTGAATTAAAGTACAAAATTTAAGCATCGTCTTTTATAATATGTATGAGGCTTTATGCTATCAAATTTTTAGAAAAAAAATCAACGTGCTACTTTTTCAAACTCAAATTAGCTTATTATTTTGTCAATATTGAATTAAAGTTTGAAAAATCCAGAATATCATATCTAAATTCTTAAGTTAATAGGCAAGGCAAAAAATTAGAACTATAGGATATGTGCTTTACAATTAATATGCGTTTTTTGTCCTGTAAGATCTAATATTGAATTAAAGTCCGTAGAGATTAAGTCTATTACTATAAAATAATATATGCAGCCATTTTATGGAAAGTAAGAAATATCTGTGTGTAGCTTGCATTGTAATAGTAAAATCAACTTAAAAAGGCGCGAAATTCATAACCACGCCGCGCTGGTCCGTCAACATGTCGGCTCGGCGCGCGGGAGCCTATCGTAGCCGACCTAGTTAGCGATAGATACCTCGCCCCGCCCGCGCCCCCCGCTCAGCTTCGCAAGCGCTGTTTGTCTTTTCTTTCAAATCATTCATTTGTTTGTTTATCGTGCACATAAATTAGATGCGGACATTACATGAATTTAATTATAGAATAAAAGTTATTATGACTTCAAAATGAGTGAAAAATGTTTGATATGTGTACTGTACTGACTTAGTAACAGAGAAAAAACGAGGAATTGAGCAGCTTATAACTGCGAGCAAATAATCTTTCTTGGTGATGGGAAAGTTAAATATTTCTACGGGAAGGAGGAACTACGTTTCCATAAAAAGTGTAGATTATACATTGAGTCGAAGGCTATAGCGGCGTACAAAAGACTAATGGAGGTGGCATCAAAGGGCTTACCGCGAACCACGTTCGACGTGTTGCCTCCCTGTCATACTTACGTACGAATTTACAAGTGCGACAGAGAGGTAACACGTCGAACGTGGTTCGCGATAGGCCCTCAAATGTACAGCCAAGTGACGATGATGAAAATTACATTTTCAAAACTTTTGTCTTTTGTTACCATTGTGTTAGCCGCCTGTACTTACTTTCAACATATATTAGTAGTTTATGTTACTGCTACATAATAAAAGACATTAAAATACACGAGTGTGGGCTTAGGAAACGAACGAAGTGAGTTTCTTAAAAAGATCACACGAGTGTTTTAATGCCTAATTATCTTATACCTTTAAACGAGCAATTCTTGTATATATATATTTCCGGGATCTCGGAAACGGCTCTAACGATTTTGCTGAAATTTGGTATATGGGGGTTTTTGGGGGTAAACAATCGATCTAGATTAGTCTTATGTTTGGGAAAACGCGTGTTTTCGAGTTTTCATGCGTTTTTCTTTCGACGCAGAATATGGTCGCTAATTTCGTGTTGCCGGCCACTGTCCGTCTGGTCCAGCGGGTTAAGATTAAGTTAAGACGCGGACTGCTAAACGAGTGTTACGGGTTCGAATCTCACCTGGTGACTAACTTTTGTTTTTTTTATATGTTCAATTTTATATATAATTTTTTAATTTTTATTGTTTTAGACAAGTTTAATTTAGTAAAAGAATGTAGTTAAGATTATCACCTATACACCACCATATTACAATAAATAGTTAGTTATAACCGAGCAAAGCTCGGTCGCCCAGGTACTGTATAGTTATTGCAGGTAGTTCGCAATCACATTTTTAGCACAGGCATTATAAGAGAGGTATGGGCATTGTAAATGTCATCTGGCTCTGTGTGGTAGGGCACAGCACAGCGGATGTCATTCCAGATCTAGAGCAGAACCCAACTGGGGAAGTACCTCCACCTTACAGAAAATCGCAGCCAAATAACACTAGACCCTACTCATAGTGTTGTGTTCCTGCCGGTGAGTAAGGTTGCCAGAGCTCAACGAGGGGTGGGAGGGTGTTAGGGTCGGCAACGCGCATGTAACTCCTCTGGAGTTGCAGGCGTACATAGGCTACGGATACTGCTTACCATCAGGCAGGCCGTATGCTTGTTTGCCACCGACGTAGTATAAAAATAAATAAATAAAAACACACAATTAAAATATTTCATACGACATGTGCTAATTATTTGTCTCAGTGTAAACAAAAATATATCATAATCATGATATCAATTTTCAAATTCAAAATGGCGGACATGTCTTATAACTTATTTTAAGAAATTATGAGTAGTTTAAGACTTTAAAAAGCAAGAAATTGTTTCTTGCTTCTGTTTGTATATGTATCATGTAGTATTTGATGTTTTCATTATTTTTGAAAGTCCTCAGGGTGCCGATTACGAAAATGACATCCATTATGGAGCAAAAAATCGGTATGGGTGTCATCTCCGAGGTTCTTCGAGGTTCCGATTACGAAAATGACGTCCATTTTGCAATCCAAGATGGCGAACATTATTTTTTCTTAAAAATCGATATGGGTGTCATCTCCGAGGTTCCTCGGGGATCCGATTACGAAAATGACGTTCATTTTGAAATCCAAGATGGCGGAAATTATTTTTTCTTAAAAGTCGATATGGGTGTCATATCCGAGGTTCCTCGGGATTCCGATTACGAAAATGACGTCTATTTTGAAATCCAAGATGGCGGACATTAATTTTTCTTAAAAATCGATATGGGTGTCATCTCCGAGGTTCCTCGGGGTTCCAATTACAAAAATGACGTCAATTTTGGCGGTTCTTGGTGGTGCAGATTTCAAAAATAGAGACCATTTTAGAATTAAAGGTGGTTGATATCACTGCTACACACATCGACACCCATTTCAAAAAGTAGCGTCCGCCATATTTATTTTCAAAATAGATGCCATTTTTGAAATCCACACCCCTAAAAACCCAGAAAACAACACTCATGACGACTTTTTCAAAAAAGTGACGTCCGCCATCTTTATTTCCAAAATGGACGTCATTTGTAAAATTAGTACACATACATCATACAATATGAAAACTAAAAACATTTCCATCCTCTTTTGGGCAGTTGTGTAAGTCTGTGATAACCCTAGGTAGGTACGGAGACCTTGAGCGGTGTCGGCATTTACGCAAACATCAAAGGCGTCGGCCCACTGTTACTTTTTACACTGTGCTTTTAGTGTGTAAACGAAAACGTCACATGATATATCAAAAGAAAAGTTATTTTATCTTATACCTTTAAACGAGCAATTCTTGTATATATATATATATTTCTGTGATCTCGGAAACGGCTCTAACGATTTCGCTGAAATTTGGTATATAGGGGTTTTTGGGGATATACAATCTTTCTAGATTAGTCTTATGTTTGGGAAAACGCGTGTTTTCGAGTTTTCATGCGTTTTTCTTTCGACGCAGAATATGGTCACTAATTTCGTGTTGCCGGCCACTGTCCGTCTGGTCCAGCGGGCTAAGACGCGGACTGCTAAACGCGTGTTACGGGTTCGAATCTCGCCCGGTGACTAACTTTTGTTTTTTTTTTATATGTTCAAGTTTTATATAATTTTTATTGTTTTACACAAGTTTAATTTAGTAAAAAAAATGACCTATGTAATAAGAGAAGTCGACAATAGATGGCGTTACTCTGTGACAAGTGCTGTAAGGTTAAAATCGATTGTAAATAATAATAATTGTCAGTTCACATTTTACTTTTTAAGTTTATGTAGATTATCACCACCATATTACAATAAATAGTTATAACCGAGCAAAGCTCGGTCGCCCAGGTACTATATTACTAACTGTACTAGGTTGCCTTTTTAACAAGTTGGTCCAGTCCATGGTTGCCTACATTTTATATAAAAATCGGTTAATCTAGGCGACCATTAACTGGACCAACTTTTTTAATACGGCAACTTTCAAATAAGCTTTCATTTGATATATCATACGATGAAATAACAAACAAAAAAAGACTATCCGTACGCAATCTTACAAGGCAACCTACTTGAAATGTATCACTGTGAATTTTGTCTTACATTTATTTCTTATCAGAAATAAATAACATGAGGGTGCATATACCTTATAACGTATCTCTATATAACTATCGGTTATCAATATTAGCATTAGCGGTTAACAACAACATTCCCCTTAAAACAAATAACTATCGCGAGGAAAATACCAAGTCCAAACATCTGAAAAAAATCGGGAAAGAAAAGCTGCAACTGGCTTTTAAAATGGTACAAGGAAGGGTGGTCATCTGTATGAGAATGTGTTTTTTTTGTCTCTATTTTACCCAATGGTTGACTGGTAGAGAATGCCTTTTGGCATTAAGTCCGCCATTTGTGTTTTTTTTGTTTGTGCAATAAAGTTTAAATAAATAAATAATATTCATGTAACGCGATAACGAATTCTATGTGAACGAAACCGCGGGCAATACCTATTATAGTAACAACAAAATAACAATTTTCTATTGCTATTAATTTAAAACACGCTTTAGGAATTTTTTTGATGGACCGTAGACGCAGTCAAGGGCACCCCGCTCCCCACTACCGTTGTTCGCTGCCTCCTGCCACAGCGCGCGGCGCGCGCAAACTTGCCGCGCGTTTGAAACGTAACGTATTTATGTAAGCAAGGAATGCATACATATCAGTAATGAGTGTCGCCGTGATTTTATATTTCTAAATTTTTGTTTAGTAACTGAGATCATTGTTGATGATCGATTATTATTAACTCTACAAACTTTAATTCAATATTAGCTATACTGCTTAACCTGAAACCAATATCTAGACAAGCACATTGTCTACATGTCTAACTTTTTACTAGAATACTAAGTTGATCAATAATATCGTAATTTTGCAATATCAGCAACTCTAATTCTATATTTACATAATAACTCGTGTTTTTACGTTTACCAGAAAGCAGCTGTTCCAGATTTCTAAAAACTGAAAATTGTACATAAATTGAAGTGTTATTCGATATGCTAAAGTTTTCTGTAACTTTAATTCTATATTTACTTAGTTATTAGCAAAAATTAAAATATTTAAATATAACCGAAAGCTCAACCTTAAAATTTCTAACTTTTTACCAAAGTATTATTTAACATACTCCCAATGACATATCAAAAAAGAAAAAACTTTAATATTATCGAAACCCATTTTTGTTCAACCGCTGGTCTATTTATGGTGAGACTCTGTCCGTCCGTCTGTCCGCCTGTCTGTCGCATAACTAAATATCTCAATAACCACTTAAGCTATCGATTTGAAATTTGGAATAGTTATGAACAACACTAACCCAGACACATTAAAAGTATTATTGTTATTATTTTAATAACTATGGAAAATGCCCAATATGAAGAGGGGGCAAAATAGTATCTAGTATCTAGGTCAAGTGTGGTATCGTTTGAAAGAGCTCAAATTGTACATTACGAAACATTTTCTTATTTTTTTTTGATGTAAATGTGAAAAAAAAAATACCATTCCCCCCTTATCTCTGAAGTATATTGAAGAAAAATTATGACTTTACATAATATTAACATTACTATAATACATTTTACAGGAAATATAAAATCATACCTCTATCTTGATAACTTTTTTTTAAGATCAATTTTTAAAATCATTTCACATGATAGATAGATAGATAGATAGATAATCCGTTTATTTGTTTGCCACAATACACACAGGAAATACAATTAATAAAATGACAAAAAAAAACAGAAGATACAAAATTATACGAGAGAAATACACATTTATACAAAATAGAAGTAGAAAGAGAAAAAAAAATACATTTAAATAATACTGTTCCATACATAAAGGAAATGTTGTGTGCGTCGCAGCAAAACAAAAGGGTTCTGGCTCAGTATTACGCTTCACCCTATGGGAGAGGCACTGATATTCTGCCAGGACCAGATCACGTCAACCAAGATACAGTGTAAAATATGCAATATTCAAAGTTAATACTTACCTAAATACCTTGTTTATAAAACTAGTGACATAATTATCATTGAAAGTGAGTACTTGTAAAGTTATTGAAGTGTCAGTGTGATTAGCATGCTTAAGTAATACGTAGTGTCAAGTGTAATTATAAGAAGAAAATCATTTTATATACATTATGAATTACTAAAACCAAATAAAATAATAGTAATAGTGAAGACTAAATTCGGTAATCAGCAACCAGGTAACCATGAGGGACTCCCAAAGTTTGTTTCTCCAAAAGGTATTTTTTTAAATGAAATTTGAAAGATTGCTTGGTTTTCATATGACGAATAGGTGGAGGAATATTGTTCCAGCACCTGGTTGCGAGATACCGAAAACAGCCTGTGAAAGCAACGGTTTTGTGGGGATGCGCTTTCAAAAGACAACGTCTGGTAGATCGAGTACCGTGTCGTTTATGGAAAGAGGAAATACGTATCTTGGAGTACAAATATCCGGGCCTGATAACGAAATATAACTGATAGAGAAATATTCTCGAAAAACCAACATAATATATGAGCATTACATCGCGCTAATTTGTTAGACAATCTGCCTATAGATGGCGCTGTACTCAATTATACTTAGTATAGGTACTTCTGACCAAGTCTTTCGCCTTTTTTTATAGTAGACGAGATAATTCAAAGTTTGTACGGAACCCTCGGTACGCGATGCGCAAGTAAAACGAACTCGCACTTGACCGGTTTTTTTTTTAATAAGTTTGTTATAAGGAGTGTGATGATAATTTAATAAACACGTATTTTTGTTTTCTTTTTTTGTGCTTTTTAGTTTACTTACTTATTATGGAGTTGCAGTTGCAGGCATCCATAGGCTACGCCGACTGCTTACCATCAGACAGGCCGTATGCTTGTTTGCCACCGACGTGGTATTAAAAAAAACTATTTTTTAAACATAATCGACGCGAGCCGGACTGAGTAAGAATCGCTATATGATATGTCATCTTAATGTGTACAAACAAAACACAAAACCATAAAAATATGTCTGATAAAACAATAATTTAGAGCTATATTAAACGACTAGTTGTAATGGTTCACCCCGTGGGGTAACTACGAAATTACTTGGAATGATTACAATATTATAAAATAGGCACTTACAGCAAGATGATAATTATTTTCCTGCATTTATTTTCTGTCTTTAAAATAACTGCTGCCAACGTCTACCTGCCTTTATCACGCCAGTCGTGCAGCGGTAAGTCGACACACAGTGTTGTGAGACAAGCAAGGTGAGCGACATTTGCCAATGCGCCGTGTTCAGGCGAAGTCTGCCTTTCTGAAACTAGCCTAACATAACAACGAGCGGGCGGTCCCTGACATTTCGATAGCAGTTTTGCTTACATTTTACGTAATAGCCTGTTCCGTATGTTATTGTTTGGTGGAATTTTAGTTAGAAATAGATCTTGGAGGATAATTATATTCATGCCAGTACCCCTAGTGTAAATAAATTCGATTTCCAAACGTGACGTACGCGTTTGCGTTTAGTCTCATTTTGTATTGAATTTCGAAAGAGCGCGCCAAGCGGGACGTTTTGGAAACTCAAAATCCTATACAAAATGACACTTAACGCAAACGCGTTCGTCACGTTATGATGTCGATCAAAGTTACACTAGGGGTACTGTACGTATGTCCGTAAACGTGACTCAAATGTTGTCAATTTGCATAAATTTACCTGCGCTTTTTAAGATTTCATGAAATGCCATGAGCGTCACGATTTAAGTCCTAGGTGGAGTCAAGCTGACAATTGCCCTGTTGCTTTTCTAAACCTGATTGTACAAATGGTGGCTCAGATATTTTATTAGGTACCTATCTTTAAGTGTAGTGCTAAACTATTTTGAGATCCGGCAAACGGGGTTACGACTGACCATAGCACTCACTCTCAAAACCTCAAACACGTTCTAGGCTTTAGGGAATTGGGGCATAGTTGACTTAATTCCTGCACAAAATCAAAACGTGAGCAATTCACCAATCCTCAGTTAGCCACTTTTTACACAAGGCTTTATTGGAGACTAGAATGCGGACGAATCGCATAAAACCGTCGATAATTTAAGTCGACATCAATAAATAATCTTTTCGATTCGTGGGAAAGTCTACTTTAAGTATGTTTTCGTGACTAGTACGTATAATTGGCAATGAAACTCCATTATTGCCATGTTTTACGCTACATACTATCTAGTTCTAGAAACAAAAATATTCTTTTTATGCCGTTTTGTACAGTTTCGATATCTATCGTCTCCAATTCTCCCTCAATTGCTAAAAAGGTTAACTGGAAGAGATCCCTGAAAGGGATTAGTTCGTCTTTGTGCTTATGATGTATGTTTTTATGTTTCTGTTTCGTACAATAAAGTGTACTACTACTACTACTACTACTTACAATTCTGGTTAAGCGCGAAGTAACCATTAAAACCGGATTCTTTATATAGGATCGAAAAGCCTGATCTTTCTTGTTGACTCAAAATAAATCATTCCGACATTTCCAAAGAATATAAGAGGCAGGTGTCTTTAATGAGGAGTAGCCTGTCATTGTAATGAAGCTCTTAGCCTTGATGCGATGTAAATCGCCGTAAAGTATGGTTTCTGTGAAGCTCTAATAAATGTGTAAATAGTGGTGGTGAAGTGCAGATAATGGAAGGGCGGTGTGTCGGCCGGCCGCGGGCTTGACAAAGCGATACAGCAGGCTTACTGCAACAACTGATAATAGACTTTTAAGACTTTAGCTCTTGAGCGGAAATGTTTAAGCAAAAATTTAGACGTCATGAGAACAAAATGTTATCGTGTTTCTCAGTATGGTGACGGTTAGCTAAAGATGTGAATGACATGAATCCGGCCTTCGCCACTTTTTCTTAAATATATGACATTAATTTCAGTTTATAATTTATAAATATATTTTTAGAGACTTTTTAGTGCGAATTACAAATGCTAGACATTTATGGCATAATTTATAAACGTTTGTCTGTATCTATCATTTTTATTTATGTATCAATTGAGGCTTCTAAAGTTTTAAATATCAAAGCAAGGCTAGAATATCAAAAAGTATGACTAGTTGACAGGCGACTTAATATGAAAGACTCCTATTAAAAATGATAGTTTTAAATAGAAACTAAAGATTACCTGAGTGCGATCATGTGTAAATATATTAAAGATATAAACGAACTTTAAGAAGATACATTAAGTAGTGGTAATTTTTCCATACAAACGTTCTCGACATTTTTCTATCTGGACTTTGGCCGTAGATGTTTTTAGGGTTCCATAGCCAAATGGCAAAAAACGGAACCCTTATAGATTCGTCATGTCCGTCTGTCTGTCCGATTATGTCATGGCCACTTTTTTTTAAGAGTTTAATATTACCAGTATCTATCTGTACGTTTTGATATTCTTGTTTTTATAAGAACTATGTTATTTCAAACAGTGCTAAAAAGGGCCAAATAAATGCGCCGTAAACAAACGTCTAGCATAGAAAATCGGCAAAAATATACCCAAAGATCAAAATGGTCAGACACAGATAATTTATTACTCATTCGGTTCCCAAAATTTCGTTATTATTGGCTATGTTTTGGAGGAGGAAAATGTCGAGAACAAAACCTCGATTTCTGAGATTTTTACGCAGGACTTTTTGCCTGAGCTGCAGTTGTCCTTATCGCACTAATTTTAGGAGCCGTCACTGTCAACGCGACAGAGATATTTACCTAAAACACTGAATTAAGTAGGCAATTGTTGGGATTTTGCTTAGAGTTGGTAACCGTGTGAACTCGCTTATTTTGTTTAATTTACATGGTTGAAATATATAACAAAGCTAGGATAACTGTCGAATTTTGTACATAATTTTAAATAAGTAGATAACAGTTACTAAATGTTTATTTATTTATTTAAACTTCATTGCACAAAATACAAAAAAGTTCAAATGTCGGACTTAATGCCTAATCAATATTCTTATATTAATATTAATAATTTTATACCTAATAGGTATAAATAAGAAGATAGGTTCAAGTTTCAATTCGTTTTTTTTTTTAGTTTTTTCTTAATACGCAATTGAAGGCATTTTAAGATGGGACCGGGAAACATAATACATATAAGGAGGTCTAGATTGAAGAGTGAGAATTATACAAACCCGAAAATATATGGATACGTTAATATTTTTCTCCTCTCTAAAAATCTGGACGGATGGAGATGGGATTTAGCACACAGGTACGTGAATAAAGAAATGCGGTCTAGTCCCGGTTTAGTCTCGAAATTCGAGACTGCAATATTTTTAACTTTTAAATTTTGACTGACCATAAATCATGTGCTTCGCCTCCTAATTTGAAACTGGCAAAGACAACTTTGTCGTCCATTTTTGAGAAAACCTCTATTATTGCAAAAAGGTAATACGTTTTTATAGTCAGTTTAGGCCTACTGTAGCAGAGCGAGTTCCCGCAGTCAGCAGCAGCGGCGCGCCACCGCCGCCCGCTAATTGTCGCTATTACAGAAATTGGACACTTACACACAATTGCTATAAATCACTGCAATGCAAGATTAAAAGCGCGCCTCCGTCGTTTACGCGACTAGGCGTCTAAATAACTATACTTTAAGTATCTTCGCCACTGTTAATAATGTCTCTTTACAAAATATCGGTGCCGAATAAATTCTAGATAATTGACTTGTGACTTGTGAGGTAATGCACTACTATAATTTAAAACATCATACAGGCAGTCTCAAAATAAGTGTACACTTTTAATTTATTGCTACACGTTGTAGCATTCGATATGCTAAATAATTATAAATAAATACGAGCAAAAATGTTGATAGATATGTATTTCCTATATTATAAAGGGTCGGCAACGTGCATGTAACACCTCTGGAGTTGCAGGCGTCCATAGGCTACGGTGACTGCTTACCATCAGGCAGGCCGCATGCCTGTTTGCCACAGACGTGGTATAAAAAAAAACAATATAATTATACCTAATACTATTAGGTATGAGATATATTAAATTATATATCCCTATAGTTCGCGTTTAAAAACATCCGACACATTCAAATTCTGTTATAACATATTCATATATATGTAGGTATTGGATACAGACTTACATATGAGGCGCATGAGAATGCGCTAGGTCGAGACTATTGTAGTTGACGATCTTGATTGTAGATTGTAGCCGTACGAGCTCCTGCTGGCACAAAACGAATAATTAAATTAATAATTAAGTTGGGATGAGTAACGTATGATCTATGATATGATATATTAGCTTAAAAGCTCTTAGCGTAGTATCTAGTAGGCATTTATTAGCTTCGTACCGATGTATGATGTAACGTATCATTTTATATCATTAAAGTTTTATAGTTAGTAATTTAATACAATAACACCCTGACTTTTTAGTAGGTACATATTTACATGCAGTCGTCGTTTGCTCACGTCCCTAAGTATGAGTCTAAGAGCGAATATTGAATACTCATTTAAATATTTTTTATAGTTTTATCGTTTTTCTAAGCCATTCATTAAAAAAAAAATCATTGTTATTTTAATTTTGTTCCAGAAAACCAGCCGTAATAGAAAACGAAACACGCGATCGAAAATCAACGTTTGACAGCAGCTTTTGGGAAGGTATGTTATTTTAAATACTAAATAAGGGTACAGAGTATTAGGTAAGTACGAGTATATCAGATGTAAAACGGCGGTATCCAAGTGAGAAAGGAGATGAGTTTCAGACGTATTCCGATTTTAATAACTGGTTAAGAATTAGATCTGGATTAGATATGGAGCATGAGCCTACATCTGGAGCATCGTCTTATACGCCTGCAAAACGTGGACACTTACACAAAGAGGTAGAGAAAGATTGGAAAGCTTCGAAATGTCGTGTTGGCGGAGAATGGAAGGGATTAATTAGAAAGAAAAAATATCAAACGTGAGGGCTCTAGAATTAAAGAGAATACAAATATAATAAAGACAATAGAAAACAGAAGAGGAGTACTAATTGGACATCTGATACGACACAACCTGTTCCTTAAGAACGTCATAGAAAGGAAAATAGATGGAAAGAGAAGAAGACCGAGGAAAAATTATATCAACCAGATAAAAGGTTCAGGTCTTGTCATAACAGAAGGTTAAGGAGTTGGCAGAGGGCCGGAAGAGTTGGAGATTGCTCCACCGACAAGAGCACAACTCTTAAATATAAAGAAAGAGAAGAAGAGAATATACCTATAATGGTTTGGTTGCACGTAAGGTGACTCTTGCTAAAGACAACGGTACCATACCGATATTTCGCCGCTTCCTCGTCATTTTGACGTTAATCCTGGATGCATCCCAAAGGTAGTCAATGTGTGGTTCAGTTTTTTTCGGTTAGGATATACGAGTGCACAATATAAGTTATTACAGGTAGAATACAATACCATGTAAGGTCACAGATTTTAACTGTTGATCAATTTCAGTTGAAGGATTCAAGCTAATTGCGTGCCAATACTAACGGTATGAAATGTCCAATGTAAAGTAAACCCTAAATGGCTCAACAATTAAAGTCTGTGACTATATTATCTAGGAATCTACTGTAAATCGCCTTTCCTTACAAGCACTTATCGAACGCGATATACGAGGACCACCTATCTGAAATACAATTTGTATAAAATTTGCATGTTAGATAGGGAGTTCGCTGCATATAGTCGTTATTCGAATATATGCTCCGTATAGTGTCTGTGTCGACAGAAACCATCACTGATACATCAATATTTCAGCCTCATACAAAGTATATAAAAAGTGTTTAAATTACTATTAACTATGATATATTATGCACTTGTAATTTTATGTAAGTAAAAGATAATATTAGTACATTACGATACAAGTGCGAAAAATAGGAAATTCGAAACGAGTGGCGATAAATTAAAACACGACGAAGGGACTGTTTTAAATCGACACGAGTTGCGAATTACCTATTCGCACATGTATCGTAAAATGTTTTACAGTACATATGGCTCTTTAAATGTTCGACACAGTAACATAATATGCTAATTTTCGCACTAGTGCGGTAAAGTAGCACCATATGTACTGTAAAATATTTTCCGAAGCCTAAATAAATCTGTGTACATTTTTTAAGGGCAGCTTAGCATTAAACCCATTTCAACCATCCATTGTTACACATTTGAAGGAAATTAATTGACGCTAACCGTTGCAAATGGAAGAAGACAAAGGATAGCCATGAGTAAATTTGTTTATGAACGTTCGTTAGCGCTGTGAATACAGCGTGACTTGTTTTTGTCACTGCAGGGTAGAGTCCGGTATTCTTTACTGGTACAACGTATCCTTTGTGTAGTTAAGAGTATACACAATTAAACTCAGTTTAGCAGGTACTTTGTCATTAAGGTACCCTGCCTATGAAGCCGATGGTCCCGGGTTCAAATCCTGGTAAGGGCATTTATTTGTGTGATGAGCATGGATATTTGTTCCTGAGTCATGGGTGTTTTCTATGTATTTAAGTATTTATATATTATATATATCGTTGTCTAAGTACCCTCAACACAAGCCTTATTGAGCTTACTGTGGGACTTAGTCAATTTGTGTAATAATGTCCTATAATATTTATTTATTTATTTATTTATTAATACTAATCGACTAAGGTTACCTTAGCATAAGTAGATCAATGAGTGTGATAGATTGCTTGTTTTTTTTTTACCTAATATAAACTTGTTGGTCCACTGTCGTACAAAGGTTTTTAAGGATTTAACCAGATCAACTGCCCCTTTGTTTGGAGACTTCCCAACCTTCTTCCGGTGATGCGATTAATAAGCGACCGCCACTAAAGTAATTTTCTGCCCCAAAGGTTACAAGTAATTTGCCAACTATCAGTTCTCTGTAAACTTTCCAAGCAAGAAGGAAACCTCCGTTTTATGCAGAATTTCTTTTTATACATTCTTTCAACGCCTACATACGTAGCATGTGTCTTGGTAAATTAATTATAATAGTTTGTAAATGTCGATAAGAGTACGCAGTATTGGTGTTTATGCGAGATTGTACGATTATCATTTATATGCTCAAGTACCTATCACATTGTTTCTTGACAGAATAACACTAACTCGCCACGCCTATGCCTCGTGCTCCAAACGCCCATACAAATACCTACATAATCATTGCAAAATCATGTTTATGTAAATTTCTTAATCGGTGATGCTGTTGAACCCATAGAGAAACTATATTTATTATATTCCTGGTGGTTATATAATATTCGTTTTATATTATAGCTGAGTAGGAATCCTTGCGTGTGCGGGGTCGTGAAAGTGCACCTTGCGAGGGGCCGCCCGCATTGTCGCACCTGTTCGCGTATTCCCATCCGTTGCGTTTCGAATCGTGATCTTGAGCTCCATAGGTATTATGCGTAATCGAAGATTCCATTAATACTGGTTCTCTAGAGCTTTCAACTCGCCCGTGCTCAGTAAGCGTATTGAATGACACTCCTGCTCATTCTTTGCACATGCTGTAATGCAGTTTCGGTGCAAGGCTTGGACTGCATTGCGAGAATGCCGTAAACTTTCGAACCTTATAAGTACCGTGGACAAACTGGATACTCGCACGAAAATATAATTAATATTGAGCTACATTTTAAATATTTCTCTTCCGTGAATGTACCTAGAAGGCGTTTACCCCGTCCATTTTAGGCTTATGCTTACGTCCGTGTTGTGACCAAGTACCTACAAAAAATAAGGTAAACGACCCAATCAACACAGTAAAGTGCATACAGGCATTGGCAGTTCTTTATATAGGAGTCAAAAAAGAAGAAAGGCTGGTAGTTCATCTTCAACATGAAAAGCCAGCAGCGAAAGTAGCTTAGCGGGTGAGGTATTCATGATTACCTTCACTAATTCATATTCACTATTCTCTAAATAATAAAGATGAGTTTAGTTAATTTTCAATACCTCACTTACTTACTGCTACTTCTGCTACTGAGTAAACAAAAGGCAAAGACAGTAAATAAAAACAATACTTATTATATTATTTTGATTTCACAGGCAGTTTTTAATGCACATCATCAATCTCCGCTTGAGTTTTTTCAATTTAGAAATTGTTTGTAGAGTCTATGAAATAGTTAAGTTGTTGATTTTTGATTCACTGATTTGCGAAAACTGTTCCACACTTCCACTTCACGGATTGAATGAACTAGCGGATAGAGTATTCTTTCTTCTGGTCAAGTAACTTCAGGCACGACGTTGTTGTAGCGGTAGTGGAGTGTACGCGTCAACTTGGCGAGGACTTCTCAGTGTGGAAGACAAGCCCGCGGAGTCAGGTTGGGGTTGCGCCTTCACCGGCACGTCGCTGTTTGCAACTGTAAATTACTTTAGTCCAAATTTATATGCAATAATATAAGAGAGTTATTTTATCACGAAATTATGATTAATCAAGTTGAACAAGTAGGAAAATATTTCATTTTTCTTACCGAAAGAACTAATTTTTTCTCCAAAATTTGATACGTTGTTCACTTGACAGCTAACAGATGACGTTTTTTGACGGGTTTCAATGATAACCATATACTTTAATCGAATCTGGTAGCTAACAACCTTATAACCAAACTGAACGAGGAACACTTCTACACAATAGGCTACGCTGACGATCTGGCAATATTGATATCAGGTAAATTTGCCAGTACAGTATGCGACCTCACCCAGTCAGCTCTCCGGATCGTAGAACGCTGGTGCAGAGAATTTGACCTATCAGTTAACCCCACCAAAACAGAAATGGTAATGTTCACCAATAAAAGGGCGCTTGGCAACTTTACCAGACCAACACTTTTCCAAACCGAGCTGCAGCTGACCGATGAAGTTAAGTACTTAGGACTAACTCTCGACAGTAAACTCAATTGGAACAATCACATCAACAAACGTATAGACAAGGCGGGAGTTGTCTTTTGGCAGTGCAGAAGGATGATTGGTAAGAGGTGGGGACTGAACCCGAAAATCACCCTTTGGCTCTATAAGACGATAATCCGCCCCCTACTCTGTTACGGTGCCCTGGTTTGGTGGCCAAGAACAAACATAGGCAACGTACGAGACAAGCTACAAAGACTCCAAAGGCTCGCATGCGCGGCCACCACTGGCTGCACGAGGTCCACTCCAACTGCAGCCATGGAGGTCATGTTAAACCTTCCACCGCTGCACCTACACATACAGCAAGAGGCCAGTCTCTCAGCGGTAAGGTTGCGAACCCTTAATATATGGTCTAACAGCATAGGAGCTCTCCACACAACATGCCTGGAAAAGGTATATGACGAATTTCCAGTGCTTAGGTCGGGCACGGATCGGATTCACAAACAAGCTATCTTTGACAAAAGGTACAAAATACAGTTATATGAGGACGACAACCACGAAGGACTCAATCTCCGGGAGCTGAGAATCTTCACTGATGGGTCCAAAACAGACAGCGGGTCGGGCTCCGGAACCTTCTCAGAAGACCTGAACATGTCAATCACCACACCGCTAGGAGCCCATAACTCGGTATTCCAAGCTGAGTGCATGGGCATCTTAAACGCGGCGGCTGCCATCATTGCAAGGAAGGTAGTAGGATCCTCCATCCGCATACTCTCCGACAGTAGAGCAGTCTTAATGGCTCTAAATAGCCATATAATTACATCCAAACTTATACACGAATGCCACGAACGACTAATGGAGGTATGTCATAATAATAATAAGATCACTTTACAATGGATCAAGGGACACAGTGGATCCCGGGGTAACGATGCTGCGGACGAGCTTGCCAGGCAAGGATCGGGTGCGGGGGCGATTGGCCCGGAACCGATTCTTCCGATACCGTTTAGCAAGGTACGCTCAATGCTGCTGGCACGTACAGGGAAACTACACACAGAACACTGGCTGAATCAGACTGGATGCAGACAGGCAAAAGAAGCCATGCCTGGCATCAACGGAAAGCTCACAAGGGCGCTCCTTCAACTAGGGAAGGTCCGACTGAGTATGGTAACCAGTGTCATAACAGGTCATGGACTATTTAACAAACATCTTTTCATAACAGGTGTCACAGACAGTCCCTTATGCCGAGGATGCATGGAGACAGAAGAAACAGCCTCTCACGTGGTGCTGGAATGCAGCGGAGTGGCCCCATACAGGGCAAAACATCTCGGATCCCCGAGAGACCTCCCTGAGGTCCTACTCAACATCAAAGGTTTGATAGGATTCCTCGAGGAGTTGGGCTGGCAAGAGTAGCCAACCCTCCACCCCCCCTTGTCACGCAAAATAGGCGCCAGTCGTCGAGTTGCGGAAAATCGCCCGAACTACAATACAATACAATACAATCGACTTCGCGTGTAGGCAAAGCGTTAATGATAAAGATGGCACGCTGTCTAGCCTATTGTAAACGTCAACGACAAGACATTCATGAGCTTAGAGAACGAATCGATACGCGGCATATGAAACTTTGCTACGCACCTTGTATCTTATGTTTTTTTCTAATTTCCTAGCTTTACGGCCTATTAGGCAAAAGTTTTCTTTTAGCGAATATTATATTCCATTTTAATTTTGTTTTGTCAATTAGAGTTGGTTTGGTGTTTTTTATGTAATAGGCCGCAAACGAGCAGACGAGCCGCCTGACGTGAAGCAGTTTTCGCCGCCCATTGACATAAGCAACATCGGAGGATCCACTTATGCGTTGCCAACCTTTGAGAACCCTAAATACCTGCTTCTTGAAGAACCCCATGTCATAGCGCAAGGGAAACACCTCAGAAGGTAGCTCATTCTACAAGTTGCACGTTCTAGGCAAAAACGAGCGAGATGCCCGCTTGTTCTTGGTTTGCCACGTGTCGAGAAAGTGAGGCTGAACTTAATTTCACTCGATGTCAAAATTTGTTCATATCTCGTGCCTTGAAACCCTCGCAACGCTCTAGATTCCACTTTTCGTCACTTGCTACGCTCGTGGTTTCATTTTGGAATCTTTGGCTTGCTCGGGCCTTTGGCTCCCTTGTAAAACAAATAAAGCTACCTCTAAATTATCTCTCCAAGGTGAAACAAATATTGCAGTATACCATTTTCTAATTGGATCGTAACTGCGAGTATCATCGTAAGTTGAAAGCACTAGCTTGGAAAGAATATGTTATGTCAAACGATACATTTTACTAAATAATATAGGTACTTGGTAAAATTAAACGTGACCAAGTAATCATTTGTTAAACAATAACTTACCAAAAAAGAGTTTTGCTGTTTGCGATAAGTTGATTTACGAATGTTTTTGCCAAATGATAATTTGGGTAAAGTGATGTTTATCGCCGATACATTAGTAATGTGCCATTTGTGCCAATCATAAAGAGGCGGCCGCGACAGCAATAGAGATGTTTTGCTCATAGGCGTAATATTTTCAATTTGCATTGCCAAATAAATATTTGACACCGAATTGTACCTTTGTTTTGAGCAAGCATTATTATTTTATGAGAGTTATTATAATATGATAAGGTGTCTTTTCGAAAAAAAAAGAAAACGTTTTTCTGATATTTTTTTATTGTTTTACTTTTTTATAATTGATATGATAGGAAGTAATTTAAGAGCCCTCTCCTATGAGTATTAAAATTCTGCCACGCATAGCATACGTTCATCTTATCCTCTACGATTTCAGAGTTGTAGGACGGACTGTAGATAGGTGCTCAATATTTGAACTTACATCAATTAAATTCTTGATTACTTTTTAGGGTTCCGTACCCAAAGGGCAAAACGGGACCCTATTACTAAGAATCCGCTGTACACCCGTCTGTCCGTCTGTCACCAGGCTGTATCTCATGAACCGTGATAATTTGACTAAACTGTTGCCCCTAAAACAACAAAGTACGGAACCCTTGGTGGGCGAGTCCGACTCGCACTTGTCCGGTTTTTTAATCTACTCTTAAAACACATTTTATAATTGTTTACAAACACGTCAATTGTTCTTATTGCGAGTTGCGCTTGCGACTTTATTTTGTATATACCTACATAGTTTAATTAAATTTTGTTGAACACGGAATGACTATCATATTGAATGATTATAATATTATGATTATTATAATTTATAATTTTAATAATATATTTATCCTATATACTTAATACTAAAGTTGCTCTTATGTTTAGCCATTAGAAAACCATATTGAAGTGAAGGGTTCCATAACATACATAAAACAGTTAAGCAAGTTGATATTTCTCGGTACCTGTACCTACTACTATAAGCGCAAATATAACTCTACTTGGCCTTCCTTACTTTATAAGTATGCTTATAAGGAAAGTTGTGTTCTGATATCCCGCTGGCTGATCATTAAATTGACAACCACGATCCACCCGTCAACTTTCATTGTTAACCGGCATTTTGCATCCCAGAAATTCGATTTCGAATGCTTATCGCTATGATTGATAGCCATTGTCGGTAGGTAGTTCCGTTAAATCGATACGATCAGAATAGGAAGAGGTTAGCAGTTTTATAGTGCACCTGAGCCATGGATTACACACGCTCTACTTGAGTGTCTTGTACACCTTGTTCCTTGGGTTACTTATTTATGAAAATTGGTTAATCAATTACAAATTAAACGGTTATATACTATACATGGTCCTGTCGAGTCCAGACGTATTGTACAAACATATCTATTACAGGAATGAAGAGAAAGAATTGTACTGTCCAATATAACTACCTTTTAACGTTGAGATAACTCAAAACTTCAAATTTTATATTAAAGGAAAAAATAGAACAAGTTACGCTTCCGGCAGGACTTGAACCCGCAACTCCCGCAATCCGTGCGTTGCTCTTAACCAATTGAGGTACGGAAGCCTATGAATACAAGCATTTGGGGTGGCGTAACACATTGTTACTGGTGAATTCTCAATACAAATTGAGACTCTGCTGCCGTTAAAAAGATGTAATCATCTTTCGGTAGATGTCGCTTTACGCCACCCCAAAGGCGTGTATACATAAGGGAAGGAATGGAAAGATTTGCTAGGTTCTGGTAGGGTTCCGTACCTCAATTGGTTAAGAGCAACGCACGGATTGCGGAGGTTGCGGGTTCAAGTCCTGCCGGAAGCGTAACTTTTTCAATTTTTTCCTTTAATGTAAAATTTGGAGTATCGCTCTCAGACGTATCTGCTTGTTAAAAAATAACTCAAAACTTTCCACTATGCATATGACTGTAACACACCTAACTAGTATCGAAGAATTTTATTATACTATATACATTTTCATTATCAAATAATCAGGTAGTAAATAGTATAATTACTACATATTAATTACAGAAGTACATAGAAAGTTATACCTTTTTAGGCGATGACTCCCGAAAGTTGTTTTATTGTGGTCGGAAACGCTGAGCTTCGGAATCCATTAATACCTTGAACCAAAAAACTTTGATGGGCTTAACTTATCCGGTTGCCATTTTAAATTGGAAGTCCTGGAATTTTCTCGAGTGAAGGCTTTAACAAAAAGCGTTTATATTTTGTACGCGATGTATCAGATTCTAATGTAGTACATTTTAAGGTTGACTTTCGAAAAGCTAGCGGAGGTGCAGATGTTGTAACGTTTGGCGGATTCCTGGCGTGCCCGGTTTGATTCGCAGCAGTCAGCTCGCCCGGTCGTCGGTCGCATACCGCAATCGAAGCGATATTTATTCGACTTAAATGTCATGAACGCCGCCCGGAAAATGCCGCATTAATTACCTTTTCTAATTAGGCATAATTTCACAAATGCATTTTTATCACATGACAAAAAAAGAAGTAGCGATAGCGTTAGCTTATGTACATATTGTTTGCAGTCAGCTCACCATGCACTGTGAGCTGAAGTACTAACCTGCAGTTCATAACTCCCGGACCCGGGTACGTCCTTAAACTACGTCCACAAGAGAGGCATGGGCATTGTGAATGTCATCTCGCTTTGTGTGGTAGGGCACAGCACAGCGGATGTTATTCCAGATCAGAGCAGAGCCCAACTGGGGAAGTACCTCCACCTTACAGAAAGCCGCAGCCAAATAACACTAGACCCTACTCATACTGTTGTGTTCCTGCCGGTGAGTAAGGTTGCCATAGCTCAACGAGGGGAGGGAGGGTTATAAGGGTCGGCAACGCGCATGTAACTCCTCTGGAGTTGCAGGCGTACATAAGCTACAGAGACTGCTTAGCGCCAGGCGGGCCGTATGCTTGTTTGCCACCGACGTAGTATAAAAAGAAATACGTCAGCCCTGGTGTTGAATTTGTCCATCATTCACTGTTGTGTCGGTGCCACACCAGATCGTTATGTCAGATGGATCGCCCGACTAATAAACACAAGTAAGCGTTTTGAATTAATAAAAGAGTCGCCAGACGACCTTTTCGAGATACAAATGTTGCAGTTATGACTCTTGTCTCGTTGAGATTACATAAGACATGTCATTGGAGAAAGTTAATTTAGTTTTGAAAGTGAAATCGATTACACTTTCATTCACTTACCTATCTTGTATTTTAAAGTTCGCTGTTGGAACCCATCAGTCATTCAAATTTTAAGCCGTTTTACTTGACTCTGTGTGACTTTGCTTATTGTT
Organism: Cydia pomonella; assembly: GCF_033807575.1. NCBI lineage: Eukaryota > Metazoa > Arthropoda > Insecta > Lepidoptera > Tortricidae > Cydia > Cydia pomonella. The sequence continues at coordinate 13,695,869 of NC_084708.1, forward strand.
TTAGGAATCTCCCTTTTATGACAACGCTCGGGCTTTTAAAAAAAATACCCAATGCGTACATTAACGAAATTAAGCACGAGTACCTGTTAACTGGTGGCTGCCCAACTCAAAAATATAAGTAATAGATAAGTAGTCAATATGCCAACATGTAGGCTGCTTGTGGTTTTAGCGCCATGTTTGTGGATACACCTACATTTTCAATATTCTGATCTATATTGAGGATATTATAAAAAGGTTTAATAAAAGGACGGGAATGTAAAAAAAATGTGCAAACAACTCTGCAAACACGTCGGAGCGGTTTAAAGGCCGCGTCCGGATTGCGAGGGGCGGCGGCACGGCGGGCACAGGCGGCATTCCAACCTCCCGCGGCCATGGCGACGTCACCTCTATGTACCTAGATGGCATGGCGCATTCCGTGATGCCACACTTATTCCCTCCTCTCAGTACTGATGAAAAGAAAGTGCACTCGTGAGATCGGTCCGACCGCATTTTCTAAGCCTAATCCAAGTTGCAAGTTTCTGTAGAAGGCATGTCATATAATCGGAAGTGGAGCAGCGGCGCTCAGGGTGCGCGGCGGCAGTTGCGCGGGGCGCCTGCGCGACCCTGACATCTGTTGTGCGCGCGAGTGCCGTCTGCGCTCGCGCTCACGGTCGCCGCCCTCCAATGCCTCTCCTCGCTAAAAATAGCTCGGTTTTACAGATTCGTTCTTTAAAGTTAGAGCACCGACTAGAGAGAGCGATTATTATAAGTTATATCATATTAGGTGCGCTGTGTTTTTGTTTTGTGGATGTTGTTGTATAGGTTGTGTTGTGTTATCGAGATTGCTGTCTTTTCAGTGACTGGAGTTTGTAGTAGTATGTGATGTGTGACGTTCTCAAGGCTTATACATTCGCGAGCGGGATGCGGGGGAGAGTCGCGTGCGCACTCAGTGTCCGTCCCTGGCTCGGAGCAACGCCCCCGTCAAGGGCGGCGACGCTGCAAATTTGTGCAAGCCCGCCGCGACTCAGTGCATCTCGCCCCGCCGCGGCGGCACAGCGCTCGCCGCCCGTGCTCGCCGCTCGCTCGTCCTGCGCCGACCGGCGCCCGCGCACCGGCCCGTGGGCGCTCACTGCACGCACCGCCCTATGTTAAATAACTGTTATTTCGGTCGTCAATGAGCTGGTTCCGCATTCTTAACTCGATCCTCTTTCTTTGGACGGAGATATTCGCGGCATTGTTGTTTTAATGCCGAATAAATAAAGTGCACGGCTTTTTCTTCTCTGCGCGAAATGTGGGTGTAATGTTTTTGTGGTTCCTGCAACGAAAGTACGTTTTCTGAATGAACTGGAATATGAAACTGGTTTATTAAATGAAAGTGTACGGTTATGAATTAGTTCATGTGAACATCCTTGAAGTGCGATAGTTCACGATGTTGGAGATGAGGAAGCTGCCGCGGCGGTCCGTGTCCCTCTACGGTCAGTGTATGATTCTCTTTCTGTATTGACAGCATGGTTGCAATATTTTATTTGGTTATATTTATTATTAAGCGCCATGCCTACCTGCAATGTAAATATACTCAAAACATTAATTTATTACTGAAGGTTTGTCAGGACATCTTTAACTTTTTTTAAAGTTTTGTGTTTTAGAAAATTGGACAGTATTATTTTTTTTGTTATACTACGTCGGTGGCAAACAAGCATACGGCCCGCCTGATGGTAAGCAGTCTCCGTAGCCTATGTACGCCTGCAGCTACAGAGGAGTTACATGTGCGTTGCAGTATTTCTACAAAGTACATTATATTTAATAGTCTACACTGAGATTTGCTCAAAATATGGTTAAATTTGCTAAACATGCTGTACTTGATTAATATAAGCTGCACTTCATGCAGTAAGTATATTTATACCTATGTAAATCTTTACTACCAAAAACCTATGCTCTTACACCAGCAATAGTTAATATCACGGCATTGTTAGTTCTCATGATAATTATATTTGTTTTCTTTCTTACTTAAGAGTTTGTTTGTTTCGTGGCAATGATAAAGTTTGTTTATGTTTAGGCAAAAGAGGTGCTCTGGCAATCCGAGAGAGAGTCCTAAAATGTATTCAAATCATTAGGTAGGTATGTTCTTATTAAATTCAAACTCTATAGAGAAATGAGTAATGTAGGTAGGTAGATGGTGAATAATTTCCAGAGCTCCCAAGGATGTACTGTTTTGGCTCTGAGGCATGAATTTGTCCCGTAACCTGTCGACACAGTGAATCTTTGTGGAGCGTGCATAGATTGCAGCGGCCGCGACTTACCTTCAACGTGCGGCACGCTTGTTTACCACAGCAGTGTTAAAAAATGTATTAAACAAAAAATTTGTAGCTGGACAATACGAGATACCTACACAAACATGTCAAATTTCTTACCTATTTCTTTATAATTAGGTACGTATTATTGTGACTAACTCGCGCATATTGCAAAATACATACGTGCATTTCCGTTTCAGATTGACATGCAATAATATATTTTTTTAGAATTATAATTAAGAAAGGATTTTTCAAAATTCATTCCCTAAAGGGGTCCTAATGTGGGTCCAAAGTTTGTATCGGGAAACAAGATTAGTCAGACTATTTTTTTCCAAATTTCACAGGATTATTCCTAAAGATAAATAAGTAAACACGTGTTTTAGGTTTATTTTAATTTAACCCCTAAGAGGGGGAAAAGTCCCCAATAGGGTTGATATCTCAAAATATCAATATGGGTATCGTTTTCATAGTATTTAGAGACGCTAATTACAAAAGCGGCCAAGTGCGAGTCGGACTCGCGCATGAAGGGTTCCGAACCATTTAAGACGTATTAAAAAAATCTACTTACTAGATCTCGTTCAACATTTTACCACTTTGGACACACATTTTACCACTTTGGAAGTGTCTCTCGCGCAAACTATTCAGTTTAGAAAAAAATGATATTAGAAACCTCAATATCATTTTTGAAGACCTATCCGTAAATACCCCACACGTATGGGTTTGATGGAAAAAAAAATATTTTTATTTTATGACTTATTAAAAAAACTACTTACTAGATCTCGTTCATACCAATTTTCGGTGGAAGTTTGTATGTTAATGTATATCATATATTTTTTTTAGATTTTTCATTCTGTTATTTTAGAAGTTACAGGGGGGGGGGGGGGGGCACACATTTTTTCAATTTGGAAGTGTCTCTCGCGCAAACTGTTCAGTTTAGAAAAAAATGATATTAGGAACCTAAATATCATTTTTGAAGACCTATCCATAGATACCCCACACGTATGGATTTGATGAAATTTTTTTTTTAAAAATATTATGACGTATTAAAAAAAAAACTACTTACTAGATCTTGTTCAAACCAATTTTCGGTGGAAGTTTGCATGCTAATGTATATCATATTTTTTTCTTAGATTTTTCATTCTGTTATTTTAGAAGTTACAGGAGGGGGGGCACAATTTTTTTCACTTTGGAAGTGTCTCTCGCGCAAACTATTCAGTTTAGAAAAAAATTATATTATAAACCTAAATATCATTTTTGAAGACCTATCCATAGATACCCCACACGTATGGGTTTGATGAAAAAAAAATATATTTTATGACGTATTAAAAAAAAAAACTACTTACTCGATCTCGTTCAAACCAATTTTCGGTGGAAGTTTGCATGGCAATGTATATCATATATTTTTATTTGATTTTTCATTCTGTTATTTTAGAAGTTACGGGGGGGACACACATTTTACCACTTTGGAAGTGTCTCTCGCGCAAACTATTTAGTTTAGAAAAAAAATATATTAGAAACCTCAATATCATTTTTAAAGACCTACTTATCCATAGATAACCCACACGTATGGGTTTGATGAAAAAAGATTTTTTGAGTTTCAGTTCTAAGTATGGGGAACCCCCAAAATTTATTGCTTTATTTCTATTTTTTGTAAAAATCCTAATGCGGTTCATAGAATACATCTACTTACCAAGTTTGAACAGTATAGCCCTATAAGTTTCGGAAAAAAGCGGCGGTGACATAACCGGACAGACAGACGGACATGACGAATCTATAAGGGTTCCGTTTTTTGCCATTTGGCTACGGAACCCTAAAAATGGCATCAAAATTAAAATATAACGTAGCCGAAGTGAACAATCATCTCCCTAGTGGGGGTGCAATGAGGTTGAAATCTCAAAATATCAATATGGGAATCGTTTCCATGGTTTTGTGGGACGCTAATTACATAAATGAGTTCAAAATTAAAATATAACGTAGCCGACGTGAACTATGGCCCCTGGTGGGGAATGCTAATTACGAAGATAGCATAGATTTTGAAATTGAACGGTTGTAACATACACGCTGATTACTTTTTAGTAATGTTTTTTCTCCAACATATAAAAAGTAATAACGTGTCGTGTGCAATACTACCCAAAAAATATATTTTTAGGTTTTGACTAAAAGTCATATATTTTTGCTCCTTATGACTTCAGAATGCGTGGTTTAAATCTGGCGGGTTTTACCAGCCCACGGTGTATAAAAATAGTTTCAGTACTTTGACTGTTAAACTCAGGCTGAAATCACCTATTCTACATTTAACTATATATATATATATATATATATATATATATATATATAATATTAGTATAGATGGATATTCTAAGTAGGTGGGTGAATTTGGTCGGGTGCTACACATGTGCATCCGCTCGCGCCGCCTCGCCTTTGGGTACCTACAGTAACTCTACATACTAATTTTGCGCAACTGATTAAAGTCGTCCAGTGGTGTCTTTGTTCCGGTGTGATGACGAAATCGTCGACAGCGCCGAACCCTTGAAGTGGTCCACAATGCTGAATTTCAGTGCGCACGAAACATTTGTTCAAACAAATTGAAGCGTGCCATGTCCGCAAAATAAATAAGACATGTAGATATTAATTTACGTATGTAATGCTTTTACGTATTTATTGAAAAAAACATCAGTTGAACCGCGAACCTCAATATATACGCACATGTTTCAAATTTATTAAGATTTTACACGTGATGTATACACAAAGGGTGCTAGTGTTAGATACTCAATCTTATAGTGTTGTTAAAATCAGGCATTCGCGATGTTTGCATCCAATTGAAGAAGAAAGAGAAGGTAAATTTATACTTTAATGTTAACATGCTTACTGCGACAGTTTCGTACCTACTGACTAATGACAATAATTATTGCATATCAGCCATTGGTTGTAATAGAAGTAATGACGCATCATCTGAGCTAATAGGTTGGTCAACTGTAAAGTGACACCACTGGTGATTCATCATATCGTCTCAGAATACTGGTTTTCCATTTTGCCTTAGTCTGTCCACACGTCGCATTCAAGGCCTTGTCTCAAATGTATAAATATAATCGCACCCATATGTACGGTCAGTTCTTCGTAACTTTAAGTTAGTGCATAACAAATTTTACGATCAAAGAAGAGTGTTCAATAAAAATAGATGCTATTTGAACGGAGAAGTGCGTGGTTCCAATTGTTTTCTTTGGAAATTATAGTGTACAGTCACGTCTGAAAATATCGATACGAACAAAGTCCCAAAAATCTGTATACACGACCTTATTGCCACTTATTGCCTATCGGCACTTTATCGTCCGTATGTATATTTTCAGACGTGACCGTACTCCCTTACAGAAAAGGATCGGAAACCGGTATTTTTTGTATGGGAACGAAAACGATATTTTTTTGTCCTTTGTTAATTATTTCATTTCTAAATCGGCAATCTAATAATACGAAGGCGTTATCTAAAAACACAACTGAGTCTTACATTTGGAGTCTAAAATAAAACGAACTATATGGTTATTTCGAAGTTTTTGAAAAACACCGGTTCCGATGCCTGCTGCCTTATTTAAAAATTATCGAAGAATTTTCTGGCGCTTGTGTCCGCATAAGAAAATAGCTTTTTGTTATTACTGGAACTAAGAGTTTCTTTTCTCCTTTACAGATCGGGTCCATAAAAGCGATGCCGAAGACAAAAGTCTCTCTAATGATGAGACTCCCCTGCCGACGTGCCCTCGTCAGCCGCCCGATGGGGTAGAAACGCCGGCGGACGCCGTGGAGAATGCTCCCGAGCTCCCGTCACGGCTACCACCCCGACTACCCGCCGGCTGGCCAACCACGCGCACCCGCTACTCATACACCTCGAGGACGCAGGATGCGAGAAGTGAAGCCAGTGTTAAAGACAAAATAGCTATGTTTTCAAACGATCGAGCTCCTTCATCAGATCAATTGGATAGCTGTGGGACTCTATTAAAAAATCTAACAGTCCCCAGAAAAAGCACGACGTCATACACAAGCTACAACGAAGTTTCATCTCTGGATAGACGCTTAACCAAGTCTCAAGATAATCTCGATGAAGTACCAAGGTCGTATAAAAGACATTCGGAGCGCCCAGAGGTACTAGGAGCCATAGAAAGTAAGGTTAGGACGTCAAGTAAAGAAACTGCTCAAACCTTGAGTCCTCGACCAATGGACAGTAAACCTCTATTTTATGGCAGTACAACTACTTTACCATCGAATATAGAAAAAACGTTTAGCCAGCCAGTGTATCATGCTCGCAGTATAAGTGATGACAATGGTGACAAAAGTGTACACAAATCCAATCTAGAATATTTAATTGAACAAAGAAAAAAATCTTTGTCTAAGCTCAGGGGGTTGGTAATACCTGAAGTGCAATCGCCAATAGTAGATTTACCGGAAATTAAAGTGCAGGATAATATATCGAAATCGTTTATATACAAGTCAAATCTGAATACGAGTATAAGCAATAAGAAGACCACAACAAGTCACAAGAAGATAATAGACTTAAATGAAAGTAATTGGAAAACAAATCTTTTACCGAATAATCTACCCAAGTATTCGCCAGCTTTTAAAAGAAAGTCATTACAAGTGTATACACCTTCTTCATTGTCAAAAGAGTCTACACCTGAAAGAAAATTCAACGAAAAAGTCGATGCTCTTAATAAGCTAAATAGTAAAACTTTTGCACCGAGACCTGCTCGGACAACATCAGATGTTAAAAACGAAACGTTACCGGCTAAATTATCTATGATTAATCTTAATAAGGGCTCCAGTAACGAGTACAAATCCATTTTGAACACTAATCGGGATTACAAAAATGTGGAAATCAAAATATGTACTGCTACTGAAATCGTAGATAGTGATAATGATTCTGCAATGAGCTCAACACAATCTAGCTATCGGTCGTCAGCATCATCACCTTTACATAATTTAGATAGCATAGAGTCTGATAGCTCTCGCCTCTCACCTAGAATATCACATTATACAACATACTCACTGGTAAAAACTGAAATTCCTGCAAAATCAGTAATTTCAGAAAAAACCTGTGAGGAATACGTTAAACGTAATGTATGTCGCTCAGTATCATCTGATACGAATGTTTCACTCAGTTCTTCAGCGGGATCGGCAGCTACTTCAGGGTCGCAAGCTAGTTGCAGCTCTTTAGAAAGTTCTGTTGCAGACTCAGATAAAAGAAAAGTTCCGAAATCCTGTAATATAGATACCATCAACAGGCGAAATATTTTGGCTTCGGCTAAATGTAGGAGCGGTCGCGATGCTAAGCTGAAGTCACCCGTAGTAGAAACAAAGTTTTCGCACGAGTCATACGAGAAATCACCCAGCCCAACGCGCAATGCGTCTGAGCGCCTTTCTACACTCACGTCTTCCGTGAGTGCTATTTCGAATAAAGGCGATAGCAGACGTCGCAATAAGGTGATCGCTGAAACTGATTCTGACAGTGACCAAGAGGTCAACGTGCGACAACGAAAAGCTGACTTTAAGAATTCTAGACTCAAGAGAAATTCGAGTTCAGCAAATAAAACCAAGCCGAGTGAAGTTGTTGTAGAAACAGCAAAAGTCGAAGATCCGCCTAAAGTGATTTCAGAAACCATAATTAAAGAAATAAAAAAAACGGGACTTAACAACTTTAATAATGATAATAATAAAGTGGTAAAACAAGTAGAAAAATCTAATGTACAAGATAAGAAACATGATATAATACCGAATTTGCGAGAAAGTACCATTTTGAAATCAACAGTCTCACCTTGTTCACTCAATGTTCGAACAAATCTACCAATGAAAGAAAACCTTACTTACAAAATGAGCAATGGAAACGGATTTTTGAGTGATAAGAGTGACCTAAGTTCTTTGGAGGAGAGTAAATTACCGACGCAAATAGTTCGGCTACAAAAAGGTGTCAGTGCCGGGGTGGGCCTCATTCTAGCCGGCGGCATTGACTGCGAAGCGAAAGATGTCACGGTAAGTAACACATTTTTTTATGTAATTGTTACAAATTGGTGTCCTAACATTTCATATACAAACGGTTTAATAAGTATTAGAGAGACTATACGTCTCTGTAATATTGCATAATATTCTTGATTTGGTACATACTAGTTATGTATTCTGTAGCATTAGTTTATGTGACTGGTAGCTTAACAGTCCAGACGCGATTTATTTAGTATAAATTATATTTTGACACTTGGAGAGACTAAAGTCTCACCTCCAAATCTTATTAGTATTAGTACTCTGACATTGGGGACCTTTTAAATCTCCAGATTTAATGAATATTTAACAATAAAGACTATACATCTCTATTGTATTGTAGTAATTATTTATCTTAAGATTATTTATAATGTAACGTTTACTCAGGTATTGGCTGTTGTATTTATAAATGTTGTTATGTATTTTTCATGTCACTATATGATGTTACTATAAATGTTGTATTGACTTGTAAAAGAGCCCTTGAGGCCTACTTGCAGAATTTTTTATTTATTTTTGAATTAACTGGATTAAATTTTCATTGAATTTTATTTTTTTGAAGATTTTGTCTGATATCATATATATTTTATTTATAAACAATCAACGGACGGAACGGTTAAACTAGTTACAAAATGAGAGGGCAATACAATAGTCTACGCGACAAGTTCAAAATAGAGATATTACTCCTAAAAATTAGCAGGGGGGTGGGGGGCAGCGTCCTCCCCTAGAGCTCAAATTTTACATACAATGTATGCCCCTTTGCGGCGTAGGCCCCGGCGAAATCAACTTGCTTCCCCCTTAGTTCACAGGCTGGATACGCCTTTGCAATCAATTGTTCTCTTGTTCCTTTAAAATGTATTGAGTTTGTGTTTCTCAGGTACACCGAGTTTTGGCAGACAGCGTGGCAGCGAAAGCTGGATTAACGCGAGGAGCGAAGATTCGCAGCATTAATAACTGTAGTATGGTGGGCTTGACCCACGCGCAAACTGTTGCTATCCTAAAGGTTATTTCCTATTGTTATTCACTTTTACAATAATTCACATCTTACCTTACAATTATAATACTTAATAATGTTTTCATTTCTCATTTAGTGGGTTGTTGAGTTCTAAAAAGTGTGCAGAAGATGATATGTTTCTGCAGCACTGCAGTTTCTAGAGCACTGTACTTCTAAGTACGTTTTATTCTTTTGTTTTACACTAACCCATTAACATTATGATTTCAATGGATTTGTTGGAATTTTCATTGTACTATGTATGATGTATTCCAGTCTACTATTGTAAACATTTCAATGGAATTACAGCGATTCAATGGAATCAATCAAAATTGTCATTTTATTTACCAAAACGGCGCCAGTTGGCGGTAGTTGGAACAATTTCATAAAAACTTTCTTTTTTTATTTATTACGTGTTTTATCTCCAAAATTGGCCTTGTAGCTTTTATGATCAAATGTACTTATCCATTTCTTATAGTTCCTAATATTTATTCACTGTCGCATTCGTAGGAAAATGTAAAATAATAAATTGCTTCAGGTAATGTAATGTAGATAATTGTTTGTTTTCAGGAACAACGTGCGGAGGTTGTAATTGAAATCGAGAACGATATCCAAGATAACACAAGTAGCGTAACATGCGGCTCTGACAATGGTACGATACTTATTTTAATTATCACATTACAGATAGTTATTCATAACGTAAGGGGGGCGAAGTGCGCTATGCCGTCTAAGCGCGCCAACTGCTTATAGAATACTAGTAATTGTACCAATAAAACTTCAATTTGCTAGTAATATTACTAAGCAGTTTTCGATCTTAGACGGCATGGCACAGTTCGCCGCCCTCACCCGCGTTCCTAAGGAACGCATTTTAAGAAAGTCACATTGATATTCGCATACAAATAATAATGCAAATTCATAGCTATGTAAATGTCGCAAATTTATTTAAGGCATCTAGGTCAATCCAGTATTGCATATAATCGTGTCGTTATCGTAAAATAAATTAGGTATTTTGTAAAATCACATAAAACCGGTGGCATGTTGTCAAGCATTATTATGTATGGAGCAACAATTATTACGTCAATTAATAAATAACCTTAGTTAACCAAATTATTACTTTGAAGCAATATGTATATTTTCGCATTATTAGCTACTTTCATTTTGCATAACCGACCATGTTTCATGTTAATTAAGTATTGCTTAGTTTTGATTTTATTAATATTCTTAAACATTTGAATTTACTGAATCTAATTTTGTGATAATCATAAAGCCTGTAGTCCGATTAAAAAAAGGATGCAATATAAGGGGTTAATTGTTTAGGAGTTAAGGGGGTAATTACTTTATTGCACATACACGATCAATGCGCCTTTAGGTGCAAACATAAATGTTGAGCAAAAGTTTGTCATGATTGATACGTTGTTACTATATAGCGGAGTCGAAGGCTCGTTATGATGAGGGCGAGACGGAGAGCGCAGAGCGAGGGTCTGTGGTGACTGTGCTGCTGGACAAGGCCGGCGGTGGCGCCGGGCTCGGCTTCGGCCTGGACGGCGGCCGGGACTCGCCGCTAGGTGACCGCCCATTGACAGTCAAGAAACTTTTTGCAGGTATGTACATTATTTTTTATTACAAAAGTAATCTCCTAGCAATCTAAAAGGGGTATAGTTATTGTATGAGATTTTAATGCACATAGGGATTTTTTTCGATTAGGTACATAATTCTTAATTCATTTTTCCAGGTGGAGCGGCAGCACAAAGTGGACATATTCTAGTCGGTGCTGAACTTCTTTCAGCGGGAGGAACGTCGATGGAGGGATTCACGCGTACTCAGGCCTGGGCAGCGCTCAAGGCGCTTCCAGCCGGTCCCGTCACTTTGGTGTTGAGAAACCCCGTAGGGAAATAATCTACATTTATTTAAACGCATGATTAGGTGAATACTTAAGAGAATGAGACTTGTGTGGCCTATTCACTATTGGAGTATTTTGTTGAAAATAGGCAGTGCGGGGAAATTGGAAGGCCCTGGGCTGAATTAATTAGGCGACGCGTGCGCGAGATCCGGTTAGCACTCAGCCTAACGAGAGCCGTTTATCTGAACGTTTACTGAACGGGAGAATAAAAAGATGCTAACTGACACCATTCAATTTAGCGAAGTGCGTCGGATGCGAGAGCCCGGCCCGCTCCTTGTACAAACACAATTTACTCCCTTCATTTAGTCAGTAGATTCGATGTACATAACGTTGTGCCAATTTATCCCTAAACTAAATGGAAATATAACATTTTATCGTTTTAGGAGCTCTTGAAGACTGTTTCGTTATTTTAAAATATTTAAACTTTATTGGTTGAAGCTAATAGGAATGTATTTGCTAGTCTAGACAGTGGAATGGCAAACGGAGATGCTTATTGCCTGCATTTTGGCGCAGTACTTAAAGCTACGTGTTTGCAGCAATCTGATCTTGTAGAAGATGGCACTCTTTGGGTCTGAAATTTACCTAATCTTCATCAGAATGATTCGATATACGCGCTTTATATAGGTATGTATTGTATAGTCTGGCCAAAAAATTGAGTCACTATAATAACATTAATAACACACATTCAGATTTTGAATTCCTCGCATTTCTCTAATGAGTTACGCACTTGTATTGTTGGGCAGACTAGATATGACTTTAGTACTACGTATTTACATTTATATTCTTTCTAGTTTTTCTTTATAAAAGTAAAAGTTATAGTATAACTTCCTTTTGCATATACCCATCCTTTCTATTTACACATGTATATATACTTTAAAGTCTTTGTTAGTTCAATTCGTTCACTGAGTAGATTTACTTTATTAACCATTAAACCTTTTCCAGGCCGCAACAATATACACGATTTTCCCAAAAAATCCAAATATATTACAATTTATTCAGCTTCGAAGATTCATTTGAAGACAAGTCACATTTCCCGAAAGAGCAATCTAATGTGTACCTTAAATCGGATTACTAAGGTTGAAATTCTATTTGGCGCGTATGTGGTGGTGTGGAAATGGGTTAAAAGAAAACTCATTTTTATTACATACTGTATTATTCTACATCTACAATATATAGCGGTACTTGCCATGATCGTTTAGGCTATTTAAATCTTACTTTACCACTATTTGTAGCAATTAGTCTTAGAATAAGTTGTACATAACTAAGAATATACTTACTACTTGTTGTCATTAGTATTTTTCAAAATAAATATTATGCAATTTATTCGTTATTGTGCATATTCCTATTTCTGTTAGCCCTTTTTCTATTGTTAAAAACCTTAATTGTCCTATTTATTGATTTTGTAAGCGTAAGGAAAATAATGTTGCAGACCGTTATTTATATTTTGTACCTAATTATATTATTATTTTCTTGTAATGATAATAATAATAAACTACTTACTTTCGTCTATTGTCTACTTTATTATTAGTCGCTTTCATCGCAAAAACTTGTTAGACTTTACTTCCTAAGGAATTCTATGCAAATTATGATGTCATAAGAGTCCCCAGCAAGCTCGGATCTCCATACAAACGTAGTTATTACGCTCACATGTTAAAATGACTAGCTATATAGCTCTGAAACTTTGTACAATAGGATAAGGTATATCTAATCCTATAATTAGTTAATGTAGCTTCAGATACCTTAGGTAAAAAAAATCAGCAAATTTAAGTTTTCCATACAACACTTGTTTTTGCTCTATTTCTTATGTTGTATATGGAGCTATACAGTGTGGAAAGATAAGTCGGGCCCTGGAGGGAAACTAGCTTAAATCCTTAAGCTGGCTCATTTTACTTAAAGAAGACATTCCTTTATTTTTAAAAAGAAACAAAACTGCATTCAAAGATTTTCTAAAACTCGCTTGCCTCGCCCAGGACTCGAACCAACTAAAATTTAAAAAAAACAAACACTCCCTATTTTATTATACTAATCTAAAAAAATTCTCTTACTTAGAGTGCATGCCCAGATATTTTTGAGCACCTCGGCAGCTCTGATTTATCTGATGGTGACTGTACAAGGCATCCCTCATACTATTTTTATTTAAATGAGATCACCGATGGTATTCACTGTCAGCTTTCATGAAACGGGTTCCTGCATCTTGTTTCAAGATTTTACATAGACCGCGGGGTAAGTGTAAATTTACTTGCATAAAATGCCTGCGAGCGGTAAAACAAAGTAGTAACATTACATGATAACCTGATTTGAAACAGCAATAGCTCATGTACATTACTGGAACTTAATTAGATGTTCATAAAAATGTATTGCTTTAGGACTTACGGCAGATTTCCAAGCAAGATTTTTGATCCTATTCGGTCAGCACTCAAGCACAACACACAAACTATCAAAAAATAAAAAAAATGAGGATCTCGTGCACTGTTGAAGCTGAGAAAATTATTGTATTTATTATTTCATGAACATAAGTAGAAAATACAATCAATGAATGACAACACCGATGGCGCAAGAATACCTATTTCTTGGCTATTCAGATCGAGTGACAGGATAATGTCATTTTAGTGGCCGATTTCTTTGACATACTTATAGAAAACGAAGAAGCTTAGGTTCCTATATAAAAAGGGCGTCTAACTTTATCCTAGATCCAGATACATATTATGGCCGTTTCATTATTAAGGTCATATTTTATTAGTTTGACGTTTCTGGTGGCACTTGTACACTCTGCCCTTAGCCAACCTCTAAAACGTAACTGAAAATTAAGAAAAAATCTATATTGATTTTTTAATGGCAGAGACCAGAGAGACTACAATAGAAAATGTTAATATGACATTTTAAACGAAATAAACAATACCACTCTGGGCATCAAATTATGTGAAATATTCCCGTCTGGGAATATGAAGAATTTCCTTCTGTCCCCGCCTCGTTTATGGCGGCAGTCACATCAGTCAGCAGACAAATGAGAATATATAAATTTTGTCGACTATCTCAATTAGTACCCCACCGAAAATAAATAAATTAAGTTTTATATGAAAGCTTAAATTTGTCACAAAACATGTCTTACAGTATTTGGTGTAATTCCAATAAAATGAAAAATATTTGAAAGACACCAAATTATTCATAGTTGTACTTAACCTTATTCGAGTTTCAAATACTAACTGAAATATTCCACTTACGCTCCAAATAAGTTCTATAAACAAGATTGTTAAACTCTCCTGAGGCCCGATGACGCCATCTTCTTCAGACAAATTTTAACTTTAGCACTGTATGTAGAGTCAAAACTCTGTAATAGATATATGAGAATAAATTTTCCTCCGGAGGTCTCAGGAGGTTATTTAATATTTTTTTAGAATAGGAGTGGTAAGTTGGTAAGTACCTACCTACTTATAATCTTCAATGACAATTTCATTTTTAAATCTTTACATGATACTCTCATAATTGTCTAACACAGATGATGGTTGCAGCGACAGTTTCTTAAGGAGAGGTCTGTACTTATAATCTTCAATGAAAAATTCATTTTATAACTTTCATATGCTACAACAGATGATGTGGTTGCAGCGACAGTATCTTAACAAGAGGTCTGTGCGCCGTCTGAGATCGGAGGCGCGGCACATCTTTTTCTGTGGCTCTAACGTCCCAATCACAGCACGGCACTTCCTGCCTAAAGATCACAAATGAAGCGCGAATCTGTTGATGGTTCCTGTGAAGTCTGAAGTCTTTTCTGCTTTGAGTCATCGAGCCAGATTTGACATGCTTCGCCATGGCGATGGCGATGGCATGCCATCATGTAAGAGTTTACGCCATTCCGCTCTTGTCTGCGCCGCCAGTCTTTTGGCGCATAAATTTCACTCAGCATCACTGCCCGGGGAAGTCTATCTGGGTCTATAGAACATGAACATGGCGCAGGCACCGCAACCTTCGGTGTTTTTGGATGGCAGTGATACAGTCGACAAGCTCGAGAACCCTTTCTTTAGTCATGCGATCCCTCCAGGTCACTCCGAAAATCGGTGAGAGTCAGAATGATTTACTGAGTTATTTGAACTTAACAGATTAAACATTAAAGGTACTAAATCCTGGCGTAATAAAAATAATTGTACCTTAGCGTTTTTTCTTAAAAATGAAATCGATAATTTGAAAAATTATAACGCCTGCAAAATTGTAATAGCAAGCAAAATATTAAATGAGTAAAACTTGGAAACCAAAAATAAAATGACTCGTATTATAATTGAATATGAAGGTACAAAAAAGGTACAAAAATTTGGCTTTTTATCAATAACCACGGGAACATAGCGTAATAAAGTACACCCGCCATTCTGACTGTCAGGATTGCGGGTGACCTGTTTTTTGGTGATAACTTTAAGTACCGTGAGGTAGAATTTTTTTTAAAGGAGGTACTAAATAGTACAAAGTAGAAGATTACAAAAATATGGTATGGTTTTCATTTAATTTTATTTAGGTACACCCGCCATTCTGACTCTCACGAAAATCGTACTTAGCGACGCTCTTGTTTGAAGTTGTCCACGATTCAGATGCGTAGATGAGTATGGTTAGGACGCATGCTGATGAAATTGGATAAATATTTTATTACAAAGTAGTGGGTCTTCTACTTTACTAAATTCTTATCTGCCAAACGTCAAGTCGAGCAAAGCGAAGTGTAAGGCACTACCTACCTTTTCTCGAACCGCTTCGTCGTTTTTTTGTACTCTTATAACTTGGGTTTGGATTTTACCAGATAAAAAAAATTCCTGGGCTATGATGTCAATAGTGGACTCGGGTTATGGTGTCAAAAAATCATGTTAATAAAGCATACAAATTTTCAATTGCATATCTCTTATACTTTAGACTTTATTCATATCTAAAACACCCCGATTTCGTCACTCATTCACTCACTCACTGATGATCAAAATCAAAAACTTGATTTTTTTTATAATAATTATATTTTTTATTTATAACTTTAGTTACCCCCAAAAAAACGAATCAAGACGAATCTAACGATACCTCATACATCAAAATCCATCAAGCCGTTTAGGCTACAGGAGGCCACAAAGAAACAGACATACATACATACACTCGAAAAACATTACCGGAGGGCAATGTTCCCTTTGGCAGTCGGGTAAAAAAGCAGATTATATAAAAATGCCCTCAAAAAGTGGCAGCATGGTTCCATTTTTATCGCTTGTCACTATGCCCGTTTCTTTTCTTTCGCACATACGTACTTGTTACAACGTGACGGGCGTGGTGACAAATGATAGAGAGCCGACCATCTTAGCCCTGCAGATACGTATTTTAGTCAATTACCCTGAAACCCTTTAAATTAGGGAATGGAAGATAGCCTTAAGCAACATACAAAAATAAGTGAAATCCCACCAAAAACATTTTCATGAAAAATATTGCCAAGACGAAACCATAAGGCTCGCACTGACAAAAAGTTATGAGATCTCCTGTAGAGCCAAGCTTCTTACTCTACAAGCCCTAACTTCACAAATGCTACACCTTAGTCAAAATATGTGTCTTGGCTGTTTCATTACTACAGCCTTCGTTCGTTTTCACCTTCGCACATGTGACGGTAGCGAAAACCGGATGCTAATTGTTTTATAACCCTAATTGTAAAAGAGCCATTAGCGCTAGCACTTATCGGTGCAATTCATATTTCTTCGACTATAAATGGCAAATACATGCATGCGAGTGGGGAATGATACACACAAAACAATATTTTATACTTTTTTATTTTGTATAAAGCACTTCGCATGATGATCTACGTTTAAAATATACAAAAATACGTTACATTATCATTATTGCAGTAATTAATTTTTAACATATTTATCTCTAGTTTTAAAATCGTACATAAATAGTTATTACAATAATTATAAAACGCTACTTTTATATAAATATATAAGCGCATAAAATACACCTCATGGACATTAAATAATTTCTATAAAAATAAGTTAGTAGCCTATTTAAGTTTGTAATGAGCACTAATAAGTGCAAATAAATTTTTCAACTCGGTCTAGAGTCAAATATCACAGACAATTTTAAAAATTGTGTCAATGTTTGGGCGTCTTTCTTTGTTTAGCTTTTATCTTTAGTTTCATGTTCTAAATCCTTGCCTAACAAGGTCACTAATGTCACTATAGACTTAATCCAACACTAATATCTTTACAAACTTTGCTTAACTAATCTGTGAACCATAAAATTATCCTTCAGGTTTTAGTAGTAGATATATTAAAAAACTATCAAATTACCTTCACAAATTATTATTTTTTATCTCCGGTTCTTAATAATATGTTCTTCATCTACATAGATTAAAAAGGAAAACACATCGTTGCCATTTATTCAGAACCCGTAGGTAGGACTTATTTACATGTCATGAATTATCTATTATCTTCTCAACCACAAGTAAAATTAGCCAGAAAAATATGTGTATATTTTAATGTTTACATATATCATTGCTTTTTGCGATGACATATTAGTTAACTTAATAAAAGAATTTATCTGAGCTTTACGCTTCGAAAAAATAGCAGAAAGTGCAAGAACGACACACACACAGTCACAACATATTAGGTTTGAATTTACCAATGAATTAATGTGTGTGTAACTGTAAACCTTATTAGACTGCTTCTACGTAACTCTGAATGAATGTACTGTGTTTATGTATTTCCAAATACTTATGTGCCCACGGCCGGCAGAACGTCCCTCTTTGTCGCTTGCCATAACGACAAACGATTGACGAGATTTGCTTGTATCTTTATACGAATAACCTGAGAAGGTGTCTTTATGGCAAGCGACAAAGTGGGACGTTAAGTCGGCCGCGGTCACATATGGTCAATTCTTACATGTAAAACAATTACAAATCCACAATTATAAATATATAAAAATGCTTGAAATTATAATTGTATATTTGCCATTACTTACTCAAAGCTGCATTCAAACCCTATCAATATGTATTATTAGTTAACTCATTCAGCCCTAAAACATACGGACATATAAAAGGTTTTTAATTTTATTGCCGGCCCATGTAAATATTGAGCACTCCAAGAAACTCTTCAATGCGATTTAAGAACTCTGCTTCGATTAATTAAATTGGGGTTAAGTTTAAGTATACATATCAACAAATTACTAAAATGCTTAACATTTTGGCTGTCTATACTAACTCTACTTACGTGTAAACTGTACATGTAACTGTTACATATTAAATTGCTTCCAGATTGATTTTGAGGCTAGTTCCTATGATAATTCTTGGGATTAGTTGTCAAGCGGACCCCAGGCTCCCATGAGCCGTAGCAAAATGCCGGGACAACGCGAGGAAGATGATAATTATTGATTTTGAGGCTATTTGACCTACACCGTACATTTCTAAGGTTGGTACAGCCAGCATCAAAATATGACTACGCTTAAAAAATATTTTTCTAATAGCTTAAAAAAATAATTAAGTCCCTGTATGTAGAACAATTAGGCTGTAACAGATACTCTTAACAAGAACGCGGACTGTAGAGATATATTTCCATTTGGAAAATAATTTCAAATGGCAGTTACTTTGGAGCGTTGTTTCATCCACTTCAATCGATTAGAGATGCCCCGAATAGTGGTTTTGGCCGAATACTGAATATCTGGCACCGTTCTGGGCCAAAGTGCCGAATATTCGGCATGACATGCGAACATTTTAAGTCACAATTATTATATTTTTTGTTGAACAGAATAAATGAATGTAGTCGGAGTCCATCAAATCAGATACATGATAAAAATAAAATATTCTGCAAGCAACAAATGCTCAAAAAGGGTTTTCGTATTTAACATCTTTCCAATAATACATTTTAAATATTAAATATACTTAGTTTTGGTTATTTTTATTGTGTATTTTTTCTATTTAGCAGGTGCAACAGATATTCGGTATACAGCCGAATACCGAATATGCGACAAAATGACCGAATAGGCCGAATACCGAATATTCGGCTAAATGGTCGAAAAGGCCGGATACAAAATAGTTGCCGAATATTCATGGCATCTTACTATCGATGCTGATGATACAACACCTTGGTCACTTTTACCATTATTACTAAAATTGCATCCTAACAAATCCTTCTTTAGGTGTAGGGAAAATAGGCAGTAATACGACGCTTAAGAATATGTGACGTTTTCAATCAAAAGGTACCGCATTGACCGTTGTCGATAAGATTGATTTCAAATTGAAGGTATGTGGAAATAGCACCTTATTGACAACCGACAATAAGTGCCCTTTTTGTTGGAAATGTCACATTACTCACATTATGTTCGCATTTTTAAAGACTTATGCTCAATTCTTAGCAAAATATTTTTTAGGATTGCCAGGTATTGGCAACTTATAATGTTATGCTAGTATATGGTCATGATAATGCTTTAGTTAGATAATCGTCCACCAAGAACAATTCTGTATACTTTGATCCTTATTCTTTCTCTTATTTAACAAATTGAACACACATCAGTGAAAGAATAAGGATCAAACTCAAATGGCGTTCTAAAAGTTTCAATTATGTGTCGAAAGATGGCAGTAAATTTACGTCGCTACAAAGTTTTATTTGGCAATACACCTTTATTTCAAATTCTCGTTGACAGTACATAACATAACCGAACTGTTCAAGTATTCTTTGGTGCTTATGGGATCCTGATTTTCAATGTACCTAGATTTATGTACGCCGGACAGCCCATTAGTGTTAACGAACTAAGGGTGTCTAATTTATTGCTATAGGTGGAAAGAACTTAGCTATATCATCTCAGATTAACTTCATTTTTGTTTAGGGAAATCACGCAGACATTTTTAGGCCTAAAGTACGTAAGTATTTACAAGGTAGAGTAAAAGTCAGTTTGCGCCTGGTGCGGTGGGCCGCAGCAGGCGCAGGGCAGTCAGCGCGTCGGCGCCGGCGCCCGCCGCGCCACGCGCAGCAGCACCGGGCCCGCGCGCACGTCCTTGAACAGTCGGATGGCCTCGCCGTGCGTCAGGCCCGCCGTGCCGCGCCCGTTTACTGATACGATCTCGTCTCCTGAAATTAAAATTATAAGAAAATATGTAGTGCTAAAAGATATGAGTGTATACCACCACACCAACTCCACCATGTATGTTATATTTTACGTGACAGGACTTTGTATAGGGTGTGATTGGATTGCAGCCTTAAAAAAGCGTTATTTATTTCTCAAAGAATACCTACTACATTGCGAGAGAAAGTAGAACATTTGTCGCAGATGCCAAATCTCTGGCATGTATACAATAAAAATAATTAACAAATAATAATTAATGAAATATTTCTAGAATGTAATATTTTAATAATTTGTGGTTCTCTGGTTTAGACGAATAGACAAGAATTCATAATGAAGGCAAAACTAGTTCCGCATTTTGATGAGGTAGTTTAATGTAATCGCTTTATTTAAATGTGCTACAAATGGAGCACAACAAGTGGATAGGTGTATATTATCGCCATGTTATGACATAACATTATAGTAATACCAGGATTTACTCCTGACATATATTATATATATTTTTTTTAAGGGCATGTTTCTATTTGATATTACAAATAATCGAATACGTTTCTGTTAAATTCTAATATATGTACCTCAGAACAAAATGATATTTTATGTAAGTATCTACACACTTATTAATAGTTATGTAAGTACATTTTATCAATTAAATTGTAAATACCAGGTTAACGAGTTTTTAATACTCGTACTTATAAAGTACCTACTCATATTACTTAATCGTAACAATAGTTTCTCCTTATCTAAAACGTTGTTGGCCTTGGGCACGGGCCGTATGCGAGTGTCCGCTGTGCCCGAGTGACCTCCAGTACATCACGACTACACCTACACTGCATGCGTGTAAAAGGAAACACCTACTAGTTTTCCATTAGCCACCTTGTCACTGGCTACAAGTAATAACACACTAACATAATAATTACGTACAACTGGTTTCTAATTAAGTGCCGATAATTGAGATGGCTCGGTGACTATACTTAATAACGTAAAGTAAATACTGGCAGACCTTCGTTGAATTATACGTAGCTTAAATCAAGATTTATCCTCCTTCACCTTTTCGATGACGTAACCTTTATATCGACATTTATATCGCGTACAGGCAGGTGTATGTAGGACGAACCTCACTTAAGCGACTGTAACTCAGGGGCAAGAAATACCAATAAATTGCAGCTGTCGATTAACCGTTTCCAAGGAATGTTTACTGCAATGAAAGGTTCTTGCACCACGTTCGGCGTACTTTACTATGTTGCTCTTTAATCTTAAAGTGATAAGAGCGTTGAGAAGCGTTGAGCGATAAGAACTGTATGAAATAGGTTGTTCTCCGAGGAGATTACAATTTTAAATCAATGTTTTTCTTTAGCTCAAGGGAATTCTTTAAACGGTAACTAACCTTCTCGTAGTAAGCCCGATTCGGCAGCTTGTCCGTTATTGAAGATAGTCTTGACGAAGATGCCCATGTTGCCTCGCGGAGAATCCCGGCCACCCACGATGCTGAACCCGAGGCCTTTTCCTCCTGCTGATTTGGTGAACCGAACCTGAAATGTCAATAGATTTTTCTGTTTAATTAACGAGTATACCAGAAGTTTAAATCAAATACCCGACATAATAAAATGTATAAAAACGTGTATGGCAGAGAATGGACACATAGACAGACACCCTGATGACCATAATGAAAACCAATAATGAAAACCAATCATGTACTCCTGTACAGATCCTTCTAATGTTTGACAATCTAATGACGATAAGGTTTGTAGGTGTAGGTTTTGTAGTTATTGTGCTTATTTTGACTTTGTGGATGTTTTTTGCTGGATTTTATTGACGAAGCCTGATATGTGTATTTTGCATGTCTTGAGAATATTGAATAAAATACATGTTCTTTGTCAACTTCCAATGTATGTATGTATGTCCGGGGATAGAGAAATAAGTAAGCTTACTTATTTTTATATGGTTCGGTTCATGCAAATAATGCAAGCTGGACCCATGTCCCATTATTCTATTGAACTGGAGCTTCACATACCTAAGTTGTTAAGTACATAGCTAAGTTGTGTAAGTACCAATGCAATATTATGTTACCATCAAGCTGATCTGATGATAAACACAGGAGGTGGCCATAAGAACTCTGTGAGAAAACAACGCAATCGAATTATGTTTGGGTTTGTTAGAATTGTCTGGGTGAGTATTAGTTGCCTGTTGAAAGAAAAGCACAGTCAACTATAGAAGCTTGTATCAAACATGAAATGTGGCATACATTAAACTAACAAATAAAAACTTATTTGATACTGACCTCAAAGGACTGTACCCCGTCGCGTGGTTCTGGCGGCGGTGGTCGTTTGGTCTGTTGTCCTGAAGTAGGAGGCGCAGGCGGCGGGCGCGCGCTCCTAGGCGTCGCACTCACGCGCAGCTCGGCCACGCCGTTGCGCAGCGGCTGCATAGGGTCCTGTCGAGCCTGCACTCGCGGCAAGCGGTAAGGCTCTTCCCACAACCTTTGTGCTGGCTCTGGCGTTAAGCGACTGTATCCATTTCTATACACCGGGGCATCTAATTCAACGTTTTCACTATAAGGCCTTCGAGTTCTTGATTCACTACTCTTTCTACGTTCTGGTATATAATTAAAGTCTACTACGTCGCGATTTTCATCGTCTGGACAGATTAAGGGAGCACGATCGCGAGGCGCAGGCGAAGCTTTAGCGCGATATACGTTTGGAGAGCTACATCGCCGACGCAGAGTACTTTGCCGCGGAGGAGAAGGTGATGGTGGTGATCTCACAGCGGTTGGGCTAGGAACGTAGAAGGTAGCCGGTTGTTGCTGCTGTTGCGGGGAAAGGACATCATGCGCAGAAAGAGCCCGTCGTCGGAGACCTCCCCCGAGTTTGCCTAAGGCACGAAGGAGATCAGGCGCTCCATTAGTCACTCGTAGTGATGCCGTGGTGTACACTTTCCCACGATGTCTGAAGGATAGCTTAGCCGGCGGCGCCGGCGAGCAGTGTGCAGGCGGGCGCGGCGGAGAAGGCGAGCATCGCACGGGGCTAGGCTCTCGGTTGCCAGATCCAGGTCGTAGCCTCGAGCAACGGCGGCGCAACTTTCTCCATCTTTGTGACAGGTTTGCGTTCCAACTTTCTTCTGAAAATTAATTTTGGCGATTTAAACAAGTGTTATTCACATGAATATGCGATATTAGTTAAGTTACAAAAAGCTCGGAGTTTTACTAATATCAAAAGTACACAAGTCGTGTTAGTGCTTTTCTGGTTGCTGTTGTAAAGTAGGAAGTTACCTTTCTTATTAGTATCGGCGTCGGAGGCGTAGTCGTGGGAGCGCGGGGGCGGTTGCGCGGGCGGCGAGGCGGGCGCCGCGAAGCTGTGCCGCAGCGGCGTCATGCGGAGCAGCCGCGGCCGATCGCCGCCGCCGCGCGAGCCCCAAGCCGGCGCACCCATGGCTCACCAAGCCCTGGAATGGTTAAGTGTTGGTTGTGAATAAAGCCATGTGTAAATCAGATAGTCACGTCACTATAGTCCTTGATATTATTATAATAGGTATTATTATACAATAGTACATACGTTTTACAGTACATATGGCCCTTTAAATGTTCGACACAGTAACGTAATATGCTAATTTTGGCACTAGTGCGGTAAAGTAGCACCATATGTACTGTAAAATGTTTTTATTGAATCTCTTATGAGATTTTTAGGTTATGCCTAAATAACACAATGTATATATAAATATCAATTAGAATGGTGCATTTCAAAGATCAGAATAAAATTGACTGACATAAACTGATAGGTGCAGAAATTCTAGTTGGTCTAAGATACCAACTAGAATTTCTACGAAGGTAAGGGTAGGTAGATACACATATCCAGAAAGCCTTATCAAATAAAAATAATTAGATATTCTTTAAAACGGAGTTAACTAGTACAACGGTGTCTTGAGAAATTAATTTAATTTACACTCAGGAATGTACCCTTAAATTTAAGGTATTAAAAATACGGTAAGATCGGGTTGACTGGAAGAGGTATTCGAAGTATAAAAATTAAGATTAAAAAATAAGTTATTTTGTTGATTAGTTATTGATATACCGGCATTTGCTCGTGTTACAGGAAACACCCGGTATACCTACGCGCGAATGATATCAAAAATAAGATGATCCTGGCATCAATTTTCTAATGGAACCGGCTTCTGGGTGTAGGTCAGGTAGGTAAGTACATGTGTTTCAGGATATACCTGTGTGCGGTACGGAGCGCTCGTATCTTCATGCACCAGTCGAACTACGACATTAACTGTTTTTTATCTTACGTAAACAAGTATTACTAACCAGTCCTAAGCTACGTTACTTTACCTCGGAGCCGCTATTAACTACCTACTTAAAATTAATAATTAATAGAGCAGCTATAAATAATCATGATCTCATAATAACTATGGGTTTATAAGTGTTAGTAAAGGAAATTATACTCTCAGAATAAAATCTATGTGGTTTAAATTGATTAAATTAAACAATTTCACGTTTTGTAAGTACACGGTGTTTAACCTGGAATTATTTGTATCAATAGTATACATACTGACATTTCTCAGTTGATGCGTAAAAAATGGTAAGTGTAATCCGAAAATCCGAAATTATTTGTTATATTATCAAAAATATGTGTCGTGAATTTGAAAACCTACTTATACAGCGTGTATTTTTGATACGACCGCATAATCATAGCGTAGTTACTTTAGGCTTTAATGAACACACTTTCATAGGTTTTATAAAAAATGACGATTTTAATTTTTTCATATAAAGTAATTCAGCAAGCAGTGAATCACTCAAAACATCGTATTTAATGACACGACGTCACAATTGTCACAAGTGATCATGATGGTCGAAATATACATTGCCACCCAAAGTATTTTCAAAAATTAATTATGCTCCGGTACCTAGTTAAGACTAAATTTCAAAAAACTTTCAGAATTGTTTTATTGCACTAAAATCTACGTCTAGTTTAAGTTTACGGTTAAGTATATCAAAACTACACAATATATTAAACGTCTTCACGGATTTCTCAATAACGTAAACGGCATTTATGATTAGTATAAGTACTAAACTAAGTAATATAACGGGGTCAAACAGGATCAAATAATCGTATGATGGCTAAGATAACGAGGGTTGTTTAGATATTACTTTTTATATCATACTCGTTCCAAGATTATTAAAACATCGTTACGGTACACATAAATTAAGTAGGTACTTAAATCTTCCGTACAATACCCTCGGCACTTATCACGCATCGCTAAATATAGGAGCAACTCGTAAGTACTTATGGTTTGATTTTATTACTGTATAGTAGCAGGGAGGTGCCCTGTTGGTAGTCGAGAGATTATTTAAATGTATGTAATGTAGTTTACGCGTAATACAAGTTTTCTATTATTTATCACAACTCTAAGTGCACACTTAGAGTTGTGCCGTTTTCGATAACGTTCTCCGTTTAATGGGGTATGAGGAATAATTCTCGAGGGAGAATATTCCCCATACAAAAAAGATAATGTACTCAAGTACGGCACAATATATATGTGCACCTAATTAGGTCTTACAAGTGGATCTAAGATTGTATGGCATTATTATTCATAAAAATCATAAACATCTGTCAAATCTAACATACCACTGGTAATCGTTTGTTTCTATCTGTCATTGTGACATTTGTGTTTGTCACAAAGATATATAATTTGTGTACAAAATTTAAAAAAAAGCATTTATGTTATAAATTTTAGGAATCGTACGTATGTCGGTCTCAACGAAGTTCGGCCGCCCATTTTCTTAGAATAAGCGCATTTGGGCAAATAGAATAATGACTTTATCTACGCTGTGTTTATAAACATCGTTGAAACGAATCCGGATTTGAGTACCCCACAAGCCCACGGATTGACATTAACGCCCACACCGACCCATGGGTTTAAATCAGCAAACAACTGGCTTCCGCTGTGTGTTTGAGAAGCAGCGTTCTAGTAAATACTAAGATTGCAACGTCCCAGCCCAGCTGGTAAACAATACACGGAGTTACTTGATACTTTGATTAGGGGTCACATACTAGTACTGCTAGTGCCTGTAATAAGAGAGCAATGAAGATTTAATGGAATAGATTAATTAAATTCAATAAAAAAACTGTATTACCACTGTATTAATTATACGTATTTTAGGTATTAAAATCAGTTCAGTTCTCAGTGATGAACGCTCAAATCGAAGTATAATTTCTTGGACACGAGATGAAGTTTGAAACATATACATTATAAAGATACAATATTAAAAATACACAGTTATTATATTCATATCAACACAATACCTATCAAACATTTTTTTGAAATAGTTTTATTAGAGAGGTATGGGCATTGTGAATGTCATCTCGCTTTGTGTGGTAGGGCACAGCCAGTGGATGTCATTCCAGATCTAGAGCAGAGCCCAACTGGGGAAGTACCTCCACCTTCAGGCAGGCCGTATGCTTGTTTGCCACCGACGTAGTTTTTTTTTTTTATTATAATTGCATGTACTCGTACAGTGACGCGTCTATCCGACACATAAAATCTAGTCCAGGAAGACGTATGAGTGTAATGAATGCAGCCCTGTAATAAAGATAGCATGGTAATGCGGTGCATCTCGTTATAATTAGACGCAGACGGCGTGTCCGACCGGCGCGCGCGCCACCGTTGCGGATATCCGCTCCTGCGGTCGAATACTAAATAGGAACCTTATAGTTTTTTTTTTAATACAACTTGCTGTTGCTTGTCTTGCTTGTTGGTAGCTTCTAGGTTTAAGCAACTCAAGGTTTAGTCCACTGTTTTAAAACTTGTAGGGTAAACTAAAGTTTTCTTTCTTATTATTCTGCTCGAGAATTCTCGAGGCGACAATTCTAGTGAATTTTGTCCTTTTTCGAGAAGGGAAAAAATACCTCAACGCCTCGAGAAATCAATTCTCTGATAGTCATTATAGCAGGTCAGAGAACGCTCTTACTATTCGAGATAGAGGGATAGCTAACGAAATTTAGATTTTCGTATAATCGATCGAAATTTCGGTCGTTCGAATCGATGTGTACCCACCCAAACAAATATGAAAAGGATTAGTTACATCTAAAGTGTATAAAGCCGTAGGTAATGCCAACTACCGATTGAGCCAACATCGACAGAGAATGAGCGCGTTTTCTCGTTATGAGAGAACATTGTCCTCTATCAGATGATGATCAGGCAGCACGCACTTCAAGAAGAGGCTACGTATACAGAAACACGTCCTGTATAGACATAAAACTGTCAATACCTAAATTAATAAAATTACCTAACATTCGAAAAAGATATTAGCGGTTTGCATTAGCAAAGATAAAGTAAACTTTTGAACCAGAGTCTACCGGCACATACGTTGGTATGATGGTGCGAGCAAGATGTAAGTACAGACACCAAAAACAAAAATTATCAAAGCGACCCTGAATTTCTGGTGATAGATATACCAATGATTTTGCAATAAAAACGTGCAATTCTTACACTCATTAATTGTTAGTATTTTTTCGACCATGAATTAACCACTCAATTAAGTGCAAGCATTCGCTTGCGTGCTTCAACTAATCTTACCAGTATGCTATAATGCACTAGTATTACGCTGCCCCACGCAAGACCGTTCGTGCTTGCTCTTGACACAAATCGCTGGAAAGACCGTAAAACGTATTGGACGGGGATACCGTAAATTTGTTAACGACCAAAAGGCTGTTCGTGTAGGATATAAATGGTGGGTAATTTTATAGGGAGCGTTGTGCCGACCGCAGGACCAGCATTAATCTCGAGGGCGTAAGTATTTTAGTATAACATGTAGACAGTAATCTATCTCCAGTCATAAAGGATTCCGGGATGACAGAACACATATATTAAGCAGCCGTACGTTAGATATAGTTGACCCCCCCCCCCCCCCCTGCATAGACTGTTTGTATGCATGGGGTCAACTATCTCTGCAGCTGAAATAATAAGAAGTGATTGTTAATTACATAGCGAATTGGCATCGTCGACATGAATTGATAATTGCTTATCTTATACTGAATCTGAATTTTAATTGTAATGTTTAATTTTACTCCTCATGTATATATTTTTACGCTGACGCAGAATATGTTGACCTATTGTAGGTATGTACTATATTCTTGGAAATAAAGTATTGAAATTGAAACAAAATTTTTGAAATCTGTTTTCAGGCACGTAACCACGTGTGACAATAGTTTCATCCGGGGTCGAGTAAGTGGCCAATCGCGATTTTCAATCTTACGTGTTTGATCGGTTCGGAACCACTTTAGAAATTCAGGTTGGATGTTCGAATGTTGAACGCAATGACTCCTAGTCCCAAATAAACCAAGCTGTCGTTATGGGTGCCCTTGTAGCGACTACCATCGTATGTTTGCGCACAGGTCTGAATATGGACTACTTTATTATTTTGACTCTGGTGATGGCGACCGCAGGACGAATATTAATCTCGAGGGAGCAAGTATTTTGGTGTGGACACTAGTGAGTAATTAAATTCCGCGTTGCTACGAGATGGGGCGATCTTTATTGCTGATATACGACCTCGGGACAAAATAAAAACAAAGGGGAGTTTTATTTGGGAACAGCCAGGACTTTAGTTGAACGTCGATTGCCAGACGCACGATTACCTAGCGTTTACGCGAGTAAATGTTTTTATTTGTAGGAAAGTAAATACTTTTTTAAAATCATTATTAAAAGAAGGGTTTCCTTTACAATTAAAGATGTCACCCTTATTGTGACATAACAAAACAAATCAACTTTTATTATCTACGCTTAACGCCTTTTTTGATTACGAGAAGGCTAAAATTAAGTTAAAATTACTTCCTTTTTTTACGTAGCAATCATAAACAATTATGAAAATGTTAATTTATAATGTTCATGATAATAGCTATAGGTATGTTATAAAATTTGCGAAGTCGAGAGTTAAAAACCCGATCAAGTGCGAGTCGGACTCTCCCATTGAAGTTCCGTACAAGATTGTAGTTACATATTACATATATAGGTTAGTTAACGCATTCACTGCCACCGACGCATATATGCGTTCACCGTCATACAAGTTTGTTCCTAGGCCACGCCCCCTGGCAGTGAATGCGTTAAGGAAAAATAGTGTCGCAGTTTTTCAGAGCTTTTCCCGAAATAAAGACTATATTTTTTATGATTTAATTATAACTGTATAGTTTCTGAATTCTTCCTATTTGTGTAGTATAAGACGGTATTACTTGCCAAATTTCATAGTTCTAGGTCAACGGAAAGTACCTCCTATAAATTTGGATTCCCTTGAGAGTGTTGAAATAGGTATACGTTTTCGGCGGCATAAGTGGCCGTATATATTTTTTAAATAAAAATGTTATTTAGTCTGGTATCAACCCATTACATTACAATAATAATTACATCGCAAATATACAATAAAATTTCTCTAGACTAAAATTATAGATACCTAAGTTTCTTACTTTAGGTAACTCAAATTTAATTTTTTCACAGCGTCAAGGGACTGTAGACCTGAGTATATGGTTTTAATTTGAACTCGATACCTCCACGAGTTCCTGAGATAAAGGGTCTTGATAGACTGACGGACGGACGGACAAACAGACAACAAAGTGATCCTAAGAAACACCTGAAGGTTTTCTTTTTGAGGTACGGAACCCTAAAAACATCGCATTATTTGTGTCCTTGTTTATTTCCTTATATGAAAATAAAAATAAAATTGATTTCATTGTGGTTAATTCTCAAGAAGCATCTCCATTGTCTGCGGTTAGATGAAAACCTCTTCATAACTATTGTTAGAGAATTATAGGTCACTTTATTTGTTATTGGTAACCGCAAAATCTATTTTCATATTTCACTGTGACAAAATGACAATAGCGTGCAATTTATAATATGACGGCTTCGTTTAGCTAACAATGAGTAAAACAGTTCAGCTAGCTGTATGCGGATCGGAAGCTTGCATTAACGCCAGGGCCGCATTTAGTAAAACATTGTTGAATGTGTTAACCTTTCGGATAAATACTTTTTTGTAGATATTCCTGCATCAAATATGTATTGAATTCAACTAACATATAATTAATTAATAATAAATTATATTTAGTATTAGTTTTTAGTTTTAATTAATAGATAAGTTAGTTTATTTTTATTGTGCCCGACATTTAATTACTTTTTAATAAATAAGTTATTAACTAACATATGTATATAAAAATGTATCAAAAACTAGCCGTTCCGTAGCGGTGCGCATGTATGTATTTTTCGCATATAGGTA
Source organism: Cydia pomonella (assembly GCF_033807575.1). Lineage (NCBI taxonomy): Eukaryota > Metazoa > Arthropoda > Insecta > Lepidoptera > Tortricidae > Cydia > Cydia pomonella. The sequence continues at coordinate 13,726,351 of NC_084708.1, forward strand.
AAATTTGTGAGAGCCGCATGTATGTACTTGTAGCAGCTCGACGAACTCGCGGAGTGGACCACTCCTCTGGTCATGGTCTGTATCATAAGTACCAAAGCAGCGCGTCGATGTATATTTTTATATCCACAACTTGTGGGAACTGGAAAGGCAAATTTAAACAAAAAGCTTGCTATATTTCAACTGCAACCAATATACTAAATGTTATTTTAATTGTAACCTAAGCCTATACTGGATACGGCTCTGGAGCCGTTAATTCGTTGGGTCCCGTTGCGCGCCGAATTCGGCGGCGCCGTGGTCACTGCTCTTCCGTCCGGCGCGCACTATTCGCCGATCGATGCAATTCTTTAACGGTATGTACGTAAAAACTCAATCTTCAAAACAATAACGAGGTCAAATTTTATCTGAGTTACGTTGAAGTACTCAGATATGGAAGTTTTTAGCGTATTCATGTTTCAAATCTTTAGCACAAACTTCAACCTTAATAAATTAGGACATAGCCGTAGGCGTAGGTGAGATTTGTAAAGTATTCTGAGATAGACCATCAAATAGGACAACGAGCCTAAATTATCTGCCACGCCATGTGTTGCGAATGCAACTTATTATTATATAAAAATCAATGCAGTAGCTAAACGCAGCCGTCGGGCTCGGCTAGTATTCGGAGGCTTTTTAAAAGCACCAATAGGAGCGCTCCACATAATCTGTATCGCGGCCAATTGGAAGCATTTAAATCTAAACCTTTTGTACTGATCAAATCAAATATTGCAAATCCCTCTTTCATCATCCTCCATACTATCAACACCTACTTTCTACATTGAACCGTTTTGGCAAGAACCCTAGTAAACCAGTACCTTTGGGAAGATTATACTTCACTTCATTATAAATCGAAGTTTTATTTAAGTCGTCGAGATCCTGACCTGCACGTCGGCTACACCATGCTTTAAGAATTGTAAAAATATTGACATACCTATCCTTCTTTGTAAGACTGTCACTATCCTATTATTTTTAATAATACCGAATACAGAAGTAATCTTCTAATAAGTTTTATAGTTATTATGGCAAAATAAGTACTGAAGTAGTTCATTTTAATCCCATTGACCGTATAGTAAGAAAACAGAAGTAGAAAAATGACGAGCTTTTCAATGACTTTCCGTTCCCAGCAAAGCAAAAGCTACTTAGCAGTCATGATTGTATGTAAATCGTGGAGATGGCCGTAATTGAATACTCAGATCACAGACGCTCCGTCTAGATTGCAGCTACATAGTACTATCTGGAGCTAAGTATTAACATCACATACTCGTACTAAGACATGCAGACGTGTAGTGCAGACATTCAGTTCAATGAGATCGAATTCAGTCTTGGCCTGCATTCAGCGTTAAAGATACTTTATTATTCAAGTGGGCATATTACAATGCGCTTACACCGGCTCTAACCCTACAACACTGACCCGAGAAGATTTAAATCCCCCCTCAATTGGAGGAGGGTAGCCCAATATGGACCGGCAAGAAACTCGGCGGGACACATCTTTTCAAAACATTACATCTTATAATTAACACACTCTATAGTCTATAGGTATTTATAATCTATTTAATATAATCTCAATACAGAGCTCCATTTTAGATCCGTTCGCAAACACTTAGCTTATATAATTATATTTAAATTACATGAAAATGAAAAGATGACAGTTTCAATTGAAAATTAGTCGCATGAAAGTTTCTCCTATGCAGTTCAAAGTAGAGCATAGAAATTTTAATAAAAAACTTCCGTGAGACACAGACATATTAAATGTATATTATATGTCGAGCGTGTGTGTGTGTGTATATACTTATGTAAAATACGTGAGTGACCCGTTTTAACATATTTAATAAAGCATAGGAAGCCTAATAATCTAACATACTTAATTAATAAAAATATTTATTTTGGTGAAATATAGTCGGTAGCGTAATTTACTTGGTACAAATATAGTTGGTAGGTATTATAAATAACACTACCTACCGACTATTATGTAGGCTAAAGTAGCCATTTAGTGCATGACTAGGAATAGGTATACCTATACTCAGCGGTGACAAATCCGCGACTCCTACGTTGTGTTGTGTAGTTCCATTTTGGGACAAGACTAGGGAACTGCGAAAAGATTTGTCTACTTAATTAAGGAAACGTAACTCATGTTTGTTTTACCAGGAAATTGCTAAACTTTGTTTAGTAGTATATTTTTTAATTTATAGATTGGGTTTGATTATCAACTTTTACACCCGACCCGTGCAATATGCATCATAAACATCTTTAAAAAATCGGCCAAGAGCATGTCGGGCCACGCTCAGTGTAGGGTTCCGTAGTTACTCTTCCGTCACAATAAGCTAAACTGGAGCTTAAAGTATAGTAAATTGTTAACTACGGGATGAAACGGTAACTTTCACGCGAGTTAAACAAATAGGCAAATTTGCATAATCAGTACCTAATTAAAGTGTCTTTTTACTATGAAGGGGAAACTTCTTGCGTTAACTCAAAAACAGCTAAACTGATCGTGTCCGCTATAGTTTTCATTTAATGTCTTTCTTAAACTCTACTTCCACAATTTTTTTCATATTTTTTGGACCTATGGTTCATATGGGGGGGACACATTTTTTTTTCTTTCGGAGCGATTATCTCCGAATATATTCACTTTATCACAAAATGTTTGTTGAAGACCCCTATTAGTTTTGAAAGACCTTTCTAACGATATCCCACACTGTAGGGTTGAAGCAAAAAAAAAATTCACCCCCACTTTACGTGTAGGGGTACCTCCCCTACAAAAAAATTATATTTTTAGATTTTATTGTACGACTTTGTCGGCTTTGTTGATTTATATATCCATGCCGAATTTCAGCTTTCTAGCACTAACGACCACGGAGCAAAGCCTCGGACAGACAGACAGACAGACAGACGGACATGGCGAAACTATAAGGGTTCCTAGTTGACTACGGAACCCTAAAAAATGGACATCCATCATGGGAATCGGCTTGTACGTGAAAGCTGCATTATCATCAGGTTCGTATAATAAATGTACATTATGTAGCGTCGGTGAAGAGGTGCTCCAAAGGTTCTCGCCCTGCGGGCCGCTTTGTAATCAAGTGGGGTAGCCATTATATCAGAAAGCTCTGGCTCATGCATGTTCTCAAGTGCTTGCTGCGATACAATGACACGTGGGAAACGACAAAAACCGTTCGCTATATCCGTTGCCGGCGGATCAATTAGAAGGTTCAAGTAGGGCGCCAATCACTGACGAATTGCGAGAACTATACATAATTTGTTACACAAAGTACTTTAATTTGTTAATGCTTGCTGTTGAAATCCAATAGAAAAAAAAAAACTAAATTGAGCAAGAATACATAGTGCGAAGAAATCTACGAATTAATCGAACTTTTCGATCCATACATACATGTACCGTAAACTTAATATACTCGTATCCTAGCTATAGTTTCAAATCGTATCATTTTTGGATTTTTTTGTAATAGGGGTACATGCAAGAAAATAAAGATTTGTAGGTACTTGCGCATAAATCGTGTAGAAAAACCTCCAAAATATATACATTATTATACTCGTGATCGTAGTTACCTATACTTACCATTGAGCAATACTTCCATAGAAATTAACACTACTTCAGCACGAAACATCTGAAAATGTTGTCCAAATATTTATTTTGAGAGTGCATAAACACATTACTTCCTCTGATATCGCTTGTGAAGGCTGCTTGGCGGCTAACTTCGTGGACACCTTCACACCTGACTCTCGTCAATGGCTACTTATACTCTCAAAGCTGTAATAAATCCGCTGTTCTGATATGCTGTAAGAGGGACTGTATGTGCTACCCCGTGTATGAATGGTGCCTTTCTACCCCTAATAAATTAATAATCCCGAAAAGTCAATTGTTTTACCGAGTGTATCTTCCCTAATTCAAAAGTATATGTATAGGTACCTAATGTAGCCATTGGTAATGTCTTCAATTTGTATCTAAACACGCATCGCATATTTCGTAAAAAATATCGTCCTTTGAGAATCTTTGGTTAATTAGTTTTTGTCTTTGCTTTCCTAGTAAAGTCCTTAAAATGTACAAGGCTAGGGTATAGCTTAAGGAATTTATAGCATGTAACGGGTTCGTGCCCATGTTGCGCCCACACTTATTAACGAAACTCAGATTTATGCGTCGCCGCGATAGTGGCACAATGGGCCCTATGGAATGTGACCCAACACTCATTCGATAGACTTATGTTTATCTAGCTGATATCTACGCTGTGTAGCCATATCGTTCCACTATTGCAAAGACGCGGACCTTTGCTTTGACCTTAATTCACGAGTGTCAGTATAGGAAATTAGATATAATGTTTTAATGAATATGAATGACTTCAGAACTGTCGTATATTATTGGCGATAGCAAGTAGGTCGCCTTTCTGTACAACATTACTGTTGTTGCAGCTCTCAGCTGTTGCCATTATATTGTTCGCCGTCGAATTAAGAAACTACCCATCAACGCTGCTCTACTTAGATCCGAGCTCATCGAACGAATCTGGGAAATTACTTCTCGACACTGCTATTATGTTCAACCTCCTTTATTAGTTTTTTCTCAAGAGAAATCAGTTTGCGCTGGTTCCATTTAATGTTAAAGCATTATATCATTGTGATCTGTGTCCCAAGCAGAGCACGTATTCTGTGCGAAATTCTAACAAATTAGCTGAAAAACGATGTTTTGTTTGCCTCTGATAACCTTGCCCACCATGTCCGGGTTGCATCGCTCTTTGTAAGTAATTACCATTATGCCCACCACCTGAGTTTAAACTTTCCAGGCTTAAAATGGGCTTAATTCATTAGTTTAGTCAGTGAAGACGATAAATTTCGCATTTATTGTGAAGTTGCCACAGCCAGTTTGCTATGTAATGTATACCTACATGTCGACGCAAAGGTTTAGGAACAATGGAAGTAGAAGTCCGTGTGAAAATATTTGCATCCTTTGGGTTAGCGATGATGTAATAAAAGAATTACCTATACTTATTGTCTTTAATTCTGCGAGCAAGTAACTTAAATTATCATAATTTAACACTTACCGACTAAATCATCTTATTCGTTTCGCAAACGCTCGCATTGTTAGGAATACAAAATAGACAAGGTCAGATTCACAACAATTTACCTGCCCACTCTGTCCATAGTTATAACTAATCGTTCAAGAGTAAATGTGGACCGTGAATAAATGCTTTTCCGTTTAGGCCTGACTTCTCAAATGGAGATAAATTATTGACAGACAGAAAAACTTTACTACATGATTGCTTTTTCTCGATGCTGGTGGTCTTTGCAACTCGTATTCACTTTTTCTGCGAGAAACATTTACGTGCTACGAAAATGTTTAACATTTAACTCGAATTCAAATATGTATTTTATGTTGCATTGCATTACGCCGTAAGGTATTATCGCTCGAAGATTCGCAACATCAGAAACGTGGAGGTACCGTGACTAACCACTTTTGTTATGGCGGTCTTTGCGGCGGATGTCATTAAACGGTCGGCTGACTAGGAATGGTCGGTCGTGCCAAAACCTAAGCCCAAAACTGCCAACATTAAATAATCTTATAAGCAGGACTAAGGACACTATCAATTAGAAATAGCTGATACGAGAGTAAAAGGTACTGATGTGTTTAAACTGTTCAACTATCATTTGCTCTTCATAGCTTTATTTAGTATAAGGACTAATGATTTAGTAGCACGCAACGCGTAGTTTGGTAGCGGGTTTCTCAATTGAATGAACGACGCTTTATGTAGTCTAACAAAGGGTTCAGTGTGGGTTCTTGTGAAGCATTCCTCATCTAGTAGCTCGTCTTTGAGCCCTGGTATGCCGGTGCCGACCCGGTACAAGCCGCCATTGTCCAGCAGTTTCATTATCTCACGCGTGGGAGATCCGGAATATGTGGATTAGATCTAGTTCTACTTATGTTGCAGTAAATTTAAAAGAACTACCTACACTACGACGTCATTTAAATGTTTTCGTTACCAAAGGCGCCGCCGTTGAAAGCCAAAATATAGATTGCGTCTACTTTTGTTCGTATAGATCAAGGATTGTTTGAAACATCCGTGGCTTTGTACTGAATCATGTTTACAATAGAGCGAACTCTACATTACGAAACTTGTATGAACTTTAACGTTTCCTGCGTTGCGAATATTGCGGCGGTAAAACATTAAATGATCTTACGTGTCGTGAGAATTCTCCAGTGGTGTTATAGACGGGTGAACAAAACTGTAAAAAGTATTAATGCGCTCATCTTCTGCTTTGTCGAAAACAACTTGATTATTACTCGTTCCGTTGGTGGTCGCTCTTGATTACTAAGACTACGATTTTAATTACGGACTTGCGCTTAGGAGAACGGTAAACGTGGGTTATTATAAAATTAAAATATTGCAAAGTGTTGTCTAGCAGCCAGGCTTGCTCAAACAAAGGATTTGGTCCTAACCAACTAAACAAAGACGGTAGTTAGATAAGCTGTGAATCTTTCAAGTCCACACTTGTCCCTGCCCATAACTGGGGCATCTTGTTTAATGACATCAGTCGCCTTTTAAGGCGTCTCCGAGGCGAACGGACTCAGATTTTGGCGAAGATATTAAGATACCAAGTAATATTAAAGCTTTTCATAAACACCGCCTCTTAGTAAAGAGTCTTTAAAAATAAATTTAAAAGATAATTTTGATGAAACCTTCGAAAGTTCTTTTAAATATTCTGAATCTGAAAAAGATTGTACTGATTAATCAGTGTCTATATTTATTTTGCTGAATCTCGCCAGGAAAAAGGTGAAGATAGGGCAGCCGAGCGGAGGGCGCGAAAATAACAAGTTTACGACTGACGATCTGTAAAATACCTATTACCTACTTGTTGATGGGATCGTTTTGTCTCGTCGTCCCTTCTCTATATATATATTGTATAGTATATTGCGTAAACTGTTTACTAGACAGACTTGTTGATTAAATTATTTCAATATTTGCAAGTTCACCATTTACACAACAATATCAACATTACAATGCGATGGATTAATCGTCTAATGGATTGAGGCTCCACAATACCGCAATATGCATACGGTATAGGTAATAAGGGGAGGGTGGCTGGATGCATGACGGTGACGACGTCTGCATACTTCCAACCTTTGTATTCAAAAATCACCTTTATCGTCTCTGTTTTAGGGGTTAAATGCTATAGGTTTGGTATAATATATAGCAGACGGACTGTGACGAGGGTTTAAGGTACGCTGCGAGGGGAAATGCTGGGGACGAATGTAACAACAGCTATGCAATGCAATGCATGCGTGTTGATATTAGATATTTATTTAATTAATGGCCAATTATATTATTTGTCTTATACTTACCTATTTCTTAGTGATTAAATATATAAGAAAGTATTAAAGTTATAACAATTTAATGTACAATAGATAATAAACTGATATAGATGAAATAGCTGTGTACTATGTACAGGGGGAACTTATTCCTTTAAAATATTTCTTTAAGCCAGTCTCTGTTGTTGATACTTATATGATGACTAATATCAAATTTTGAACAAATCAATAGCACAACGTCGCTTCCTCAATGGCTTAATAGACATTCACAGTAAAAAAAAACATTGGATCTATAAATATGATGAAGTCTTGATGTCAATAATGAAGCATTAACAAAATCTTAAACCGTTAAAATTTTCCAAGTGGCAACTCACTTCTAACCGTTACGTTTAAAATTCATCGTAAACACAAACCTTTTTTTAATTTATCCAAGTCATGCAGACATCGGCGATCGTTTGGCACTTTAGTTCAAAAGTCGCGATCATATTAAAAGTCGTTAAGTTTCAAATCGCTCATTCAAACTTTATATGTAGAAGGCGGCACAACACAAATCATATCGATCGACGCAGCTGATGCACTACACGATTGCAGCCGGCGACAAGCTGCCCGACGCGGCACGTTCGCCTAAGGCGAATGACGAATTAATACTAACATAACCTCAAACAAAATTACGCGCGCGCCGCTCGAGAAAATGCTTTATGCTGTCCGTACTTTGTAATGGGGAGTAAAGACGAGGAAGGACATATTGATGGCTTATTGCATGACAAGGATAGAGGATTGTCAAAGGTGCACTGCACACTACGTAGTATGTTAAAAACCGTCTGCCGGTCATAGGGGCCATTATTTAACGAAAAAAAAACAATATAAGGAATTTTATGCCTATGTATATTTGCATATCAGTTACTAACTACAACGGAAATAGTCGGAGTTGTGTAAGCCGTTAACGTTCACGGTAAACACTGTTAACATTTCCAATAACTGAAAAACACCGCACTTATTATGATAAGAAAATATGCACACACGATATCGGGTTCAATTACTAGCAATGTGGTAATGCATAAAGAATACGAGTAGGTAATACAAACTATTCTGGACAAAATCAATAGGTGATATTAATGCCATTAAGTGCGTATATGTTTTATAACTCAAACAAAACTTATTTATTTGTATAGTACTTGTAGAGAAAAAAGGCGTCATATAAAACACATCAAAACAAGTTTTCACTCTCCACTTGAACATGTAGACAAGTTGAAGACCAAAAAAAAAAATCAAAGCGTCAACTGTTTGTGTACCTGCGCAACGTCTGCGTCTCCCGGCCCTTCCCAAAGCCATTGAAGCGTGAAGAATGAATGATTTTTAACAGCCGCTAACAAAAGTCGTAATAAATCCTGGCTATTCTAGTGGTTGGTAATGTTTAGAATTCCTTTTGTTGTGATCGAGACTGTTTATATGGGTGAAGAAGTTATTTTGATATAACCAAACTCCTTTACTTTTTTTTCTTTTAGTTTAAATATTCTATTTATTGAAAAAATATTCTATTTAATACTCCTTTACTTGTATCGATTTAGATTACATTTGTATTGGTGATATTAACCAATGCTAGTTAATAGGACAACTATATTTGAGAACAAAGCCCGTTATTACCTCAAGAAGGTTTGAAGGACTTAAGAGGAATATAAACATGATAACGAACATTGACTGATTACTCATAAAGATGGCTTATCGTATGATGAAATTAAAAATATATGTTGAACATGCTAAACTATTCAAGGAATTATACGAAAGGTTACGAAATCATGAAGGTCTACATGGCACAAACTTATTCGGTGATCTAAACGTCGTTGTTTAAAGCAGAGGTATTAGGTATAAGTACCTACCTTCATGTATACATTTAACTGACTTATAATATTTAACCATTTTTTTTATTTATTTTTTATTACGAAATTAAGTTTTGGTACAAGCTTTTATCGCTGATTGTACTTTTGTTGACACAGGCAACTAATACTCATTGAGAGAATTCTAACAACCCCAAACACAATAGGTTGCGTTATTTTATTACAGAGTTCCCATGGCTACCTCCTGTCACCGTCATCAGATCAGCTCCATGTTATCATAATATTGCATTGTCACTCGATTTACACATGTATGCAAAATTCCAGCTCAACCGATAATCGGGAAGTGGGTCAAATTTAGCTTCCAAGATTTGACCCACACTACAGATATACTAACAAGGCAAAAGCTTGTAAAAAGGATATCTTGTATTAGGAGGAGTTGAAGAATTACAATACTTAAATAGTTATATGTAAATAAGTGATCATTATGCTGCAGCTGAAGTAGCTTTTTAGGTGACTGTCATTTAGTATAATGTAGTGACTGTAGTGAGTACCTTAATGTTGTGTAGGACGAAGCCCACATGCTCTCGCGCCAGAACGTCTGCAAGGCTGCGCTCACTAATGATGAACTCATGGGCACAAGGAACACAAATGGCGGATTATTATTAGTAGGTACTTGATTATACTTGTAATCCTTGTCAATTATATCGCTGAAAGACAATGTCAAAAGTGTATGCAACTCTAACTATACAACATGACCCATTTTCATTAATTTTGTGAGCATGTCGCTGTTATTAGTTTTAAGTGTTTTAACTCGGCTGGCGTGACGTAGGAGGAATGATAATGTTTTAAATAACGACTTAGATATTCATGAAACAAAAAATATGAAACACATTAGAAATGACGTGAAGAAAGATATTTTAATTTGATACACTATATACCTAATAAGTTAATTCTAATTGAGTAGGTAGGAAAGTTTTTCTTATATAAGTTCAAAGACCAACACAAAACCCTCGGTATTTGTATTCGGGTCGGACTTCTGCGGTTTTTTTAAATTCCACGTCAGACATGAATCAACGCACGCACCTTGTTTATAAAGGCAAGGGATACAAACGTCCGCGGGTCGCCTAGCGGCGCGTGCTTCCTGCCAGCACGACCACGTCCTAGCTGCCCTAGCATACGCGACACTGGCATTCTACAGCCAAACTTGTTTTGATAACATTAAGGAGAAACAGGCTATGCTTGGCCGTCTTGAGCACGCGCACGACTTCCACAATGCGTGTCATGTAATAACTCCACCCCATAAAATAATAATGTCATATGTCACTACAAATTACATAGTCATGTTTTCTTTTTTCTACTTTAGGAGACTGGTAAAGGCATTCCATGCAGCGTGGTCCACATGGTGGTAATGTTTAGTCCGTGAGTAGTTTACATCGATACGAGTAAGTGGCAGCTGTTTGCGAAAAAACCATTCTTGTAATCCTTTGCAAAGGTCACGACTCTTATGTCAATGAAGACATTAGCATATTGTATTGTATGTATTATAACCGTAAAAACGGTTGATAATGAACTTGCGAGGTTTACATGAAGTTTTTTTTAATGAGGTGCTTCAGGATATTTATATGCTTACGAAAGATTTTTAAAAACTGATACTGGTTAAAATGAGTACCTAATATTATCGAATATTATGCATCTATTTTTGGATTAAGGTTATTTCAAATGTTTTACGCTGCTATAAACTGCTTTCGGTATAATAAGTTTGGGAAGATTTTTAGGGGAACGAATGTCGACCCCATTTTTTACAGCTGGGTTGATTTTAAGTCAACACCCCAATGCTTCGGGTATCATCGTAGTGATTTTTGAACTACCTTTGGATAATATATGTTTTTTTTTATGGTAGGGGAGGCAAACGAGCAGACGGATCACCTGATGTTAAGCGATTACCGCCGCCTATGGACACCTGCAACACCAGAGGGGTTGTAAGTGCGTTGCCGGCATTTAAGATGGGAGTACGCTCTTTTCTTGAAGGTTTGAAGGTCGTATCGGTCCGGAAATACCGCAGGCGACAGTTCATTCCACAGTTTAGCTGTGCGAGGCAGAAAGTTCCTAGAGAAACGCACATTTGAGGACTGCCAACCATCTAAGTGGTGAGGATGGAAATGTTGTCGCGTAGGGCGATGGCAAAAAGAAGCGGCCTAACCTAACAGTCGTCTTTTTAATGTTTAGTCGTTTGCAATTCAATTGTTTAAAAGCAATTGAAATAGATACCTAATCTTAGTACTTTTTAATGAATGTTCCCTTAAATATTTTGTATTTTGGTTAGTATAAAATACGTAATTACACGCAACCACTAAAAAAATGAGAAAGTCTCCCGAGCTCTTTTTACCGAAGTATTTTTAATTGTAAAAGGACATGTGCATATGACAGTGAAATGATTTACAACTATTTCATAAATAATTAATAAGGTACCTTCTTATGCCACATATAGTTTTACTGACATGCTCTGAAGATGTTTTCACGCTGTCGCACTGGCGGCAACTTATTCTACCTGCCCAGATTTAACGCATGCACAAAAGTCACACGCACTGATCACAGAGATTATAATATGTATATGCAGACGATTTGTGCTTTGTGACTGAATCCCCGAAAGGCAATGCAGTTAGTTATTCCGCATTTTTGTGCTTAATATCAGTGCCAAGAAGACTGAAGTGATGTCGCTGAATGTCCTCAGCCAACAGACACTGGTCATTAAACTCGGCGAGGACCAGCTGAAGCAGAAGGACCAATTTCGCTACCGGAAGATCACGATAACTTCCAAGTGCGACCTTGATACTGAAATTAACAGCAGAATCGGGGCTGTGGCTGCAGCCCAAAGGCTTACCAAAGTAATCCAGAAGTCTCAAGATCTCCAGCTCACACGACTTTAAATTGGCCACGAAGATATCCGTTTTAGTAAGTAGGTAGTCGTATTATCTAACTTCATTTACTGTGCTGAAAGTTGAACCATCGATTCCACCTCAGATGCCTACGTAAGATACTAAGATCCGATCCGAGGGTCTGAGATACTGAATACCGAAGTATAAGTAATAATAAATAAGAATACTGCGTAGATCCAATGTGTCGGTGGTATCGACGTCAACTTCGGTGGCGCGGTTACGTTGCGCGGATGGACGACCAGAGTTTGGTTAAGAGTCTCTACCTCAGTACCTCGAGACTGCGGTATGTCCAGATAATAAACGAGTTCTTCTAAGATACTTAAGAGGAAAGAGGACAATCGATTCTCCATACAAACGTGGTCCTTATTTTCCTCCCTGGATATTGACATTTTTTTACAGAATTTTACGTATTTTAGTCATAACCGTTTGATTTTTTTGATTTTAGTCATAACCGTTTCCGTACCCAACGGGTAAAACAGGACCCTATTACTAAGACTCCGCTCTCCGTCCGTCCGTCCGTCTGTCACCAGGCTGTATCTCATGAGCCGTAATAGCTAGACAGTTTAAATTTTCACAGATTTTACATTTTTACAGATTTATAACAACAAATATTAAAAAGTACGGAACCCTCGGTGGGCGAGTCTGACTCGCACTTGACCGATTTTTTATTATTATTATAAATGTTAGGAGGTTTCATACAATTTTTTAAATGCTCCTATCTCTTATAATATGTAAAATGTCGAAAAATATCAAACGGTCGGGCATAGCTATGATTATAACACATCAAATTGTGTAAAAAGAAATTGATTAATGTCAAATCAAGAGTGGAAAATGAGGACTACGTTTGTATGGAAAGGCGGTTTCGGAGCGATCGTCTCCTTTTGTCTTAAAAATCTTACAATCGAAAGGACCGAACAATAATACGTTCAGAAAGCCAAGCGAACCTATGACAAAAAAATCTAATAGCGGGTATATTTTATTTTTTTTAGGTATGAAGAAGAAAATCTGTGATAACGTAAGAAATAGGAAACATTTTGTCATAAACATGTCTCACAGTTCATTACACAGTTGTAATGGGCGCTTTATTATTAATGTCGAATGTGCGTATGCTTTCAAACGGACGACAAGTGCTAGGAAAATAACATAGATAGTTTGTATAGTGTTAAATGAATCGTAAAACTAAGTCACAACGGAATTTCTGCTTGGCTAAGTCTAAAATACGAGAGTATTCGCATCCACAATCATTATGATTAATGAGTGGGAAAGAATAGGAGTAAGTTATTTATCTTGCAGCTCTAACACATCAAAGGAGAGTCTACCAGGCCCGTAACTTGACCGCGAAGAACTCATTAATCAACACAGCATCCTGAGGATTTTGTCTGCGGATGCCTTGAATGTCCGATGTTAAAATATTGGGTCAGTATTGTGACGGGTAGACGAAAGTAGTGGTTACATTTTCGTTTTTGTTTTTTTAATTATGTGTTTACACATGTACTAATAAAATAATAATATAAGGAGTAAAACAATGGATTTTAAAATCAATTTTTTTTCGTATAATTACTGTTTTACTCATACTTCCATCATTTCATGACGATAATATTCATGATACAAATTGTTTTGATTTATTTTTTGGTAATCCATTTTAACTCCTGCAATCAACTGAAAGCTTTGTAAGTTTTGACGTAAAAAGTTATCGTAAATCAACTATGCTTAAGTCGAGAACCATTGATTCTTAACAACAATGAGGCTTGAGTCGTTGAGGTCCTTATAAATATTTTGTTAGCAAAGGTTTTCTATACTGCAGTGTTTTGAATTAATTCTCGCTAGGTATTTTGATATTCTTTTGCTTTACAGTCGAAGTGGCCCATGTTTAGGAATATGATTAAGTCTTTCCAGGGCGTAAACGCCTAGAAATTAGGCTTATAATGGCGTGTCAAAGAAAATAAAGTTGGGCAGCGTCGGCTCTGAGGTTCAGATTTAGGGCGTTTACAATAAGGAGCTTTGTTTCTGTAATGTTATTCCCATTGCTTACCGAGGACGTCTCATCATAATCATGGATTCGTTCTTATACCTATAGGCCTTCGCATAATATTTCTTTTCTATACATTTCGGTCGCCATGGATTTTTATAGCTTAATTTAGTAATTACGAATAATAGTTTCGCCAATTTGACAGAGGTACCTCAACAATGTAAGACAATAAACACCAAATCCTACTTAATAGCTCTGTTTTGGTTCAAATTATGACACACACAATTCATCAAGGGGACCAAGCCAATAAGTACCACAATCATTGTGGATAGGTGAATGTTTAATATATCAAGCCTGCAGTGAGATCTTTGATAATGCAGAGTTGTTCCATATCGGGATTTTTTTTAATCTGGTCGGGTAAAAGTCGTTAAACTATGGGAATCCGTCCCTGCCCAGTGTTTTTGTTCCGGGCGCGTGCGCAACTGGTTGTAATCAGAACCATAATCGCGGCTGGGCCGACGCCTGTGCGTGGTCACGTAACGGACGTTAAACTATAACAAATTATTTATTCCGTCAAAAATAGAACATAAACCTGTTCCTACGCACATGGCCCGAAAGTAAACAATTTTATTTTAACTCCATCGCGTCCCAAGAGTCACATACCCCCCATGACTAAACTACAGGTAGCTTATATAAACTTCTTTTAACTTTGAATGTTGAGAGGTACTTAAATGAACTTATTGTATTTGCTTGATAATTACAGTCAAGTCAAAAACTTTTTAATTACAGTAGTTAGTGTCTTGCGTCTTTGCGCACATCATTAAATTAGTAGGTTGGCAAATCAGGTTTTAGGTTACTTTCTCATCTCTCATCTGTCATCTCGGATATATGTATCAATGCATTCAGTTTGATGTATGCACACAAATATAATTATAAGATTACAAGGGCGAAATCGTAGATCGATTTCTAGAAGACATCTAGACAAAATACCGGCCTACTCAATAAATTGACTTCGATTGTTTTGCTCAACCATACAGGCGTGTTCAAATCAAACCTACTTCTTAACTTCAACTTCTGATGAAAGCATTAGTGAAATGTACCTACCCAAATCGTTAACCAATAATAAATAATAAGTCAATAAAAAAGAGGGGTCTAATTTTTAATTGATTTGGAAAGTGACTTTATTAAATAGGTATGTTTCGAACTAGTATTATTTTCACGTACATTATAACGGAAAGGAGGTAATTAAAAATCGCAATAGAAATCAATAGGTAAGTACTTGACGACCAGTTTGGCCTAGTAGGTAGTAACCCTGCCTGTGAAGCCGATGGCCCCGGTTTCAAATCCCGGTAAGGGCAGTTATTTGTTGATTAACACAGATATTTGTTCTTGAGTCATGGGTGTTTTCTATGTGTATAAGTATGTCTTTATCTATTTATATCTATACATATGTATATCGACGCCTAGTACCCATCAAGCTTTGCATAGTTTGGGGCCAGGTCGATCTGTGTAAGATTGTCTCCAAATAATTATATTTATTTATTTATTTACTTGTGTTACTTTATTTACTAGGTTTAAAAAATTATACACTTTTATTTGAAACTAAAATATATCTAAACATAAAACTAATTAAAAACTAAACCTAAATAAAAGCAATCCAACGCGGCAATGCAGCGAGCGTGATGGGCACCTTTGCATCGGGGACGGCCCGGTAGCCAATAGGTAGGTAGTTTTTTTTATACATATTTAGTTTATATTTATATTTAAGTTCTGATTTACTAGGTTTTATTTAATTAATTAATTAACACAAAACTTACACATTAACAAGGCTTGACTACCGTTGTAATCGCTCTTACTTATACTTAGATTGTATATCTAAATTTTAAGCTATGGAGCACAAGTATTTTATTTTTCATACTCCATTCAACAAAGTAGCGAAATGTGTAAGCAAAATGGCTTAACAGCAACGTAAAATATATAATACCTCGCCCACAGAAGACAAGCAAGATTGTTTAGCGTCTTTGAAGCACTCGAAACCAACGCCCACCGTCTCACAACTTCAACAAAAGATACCTCAAATAAACATCTCCCGCAGCTCAGCGTTCCTCGAACTCCGTTTGCCACTCCCGTGAAATGACATGCCTGTTTCGTATTATGATTGCGATGAAGCGAACTTGAAATACCTTTACTGATTAAACAGATAAAGTACCTCGCAATATATACCGGGTGGGGCCTGTAACACGAGCAAATAACTTAAACATAGATTGTACCTACTCCTCAAATATTGACACTTGCTAAATTAACTTCGAACAACCTCCTATTTTTCATACAAATTAAATATTATCTTCAATGTACGCTGCCATCAGTGTAATTGACGCAGCTTGTCACACTTTAAACCAAAATTCGCAATACCTACATTGCGTCTTAGAAAAAACTTTGAAGTGTGCTAAAAATCAAACAAGTTATTTTTAATGTTGGTCAGTTTGAGGAGTACAGCCAATAATTTATTTTTTTGCTCTTGTTACTAGTATAAATATACTGTCGAGTATATTTATTTTATTATTATGTATCACTTAAATCGCTCATGGTCACTTTAAGTTTTTGTTTAACTTGCCGTGTTAGTAAGTGTGGGTTAAATCTGGTAACCAAGATATGAACCAGCTTTTGATGTCCTGAAATTAGCACATTTAGGCACGTAACACAATGCAATGTTTTGGTACCATTGAGCTGATCTGATGATAGACAGTTTCAGCAATAATGTTTTTTTTTTGCTTTAGCAGGGAATTTCAATAAGTGTAAGTAGCACGAATTTTTAACTGGTCGTGAGAAAATTGCAATCAGACTGTAAATTACTCTGTCGAGCACTTACGTTGTGATTGAGTAGAAACTTACTTTACAGAATGAAAGCGGCATTCATTTATTATCTACAATGAATGTACTTATTTGTTGTTAATATATTATACACCGTGGGCTGATAAAACCAGACAGATTTTAACTACGCATTCCTGAGGTCATAAGGTGCAAAAAACTTAATGAGTTTGGGTCAAATTCGGCAAAAAAAATTTTTGCAGAAAAAATTTTTTCTGCTTTTTCTGTACACGAAACGTTATTCCTTTTTACCTCTTGGCATAAAAAAAACAATAACAACGAATAAGTAAAGTTTTATTTTAATTACACATAAAATTGCGAGTTTCTTTTAAAACTATTATGTCTGTCAGTAGGTATGTATATGCTGTATTTATTTACTTTAAAAGACACTTAATCTTTCTGGTTTAACCCATTGGTTGACTGGTAGAGAATGCCTTAAGGCATTAAGTCCGCCATTTGTACCTTCATGTATTGTGCAATAAAGATTAAATAAATATGTCTAAACCAAGTCATAGTGCGGGGTCGTAGCCAAACGGGAGTTTTTCACTAAGTTATTATAGAAACCAATTTTGATAAAAATTGTTATCATCTCTAAAACAAGACCGATTTCAGAAAACTTTGTATGACATTTTAGTGTTTAAATGCGGTCAAGAATACACCTTTAAAATCTGTCGGGTTTCATCAGCGCACGGTGTACGCTAATATGAAGGAGAACATCAATTACTCAGGAAATTGTGTTATATTATCATTATCAATTAACAGGGGCGTAGCTACCGCCGTATCTGCCGTATCACTTATACGGGGCCCTCGGGCCACGGGGGCCCCCAACGTGCGTTCTTGTGAGAAATTTTTACTCTTCCTAAGGGCCCCAAACATATTTTTATACGGAGCCCCGCCAAGGCACGCTACGCCATTGTATCAATAACTCGTAATAAAAGTGTCATAAAATGCATTTTAATGGTCAATTTTAAATATTGCTTGTCCTATTTCCGTAATTTAATTACTTAACTTAAGTAGGTACACATAACTTGAGGCATACATACCTAAGTACTAACGCTAGATTATCTTAAATTGACCTCGCAAATAAATAATTTTCTCGTCCGCATAATCTTCCTAAACATTTGATAGACAGCACCAGTCAGTATTCCAAATAGTTCATAAAATAAAAAACCGGCCATGAGCATGTCGAGCCATGATAAATGTAGGGTTCAGTAGTACCGCGGCTGTCACAATAGACTGCCTTGAACGGGGGCTATAAGTAAAGTATCATGTCACATACATAACAAACATAAATACCTTCGCAGCGCTTATATTCGCTATAGTTTTCATTGAAACTATTGAAAGTCTTTGTTAAGCTATACTCTAATGATTTTTCCCATAATAATAAACAAATACTCATTTTGTCGTATTCGTTTCGTATTCGTTTTACAAGACCTGTCCATCGACACCCCACACCGTAGGGGTTGAAGAGAAAAAAGCATAGGGATGCCAGGGGAGGTACCCTAAAAAAATGTTTTTTTTTTTTTTTTTTTATGTATATATTATTTTAATATAGGTAATTTAACTTAAATTTAATTAATTTTTGGGCTATTCTATTAGAATTCAATATTTATGTGCCATAGATCGTGTCATTCACGAAGACGCGTGCTTTGACTTGTATTGGCATATTATTAAGAGTTAGATTTGACAAATCTGTGCGTCATCGTGGATGACACGAATTATAGCTTTATTTTAGTTCTATTTAATAATAAACAATGTTGAATTCTGTCTCTTAACAGAATACCAGTCTTATTCTGTTGCTAGAGGCTATTTTGGTTTAGACCCGCAGTTGCAGTGTGTGGTCTGGCGCACAAAGCGACGTGTCGGTCTGTGTAGATGTAAATGTTGTACTGAAGAGGTGTGCCTTTATTCAAGGATGTCATTGTCGTATGACCTTTGGCAACATTCCACAGGTAGTTTAGTTGAGATGGGGAGTCTGACGGTCAGGTGTAAGGAATAATGGGAACTGTGTCTATTTATATCTTCCTCTATAGTAGGTACTTGCAAAAAGGTAAATATCGCGTTGCAATAGATATTTCTTTGTCCATGTCTTCTTAATTTTTAATTAAAATCTAGCTTATTAGGTGATTATTAAAGTATTTAAGTATGCATGTTGGTATGAAATAGTAACCACAGCTGCAAAAGCGCATATCTACCTATTTTATGAATGGAATATGCACTTTTGTAGCTCGCTGCGCTTTTGCACTTCGTCGCCCTGCATAGGTACAACATTATGTTCTTAATCTTAATTTTAACTTTTATTTAATAATATAATGTTACGACTTTTTTTGACAGAAAGCCTACCTTGAATTTCATAAATTAGTCTTTGACGTTTTACCATTAAACCAAATGAGACATTCTAGGGTCGTATATGCATGTTTGCATAAGTTTTCCTTCCCTACTTGCGTCACAATTGCAAATGCCTTTCAACGGTTCAGTACATTTGTATATGTAGACACAGGTGAAACAAGAGTTTTCCATTACCGGAGGCGAGTTCAGCGTCACGCTTAACGGTCCCGTGTGAAACAGAACACGCTCAATGGATGACACGAGAACATCTGTACATGTGCCTACAAAGCACATTGTGCTAAGTACAAAAGTATCGATTTTCGAAAGTTAGCGAGTAGATACGTTTTGTTTTTCTTCATGACCGTGCGCTACTCATTTGTTTACATCGAAGCGTGACTAGTCTGTACGAATAATACTCATTTATTGTCCTTTTCACATAGTGAAGTAAGGCAGGCCCTACATTCGACAAGGACTGGCCATTTATCTCAAGTCCCATGTCATAAGATAAGACCAAAAAAGACATGAATGTTTGGTAATTTAGTGTCAGAGAATGTGTTCATTGTGATTAGAATATTACAATTTAGCAAACAATAAAACGTATCTAACGCTATCAAGATCCAACTTGTACTATTTTTAATTGGGTATTTTAATCATAATAGAAGCTAAGCGTGAGAGCCACGGTGGCCTCGGCGGCGGTGTTCTGTTTCAGCATGGGAGCTAGCCGCGGGTTCCAGTTCAATTGCCATCACGATCTGTCAGCAAGTGCCAGAGCACCGTTATACAAATGACAATTAAACGTGAATTACACCACCTTGCTATAGTCCTACAGTCTTGGACAACGGTGTGCAATCAAACGTGCATTTCATTGGTTTATACACGTTAGAATAATTATATTTGTGAGTCATGGGAACATTCCCGTGCTATACTCTTTATTCCTAGCTATTCTTTTATTATCTGTATAGATAATTATACGTTTATTATTCTACAGCTTATTCTTTCTCCTGTTATACTTATTAAAACATGTGTTTATTATGATTTTATATTCATTGAGTTTTATATGATATTCAGTTGATTTATTTACTGTTCGACATATAAATACTGCAAACTGTGTAAAGAGCAAAAGAAAGGAGATTTTTTTTATCTTATCTTGTAACAAGAAAATATGTATTTATGTTAATGTTATCACTCAGGTAGGTTTGATGCGTTTGGGTCTAGTTTAGAAAAAAAGGCACTCATTTTGCAATTTGCTATATGCGCGAGTTATAGTTTTATGAAAATTGTCATACAAAGATGTAAAGTTGCATCATTGGATTGCAGCATTTAGTAGTATGTAGGAAAGACAATGGGCAGCTTTCACCTACGTTTGGACGTCGCGCATCTAGGCCGGACGCGGTTTCTGGACCAGAAAGGACTTATTGTTCCAACATTACATATACTTTCGACTCTTGCGTTTAGATAGATCTTGCATCAATGATAGGCTACGACATCCATTGCATAGCCGCTCTGCAATGGCTTAGGGCTCCCTTATCTAATCTCGATTAAGAAATTAATTTGAAAACTTACGTCAACATTTTGCGAATTAATTAATTGACTACGAACTTTACTTTTCATACGTATCATAAGAAATATTAAAATAACAGATTAATGTTACTAAATTATTTTCAAAAATTTAATAAAATCATCAAGTCAAATCCAACCGCCAGTGTTTCTGTGACTTGATACGATAAACGGCTTTTTAAAAAGCCGTCGCGATGAAATGACAGCAGTGTCGGGTTCGGGTTTCTAACTAGAGCATGCAATAACCGTTATGGTAACACTAGGTTCTGCCCCCGCCTCTTCGTCTGCGTGGGATATGATGATGATGATGATATTGATGATTGATAAAAACTATCCTATGTTCTTCCTCGGGCCTCAAACTATCTCTACTACTAACTACCCATCTATGTATATCGGTTCAGCGGTTTAAGCTAGATAGACAGACAGTTACTATGGCATTTATAATATTCAGATCAGCCTGTCACAGACGGAGCGATAATATATATTAATATAGATAGATAGATAGATTTTATTTGGTATTAATCATACACTGTCACATTAGTTAAATTTTACCGTAAGATACCGTCAAATATCTTATAGTATAGCTCAGCATCACACACGCCAACGATATTTAAATATACATATATCGCAAGGTACGAGTATCTTAAGATGCCTTGCTATAATATGTATAAGATATCGTTAGATACCAAAATTTATATTATAGCTTCGAGTGTGGACTCTGTCCAATGGTACGTGAAATATATCGTTAGCTGCCTTGCTGTAAGATATCTTTTGGTAAATTATCGCTCCATCTGTGACGGGCTTAGTTGTTGGATCAAAAAACTTTTACAAAATTCTGTTACTCTCAATATTCACAACAGTGCTAATTTAAATTATCTAAGGACACTGACATGATGCTAACAAAACCCTTTTCCAGACTACCTAAATGCATTCAAGTGGTCTTAATAATGCTCGCAATGGAGACGCCTGATTGCAGTTGAGTATGTTATCAACGCAAGAAGCTATGTCTCATAACTATAATTAAGTTAAAGTTCAACGACATTCACATTTAAATTAGATTTAAAAAAAAAAATATGCAGGTTATGTTTATAGTACCTGGTGATAATACCTACAGTGCCTGAAATATATAACGTAAAACCCCGACCTCGATGAACCTACTTACTGCAGATGCAGAATAAGAAATAATAACCAGCAAACAAGCGTGAAATAATGAAAATGGTGTAAGTAAAAAAACACACAAGACTGTGGAAGAAAAAAGTTATAAGGACAAGTGCGGGTCAGATCAGATTCCGGTCCTTACAAATTTAACTTATTTTTTATAAATTTATAGTTTTTTAAGTTTTTACCCTGTAGGTAGCGTAAGACGACAGTACTTGCCAAATTTCATAGTTTTAGGTCAACAGGAAGTATCCTATAAATTTCGATTCCCTTGAAAGTGTCGAAATATACGTTCTTTCGGCATAAACCAGCCGTTTATACGTATCTTTTTTTTTACGTTACCTTAGAAGTTTGTTTTATTTACATCTTCAAGGGACTATAGACCTAAGTAACTATAGTTTTAATTTCAACTCGATACGCGTTCCCGAGATGGGTCGTGACAGGCAGACCGTCGGACGGACAGACAAAGTGATCTTATAAAGGTTCCGTTTTTTCTTTTTGACGTACGGAACCCCAAAAATGTCAAAAATGGGATGATGATGATATGTTAAGTTTGTGAACGGAATTATCAAATCACATCAATCGCTCTCATATAGCCCCTCTTTAAAACAAAGGGAGAGAGACATTAGCGTTTCGTTCGCTACGGCGCAAACGATTAGCACCTTGGCTAGATCCCTGTGGCAGCATGGTTCCATTTTTATCACCTGTCACTATGCCCGTCACATTCGCGCTTACATACTTGTTAAAACGTGACAAGCATTGTGACAAATGATAAAAAGCCGACCATCTTAGCCCTATAGTTTATTCATGTCAGTTTATCTTCACTTATTCATTCAGTTTGTTATGTTAAAGTCCAGCGGCACTATTAACGATTATTAATTATGAATCACACAATAACAAATCAATTAAATGTGTCACCGTTCATATATCATCTATAGGATAGTATTTATTTACCTTATAGTTCCAGGAGGACGTCAAGGCACATGAAGCGATGAAACATGAGTCACTTATAGCCATGGTGGTGGTTTAAATTTTGTCACGTCGTACTGACACAATCAATGAGTCATGAAATGCATGGTGTTCATGCTCACAAGAATTCTTATTTAGTTAACCCTTTATAGGGCACACTTAGATATTATAAGGCACAAATGACCACCCTATAACTATCTTTTTGTAGTTTTAACCGACTTCAATTTCATAGGAAGAGGAGGTATTAGGTTGTGGCAATTTTTTATGTAATTCAATCCAATCCAATTCCAAGGTCCAATTTGTGTAATTCTTTTTTTGTTTGAAAGGAGTTATTTTTCTTACGCGATATTTGAAACATTAAAGATGCGATAAAGCTTGAATCCTGTATTGTTTTTTAAATCAACACGGATATCAGGATATGGGCTTGTTATAGGGTGACGAAATATGAAAGCGCATATAAATATAATAGTGCAGAAAAGTTATTGAGTAGCGACCAAGTACCGGAAAATGTATAGAAAGGCCCCCGACAAGGTGGCCCGACGATCTTGATAATCTCAGGTAATTGTTGGATGAGGGTTGCCTACAGCCGGTCTATATGAAGATCTTTGGGGTATATGATGGTGTTAAAGATAAATTGTCGATCTCAATAAGCGTCACTTTTTAACACCGCGCGACCGAAAGAGATAGACAATGTCATTATTACGCTGTCACGTAGACAATAGCGCCACCATAACTGTACATACATTACACCTAATGTACGAGTAGATACAGGAATAGTAGGTATAAGAATCACTTTATGAAACGTTGATCACTGATAATATTACGTTTAAGCGCTTTAGTTACCAATTTAAGCGAGTTAGAGATCAGATCATAGATTTGCAGAAGTTGTTGATAAACTTTCATAGGTTTCAGAACTAATTTTACTACAATCACAGGGAGTTCAAGCTGCGCTGCGTCCTGCTTGCTATAAGTCAGATTGTACTAATATGCATAAAATGATTAGATTAGGTAATATTGTAAGAGAATTTTTTTGTGAGCTTCAGAACTGTACAGATAATATTACTATTAGTGGTATTTTTTTTATAGAGAGTAATTGATACTCCTCTCTTCTTCTCCCTCGCGTTATTCCCGCATTTTGCCATGGCTCATGGAAGCATAGGGTCCACTTAGTTTTTACGAAAGCGACTGCCACCTTCCTCGTATAGATATGATGTGTGAAGGGCAAAGTAAAGGAGTAATTAATGTTTTAGGGGTTTAAATTTACATAATTTACTAGGAACCTGGTATAAGACCTCTTATTAAGATTAAAGGGGTCGCCGCAGGGTGCGTACGAGGATAGGGGAAGCGTGATTACTTTTAGCAATATACTTAACTGTATGGATGGATTTGTATAACCGAGACCTTGTAGAGCTAATAGGTAGAGCAAATAGGTCTGAATTAGATAGATGTATGTATATAACGGCACCAATCACGACACATTTAAAATTAGCAGTATTTTTGATCCCACCAATAACATTTTCATGTAAAATGTTGCTAAAACGAGACCATCGCACTGTCAAAAAGTTATCAGATCCTCATGTAGTGCCAAACTTCAAACTTTACACACCCTAACTCCACAAGCCCTAACTTCATAAACTCTACACCTTAGTCAAAATATAAGGCTTGGCCGTTTCTTACGCCCATGTGACGGTAGCGAGACTAAATAATATGATGCAAATATCATTCTAATGGTGAGTGGAAGAAAAAAAAATCGGACAAGTGCGAGTCGGACTCGCCCACGAAGGGTTCCGTACTTTTTAATATTTGTTGTTATAGCGGCAACAGAAATACATCATCTGTGAAAATTTCAACTGTTTAGCTATCACGGTTCATGAGATACGGCCTGGTGACAGACGGACGGACGGATTGACAGCGGAGTCTTAGTAATAGGGTCCCGTTTTACCCTTTGGTTTCGGAACCCTAAAAATCTGATGAAGAGCCTTGTTGTTGCGGGAGTGCTTTTATTCCATTGCAGAGTTTATTAAATGTTTTACTAGCAATTGGCAATTTAAATTAATTAAATAATGAGCGTAATTAACTATTGTAAAATTAGACGCCAAACTTATTTTGCAATCATATTTTTGATATTTTTATGACATTTTGTCATTTCCCTTTACTAAAGTAGAATTGGCGCATGTTAAATTAAGTATTAAGAAGTGTATTAAATATATTCGATATTCAGACATAATTGTAATATTGTCATTCTCAATGTATAAAGAAATAATAAAATAATAATATGTTCAATGTCAGTGTACGTGTTGTAATTGGTCTGTTACATCTTCACGCTTTAACCGCTGAACCGATAAAAAATAAATTTGGCATGGAGATAGTTTGCAGCCCGAGGAAGGACATAAGATAGATTTTATTTTATCAATCATCATCATCATCGTCTCGTGGACGCGTCTCACCCGCGCCAATACATGTACGGATAAGTAGGAGCGAAAGGCACGATGTTTGAATGACATCAGTTAGATGTCGTCTGAAAAATTAGGTATTAGTCCAGTCCAAGGTCTGATATCAGTGAATTTTCGAATAACTAAAACTCGAATTGGCCTGGGTTGACGTTTTTGGTTGAAGAAATGTCTCTTTTGACACTGACAGATCAGTATCACATCAGAAACAGATCAAATAACTAAATCTCGAGTTATTATAGAGGTGTATTGTCAACGAAAATTTTGTAGCCACAGAATAATTTTACTGCCATATTGAATACAATACACATGATTTTAGAACGCCATTTGACTTTGAGGCTTATTATTTCACCGATATGTGTTAAATTTGTTAAATATCAAAAAGTGGCGACATCTTACCGGGCACTACCTAAAGGTTATGGGGCCATCGAAACGATGCTGCCATACCTTTGCCTTTGATCTATTAGATGGCGCGACTTTTTGATATTTAACAAATTTAATACATATCTGTAAAAGAATAAGGATCAAAGTCAAATGGCGTTCTATAACTTATAATCATCTGTCGAAAGATGGCAGTAAATGTACTATGGTTACAAAATTTTCTTTGACAATATACCTCTATTTCAAATTCTCTTTGCCTGTATAAAACGTTCGCATTTATATTAGGCAGGTATTAGTATATCCTAAAATTTAGTCCCAAGTCCAAATATTATTATTTATTATATTTGAAAAATAATTTCGAGTAGTGTTTACCGAGAGAACTAATGTTCCTTTAGTAAGCTTAATAGTATTTATAATAATTAATAAGCTATTAGCTTTACAAAGACTCGGGTATTTTAGTTTCATCACATAAAGCCATCTACCGGATATCCATGAAACGCTAAATTTAGCAATGAACATTTGTAAGTTATCTCAGCTTTAATCACAATTTAACGCACAGATATAAGCCGCTAACTGAAGTACGGGGTACCACTTGAGTTGTGTAGATGGCACTGTATAAATTGTTTGCATAGATGGCGCCGCTGTGGTAAGTTTAGTTTAAGTTTGCCTGGCGCCGAGCTCTGCGTGTTTTCAAGAGCTTTACCACCCGACTTTGGTTTATCACGGGCAACTTTTAGTATCGCTGTACATTGCCGTATCTATAACGCTACCAGCAGTACCGTTACATGCTCTGCGAGTAATGTACGACGGTTGAGAGTTTTGTAATGTTATCCACAAGATGTTTGCGTTGCGTAGTGAGCTGGTGGAGTTGAGAACGCGGGACCAACACCGGGCTGCCGGTGGCAGTAGATACGTGTTCCCCGCGGTGACAGGTGGCCCGCCGCCCTCACGCAAGTAACTCGCGTTCGCGAAATCTTCCCTTTTGTTTATAACACTTGTTGTGCTCCCGGTTCGATGATAACCAGCGGGAGAGTTTCCTAAAGTTCGTTTTGAAACTTGAAATGTGAACTTTCAGTGTCGTGAAGTGTTTGGGGAAAACTAAACGGCGCGATTAGTCATGTTAACAAGTACGATTAAAGTGAGATTATTAACATAACTTTGAAGATTTTGATTGACATAGTTCCAGCATGGACTTTGCTGGTGTAATCGAGTCGAGTTCTCAACAAATTTAGTTACCGTAAGTAGATTGAAAAGTTAGTTCCCACGTTTTTTTTGCAGGTAGTCAAGATGGAGCATACTTTGTGTGTGAACCGGAGCGTGATGAATAGGGAGTTCTCATGAAGTATATGATAGTGATGGAACCGTGTTGTAGAACATAAAGCACTAGCGTGAGGCCATGGTCGAGTTGAATGGCCGGCGCCGCGGGCCTCGGACGTCGCCGTGCATACCCAACCACCCGGCCGCTCGCGGTTGCGGTCGCAACGTTCTTACCGAGCCGTAATAATGTGATAGGTATTATTGTTATTACGGATCTAATCAAAACATAACATCTTATACTATTTTATCATGACCATTTAAATGCTTATTAGAATGAAATACGAAATTATTCTCGTCTAAATCATCTCTACTAGTTATGAGCTTGATGTGCTGGTTGCGTAAAAGACAAAAACCCTGTTTAACGTAGAAGTGCTATTATTTAAAATAATAGTATTTCTAAGGATTAGTTCTGTAGCTGGTATATTCTGAAAAAGAAGGACGCCAAATCTGATAAAATCTAAACATCTTAGATGCCTGGGAAATATTAAGGGTACTTTATCATTGGACTAAGTTAACGGACCCCCAGAATTACTTATAAAGCTACAACCTATAATATTATAAGTTATAAGTTGCTAAAAAATATAAGATGGCAATTCTTACATTATTACTATTTATTACTAGCTCTCCTGCTGCTACTAGGTACTACTATAGCTCTACGTTGCTGATTACGGAAGCACTAGATTGCCCAAGATTTTTATATTGGATGTTCTACATGAACTTTTTGCAGCTAAAAAAGCAGTTGAAAACACGTCACATTTGTATCTCAATATCTACATTGTGACACAAATGTCACGTGTTTTCAACTGCTGGTAGAAGACTTCAAAAGTTTCAACTCTGTTCTCGGTACCTACACACTGTTAATTTTCCCCTCACAGAAAGTATTTTCCAAAACTCACTCATCAAAAATTTCGGTCCGGATAGAATGTTTTTTTTTTTTCTTTTTAGACCCCTTAGTAGTTGAATTAAAAAAAAATACTGATACTAAGTACTTGTTTTCTAACGGTGAATTCCTCCGAAGTTTGTAGTCCCTCAATAACTTTCAACCCCCGTTAACCCTATTAGGGGCTGAACATTCAAAAGCACTGAAATTGCATTTCTAGCTTTCTAATATTGAGTCATCCTACGCGTTTAATGTCCCTATCAAATCATTCGCAGTACAAAATTTCAACCCCCTTTTCACCACCTTAGGTGATAATGATACATTTTCAAAAACGCTGAAATCGGTTTTTTAAATAAAATACACTTTAATACCTGTAGGATGCGAAAAAAATAATGGGCCCTGGAGGGAATGTGCCCTGAAACCT
The DNA here is from genome assembly GCF_033807575.1 of Cydia pomonella. Lineage (NCBI taxonomy): Eukaryota > Metazoa > Arthropoda > Insecta > Lepidoptera > Tortricidae > Cydia > Cydia pomonella. The sequence goes on from NC_084708.1 coordinate 13,754,762, forward strand.
AAGCTCATTTTACTTAAAGGAAACATTCTTTTAGTTTTAAAAAGAAACAAAATTGCATGGTTTTTATTTTATTCGCTTGTCTCGCCCGGGCTCAGGGTCCGGAGTTGATCAAACCGACTAAAAAGAAAAAAAAAAGAAAAATAAATACTCGCTATTTTATTGCGCTAGTTCATGATAATGTTATAAATTAGAGATAGGTACCTATTTAGTCTTATACTCGTCTGTCGCACGAAATATCACACAATAGTACACAAATATATTTTTAGATAAGCAAATTGTAATCAATCTTTGAATGCAGTTTTGTTTCTTTTTAAAAACTAAAGAATGATTATTTTGAGTCAAATGAGCTAGCTTAAGTTTTAAGGCAGTTTCCCGCCAGGGCCCATTAATGTTTTCCATCCTGTATATCATAATTTAAAATAAAATTGGAACGCCATACAAACTTTCATCCCCTTTTTAACCCCCTTAGAACTTGAGTTCCTTAGATATGAAATTTCAAAATTCAAAATTCAAAATGTGCCTTGATGTACATAACTTGTGCTTTTGTAGTTTCGGCTCTGCGTTGATGAATCAGTCAGTCAGGACATACGCATTTATTATATATTTAGATATAATGTAGAGTTGAAATTGTTATTTTAGGTTTATTTGAGTGAGATTGTCTTACATAATTGGTATATTTATTTATTAATGGCAACTTGATATCTATTATTAGAGGATCAGTTGAACCCAGTTTACTCAACATGCCCGTGTTTTATTATCTACATAAGTCATCATGATTAGTAATCGATGCATATAAGTCAACACATTTTTTACGAGACTGAGCTATTAATCAAGTAGGTAGGTAAGTCAACGTTTCTCGAGAAGCGCTTTCTTATATCAAGATGGGGAAAAACCAATATGGTAACGCTTTCTTTTGCACTATGTGGGTAATGAAGCAGCAATTCCAACCAGTTCTGCAATAAGAACCCTGCTTAGCTAAAGGCGTGACGCTTTACATTCAGGCGTACATGATTTCTGATTTGAACTTGTTGTGCTATCAAGTTTTTGAGATCCAAAATACAGTAAAAAAATACCGTTTACATAGCTAATTTACTAAATTGCCGAGTGCCAAATTCTAATCTTCCAACTTCTGGTTGATGCGTCCGATGACAGCAGAGAGCTGATGGCAGCTACTTTGACCAGCGGCTAAGTCTGGCCATTCAAAAAGGAACTGCAGCCTGCCGGACACCATCACCTATAGATCACAAAGTGTCACTCACGAAGACGCGTACCATGACTCGTATTCCTATGTTAATAAAGGTTAGATTTGACAACTCTGCGCGTAGATGACACGAACTATACTGGGAAGCATTTTTTATTTGTATGATATTATATTACATATAAGTTTAATAGTTTTAAGTTGTATATAATTCCAGTTATTGTTCATACAGAACGAAAGTTAACTAGATCCGAGCCACTTCCTGACTTTTTGAGCTATAACATCTTTCTTGTCGTTCTTTCCTTATATCGAATCATGATCATAACTAACGGAGATCTGCCAGAATAAGATGATATCACAGCGTTCCGACATTTTCTCGTAACTGTCTATAAATAATAAGTTCGTACGCGGGTGAAGACGGTCTCCGGGGGGCTGCCATCTTTCTTCTTTTCGATCTGGAGCTGTCAGTGATAACGAGCTCCATTTCATTTATTAGCCAGCTTCCTTTAGAATAAATGTCTTTTACCATAATTATTTGCTATCACGATTTCCGGAGGCTGATTGATTCATGACGTCGTCTAATATTTTAAATGTTTGAGTAACATACAGCTGAATAATTTGACTTATCTCTGAGAGCAATAACAGCAGTGTTTTAAAACAAATTAAATATTTTTTATTGAATATAATAGAGTAAGACTAAGCTACGTTTGCAGCGATTTTGATAGCTCAGCCCAGGTGGTGCAAGTGTTATTTAAACGTCAAAGTACTTTGACGTTTAAATAACACTTGTACCGTCTGGGTCATCAAACTCCCTGCCAACTTAACTTAGTCTAACTCTAGTAAACAAGTTGCAAGATGTTTTTACTTGCCTGAAAGATTTAAAGGAAAAGATTTAAAGATTTTAAGAATAATCTTTGTCAGCTATGAGGATGATATTTCGTGTAATTTTAAAATATGTTTAATCTACTTAATAGAGTTGCGTGGGAATTATTGTGGGTCTAAGGAGTGTGAGAATGAGTCATGGCTAGCACATGTTTCTATTGGAAAGTCGGCAGTTGGGATACGGCTGGTGAAGTCTTGGCGAAGCGGTCAAGTGCCCTCTTGTCCTCGATAGGGATTTGTAAAATCACGATCCGCTTTAGCACTACCGACTCTTTAGCTTCATTCCGTCAATAGGAGACAGATTATACGGTAACGATTAAAATGAATGTATAAGAACAGTTTCATAATGTAAAAATTGGAACAGATGGTTCACTCACTAGCAAGGATGTCACAAATGTCGCAAGATTCACTTGAAACTTTGATCTATGGTCTGAAATATAATACACGTTCAATTATTAGCGGTGTGTAAAGGAGAAGGAGCTCTTTGAAGTAAATCTGGAACCATAAAACACTGTATCAGACCAACATAGGAAGGTATTTATTGTTCAAGTAAAGCCCGTCACGATAGCGAGAATGTACCAAAAGATATCTTATAAGTAGGAAGACATCTTACGATATATTTTACGTACCTTTTGATATAATCCACACACGAAGCTATAATATATATTTTGGTATATTTCGTCTCTCTCACAATGTAGACAGTGATATATATTTTGGTATCGATGGCGTGTGTGGTGCTTAGCTATGCTATAAGATATCTGTCGGTATCTTACGGTATATTAATATAAGTACATGTATGTATTTGACGATCGGTCTGGTCTAGTGGGTAGTGACCCTGCCTATGAAGCCGATGATTCTGGGTTCAAATCCTGGTAAGGGCATTTATTAGTGTGATGAGCACGGATATTTGTTCCTGAGTCATGGGTGTTTTCTATGTATTTAAGTATTTATAAATATTTATTTTTTATATTCTGTAAATCGTTGTCTGTACCCTCAACACAAGCCTTATTGAGCTTACTGTGGGAATTTGTCAATTTGTGTAATAATGTCCTGTAGTATTTATCTTTTTATGAATTAATTAATTTATTTATTCGCTCCATCTGTGACGGGCTTAAGATTTACTTAAGTTGAAAGAAATATTTATTGATATGTAACTGCATTGTAAAAATGTATGTAGTAATTATAAGTTGGAAAATTTGAGATATATTTCACAAGAATCTATTCATATGTTTATCTCGAGATAGTTAATTTTACGAAAAAGAAACATGAAGAGTCCCAGCGCCAAGGTCATTAACAAAGCTTGTAGCTTATATAAGATATACATATATATACAGGGGCAAAGCATATAATGCATGTGGAATTGATAAGTTATTAAGATCAAAAGGTTTTGTTGTAGAAATTAGGAAATTAGGTATTTTGTAAAAATAGAGTTAAAAGAGATGTTTATGACATGAGTGTTTTATTCGAAGTAGAGGTAACTAAGCAAATCAAAAATATATCAAAAAATAGAACTAGAAAACTAAATATTTGTCAGCACAAAAGAGGTTACAAACTACAACAGCCGCCCTTAATCGAAGTTGTGCCTGACAAACACAAAAGAAACAAAGAAAAAACTTAAGTTTCTAATCCTAAGTTAAGTATACACCGTTTATGTACTATAGGTCCTAGTGGCTTCGTAAGTACATCGGCAGGCATATCACTACTTTTGATATACTCTAATTTAACAACGTTATTTGACACCTTTTCCCTAATAAAGTGAAACCTGATATCTATATGCTTCGTCCTGTTGTGGTGTACAGGATTTCGAACGAGGTTGATGGCACTCTGACTGTCAGAAGCTAAGTTAACTATATGCAATTTACCTGTTATCTCATAGATAAACCGACGTAAGTAGCATGCTTCCTTCGTGGCAGACGCTAGTGCCATGTATTCCGATTCGGCTGATGATAAGGCCACTGTAGGCTGCTTCTTGGACTCCCAGGATACTGGACCTCCACTTAACTTGAAGGTGTATCCGGTGTACGACCTTCTGTCAATCGGACAATTTGCCCAGTCCGCATCACAAAAGCCTTTTAAAGGTTCTCCACTCTTCCTGTAAACCAAGGAATAGTCTAAAGTACCCTTCAGGTACTGCAGAACCCTTTTGGCAGCATTCCAGTGTTCCTTAGTAAAACACGTATTAAACTGACTTAAATAGCTTGTAGAGTAAGCGATGTCGGGTCGTGAGTTTACCGTCAGATACATGAGACACCCTAATAAGTTCTGATACGGATAAGACTCACCTACTTGACCATCAGTTCTTCTTTCCATATTCTTTTTAACTAAAGGAGTATCCACAGTCTTACAATCCTTCATGTTAAACTTTTCCAATATTGAGAGAATATAATTTCGCTGGTTTACTTTAATACACTCGGAATTACATTCGATTTGCAATCCTAAATAACATTTTAATATTCCGAGATCTTTTAGTGAAAAATATTTCAACAAATCGTTTTTGACAGTGCCAAACGTTGAATCTGATTGAAAGAATACTATAATGTCATCGACAAAGATACCCAATATCACGAGTTCCTTACCAAAAAGTTTCGTATATACGCAAGGCTCGGAAGGAGTTCCTATAAAACCTATTTTTAAAAGCGTTTCGTTTAACTTTTTGTTCCATGCTCGCGGTGCCTGTTTAAGGCCGTAAAGGGATTTCTTCAGCAAACAAACCTTGTTTTCTTTGCCTTTTTCGATGAAACCCAGAGGTTGCTCCATAAAAACTTCTTCTTCTAAATCTCCGTTTAGGAACGCGGTATCAACGTCTAAGTGCTTCATTCTTAATCCCACCTCTGCAGCTATGGCAAATAAAGTGCGGAGGGAAGAATGGCGAATCACTGGTGCAAACGTCTCATCGTAGTCTACTCCCTCGACTTGATGAAAACCTTTTACGACGAGTCTCGCTTTATACTTCGTTATATTACCGTACGTGTCCTTTTTAATCTTGTAAACCCATTTACATGGTATGACCTTTTTATTAGGCTTATCGACTAGGTCCCATGTGTGGAGTTTTTTCAGTGAATTATACTCATCAGCCATAGCATGTTTCCACTTATCTGCATCATCGGCATGAGTAGCTTCATAATATGTCGTAGGTTCGCTAGAATCAACCGTCGACACATTGTAAGTTAGGAAATCTGGTGGTTTCCTATCTCTTGAGGGGTATCTCGGCTCAGGGAGAGATTCCTCTTCCACAGTTGCTGTCTCTTCATCCGCACTAGGTAGCCTTGGTTCACTGAAGGGCTCTCGCTCTTCTGTAGATACTAAATCTTCGGCACTTTCTAGATTTATCGGCGAAGGTGATGGCGCCGCGTCGTTACTTTCATCACAGTCATAAAATTGACAATCTTGACAGTTTTCAGACTCGGTCTCTCTTTTATCTTCAAAAGATAAAATAGAGTCTGACTGTACCTCAGCTTCTGGTGACCTCTGTTTTAGCTCTGTAAAACAATTCTCAAAAAAGGTTGCATCTCTGGACATAAACATTTTTCGTGGGTTAGCAGGATGCCTAAATACGTAAGTACCTGGATTTTTTGAATAGCCGACGAAAATCACTTCCTGTGCCTTGACATCTAATTTCCTTCTGTGAGATGAGGGTATATGGACAAGTGCTCTACATCCGAACACCTTCAGGTGACTAAGATCACTTCTACGACCATACCACCTGTCACAAGGAATTTGTCCACCTAAGGCTCGATGAGGAGACCTATTCTTCAGGTACACTGCAACTTGGAATGCGTCTTCCCAGAATGCTTTCGACAGTGAGCTTTCAGCAAGCAACGTCCGCGCCTTCTCTGTAACTGAACGATGTGTGCGTTCCGCGACTCCAACCTGTTGAGGACTATAAGGCGTTGTCGTTTGATGGTCAATACCTTTTGAAGCAAGGTAATCAACAAACTCCTTATTAACGAACTCCTTACCTCCGTCAGTCCTAACCGATTTTATTTTCCTATCTAGTTGATTTTCAACAAAAGTTTGAAATAAACCAAATTTATTTTTGACCTCTGTTTTGGAAGAAATAAAATAAGCAAACACCTTTCGCGTATAATCGTCTACTATCGTAAGCATATACCTATTGCCTTGAAAAGAGGTCGTAGACACTGGTCCCATGAGATCCATATGGATCAGCTCTAAGGGGGAAGTAGCCCTATTAAACGCTACCTTCTTGAAAGGTTTCCTCGCTTGTTTACCTTCCACACAAGCGATGCAACTATTTTTATCTACTACTGAATATTTTACGCCTACCTCGTGATTCTTCAGTTGGTTCATGCCTATGCGACACAAATGTCCTAGCCTCTTATGCCAAAGTTGATAATTATCCTGACAGTCAGAGTGCACATCCTTTGTCATATAATTATCTGCCACATTCTCGGGAACATTGACAGTACCGTCTAAAACGTACAGTCCACCACAGGGCGAGGCATGAGCAACAGATTCACCTGTAAAACGAAAATTATCAGATTTATAAAAATTACATCCATTAATATCAAAAACACATACAAAACCCTTCTCAACCGTTTTATGTACAGACAACAAATTAGCTTTTAAATCTGGTACAAAATCAACATCATTAATCTTGTTGACCACGTTCTCGGGTGTGTTTATTGAAATATTTCCAATTCCGCAGCACTTAATTTGTTCGCCATTTGCGACAGTAACGGTACCTTGATTCTGTATCGTAAAATTCTGAAACCAATCTCGTCTAGAAGTCATGTGTCTAGTACAGCCCGAGTCTACATAAAAAATGCTTGAGCTGCCAGAAGTATTAAGTGCTGTAAGTGTCATATTATTAATAGTTACTGCATTGGTCTTTTCCTTCTTGCTTCTCATTGGACAGTCTGGTCGTTTATGTCCAGGCATCTTGCACTCGTAGCAAATAATATCCTTCTTCTTTAACTTCGGCTTCTTTTTCGCATGAAAAACGGATTCTGATGGCATAGCCGCATCTTTAGACATTTCATTTAGCAGTTTTGTCTTAACTAAGTCTGTAGTCACGTCGACATTACAGTTTTCTAAAGCCATAATGAGAGGTTCGTATTTTGGAGTGAGACCTCCCAAAAGTATTGCAGCAATAGACTTATCCTCTAAGACTACATCTATATCCGCCAGATCCTGTGCGGTTGACATAACTGCGTTAATGTACAGTTCCATATTCGAAAAGTCCGACAGACTCAACCTGTACATTTTTCGCTCTAAAGCTAGCCTTCGTCCCATTCCCTTATCCTCAAAAGCTTTCTGCAAAGATGTCCATGCTTCGGCTGCAGTTTTTGCACATCTTACATGAATAATTGCCGCACCATCTACTGTCAAACATATCTTTGCTAGTGCTTTCGAATCTTTTCGTACCTTTGTAGGGGCAGGGGTCGTGTCTCCTTCTGGGTAGCCACCGATTGTCTCCCACAGATCCTCGTGCAATAGGTAATTGCGCATCTTGAATTTCCATACAGGATATCCATCTTTGCTCCTTAAGCAAAAAAATGGAATAGATGCGCTCGAAGGGGAATTTCTAACACTCGCAGTATCTCCCGTTTCATGTGACATTTTTACTATTTGTATTTTTTCTTTAAATCACACTAACACTACAACTCAATATTTTACGTAATACACTTTAAACTCAACTTTCCATTATTAATTATAGCATTCGTGCTGATAACGTGTTGTAGAAATTAGGAAATTAGGTATTTTGTAAAAATAGAGTTAAAAGAGATGTTTATGACATGAGTGTTTTATTCGAAGTAGAGGTAACTAAGCAAATCAAAAATATATCAAAAAATAGAACTAGAAAACTAAATATTTGTCAGCACAAAAGAGGTTACAAACTACAACAGGTTTTTATATTTATATCAATATAAATAAAAGATGTATAAATATGTTAATATATTATGCTTAGGTTATGCAGAGGCACATATTATTCTTTTCGACGACCGCATATAAAAAACGTGTCCAATCAAAACAGACACATTCAACGCAAATCTAATTACAGAAGTGGTCACGTTTTTGCTCGTAAATTTTAGCACAAATTAATTGAATGACGGTTTCCGTGATCAAACGGAATCTATGTGATCCAAATCTGTATGCATGGAGTATTCAATATGAATGTGCGCGGACGGCGGGCGCGCTGACCGGCAGGCGCGGGCAGCGGGCAGCGGGCAGTGGCCGGTTGACAATAGGAGCCTTTGTTGCACAATGCCCATTTCCGATTACCAGATTCACCAGATTGAATTGAATGCCGTCACTGCGGCTGTGCCACCGGTCGTTCAATTGAAATAATTTTCGCATCATATGGCTCAAAAGCTCTGATGCTCGCGAAATCTCAAGCGAAACAGCCAAATCTCAGAATCGTGGCTGTCTTGTCGTGGTGCTTCGTAGGCACAACCGGTTTATTGGCAATATACCGTTTTAACTCTTCAATATTTCGTGTTTTCTAATGAACTCAACAACAACAAAAATTAAAACATCTAAATATCATCGACTTAGCTTGCTACGTAAAATAAATACTGAAAACTCCTTACATTTCTGGATTTACAGGGAGTATTATTAGATATAGGCTCAGCATTTATATAAACCGATTTAGCCAACATTTGCTATTTCCCAACGGTAGCTCAGTGCTTTGAACTCGGAATTTATACAAGCATCAAACGCGTTTCCCATCAAAGCTGTTACCGTTTCAAGATTGTTTCTGCTCTCATTAAAGGCAGAACTATCGTCTGTCGCTATCGGAACATTGTTACGGTCGTGTGAGTCGTGCGACGCCGCATTTTTCTTCTGTTTATCTTCCTTTGTCGCGTCGCAACAATCTCACGTTACCGGCATCGGCTCTGACGTCGTGTTTGCAATATGTTGCCTACCTCTTACCAAACGATTCTTTGTAATCATTTTCATCGGATGTTGAACATTGCTTTAGTGGTTGTGGCTTATTGCTTAGGTGGACATCATATCAGAACTGAACTAATTTTTAAGTACGTACTTCCGTTTAAAGATTTATTTCTCAAAAGAATAACAATTATTCACTTATATGAGAAAAAACAACAATCCATTACAAATTAAATTAGTGAGCGATAAAAGTAAATACATAAATAATGGTGCCGCGCTAGTGAGTAGTAGAAAAACAATCTAATATAATAAAAGTGGTGTGTGTCAGGTAGAACAAAAACATGCAAAACAAGTTCAAGAAGTGTGGTTGCTATTGCTAGGAGCGTACCGCGCTGCGCGATGCAAGTCGCAGTCAGCTCGCAGTAGATAAGATAAGACGAACAGAATTGCGCGGATGTAAAGAGCGTGGAAGTGGCTAAGTAAGTGCATGCATTCAACCACGCTCGGGGTGTGGGAGCGATATTTTTATAGTGCTTATTTTTTTTGTTTTTTTTTTTTTTATTTAATTTTTGCAGCTTATGTTAATTATATTATGTAAATTTTATATTATTTTTTTTTACCGAATTATTAGTGTTCTAATTAATTACTACTTGTTTTAGTTATGTTATTAAGTAACTGAATTTTTATTTTCAGTTACTTAACAACATGCATTTTACATATTTTCGACTATTCCTTTTATAGGTATTTATAAGTAATTGAAGTGATTAAACATATTCTTAAAGGCGTGTTAAAAGATGTTGCTTTAGTAATCGTTTGAATGTACTTAATGATTTAGCATCTTTGATGTCGCTCGGTAGTTTGTTATACAGGTTGGCTCCTTCATACAATATACATTTTTTGCCGTAGTTAGTTCGCGGCGGCCGGAGGACGAGGTTATTTGCATTTCTGAGTTTCATTTTTTGGATTTGTTTCTTTCTTGTAAACGAAATTTGAATATGTAGGTCCTTTAGTAGTATTTTTCTAATTAGTATACAGGTATGGTAAATGTAAGCATGGTCAATATTTAGAATTTTAGTTTCCTTGTAGATTTTAGTCGTCGGAGTTAAATAATTGAAATGAAATAAGACCTTTATGAGTTTGTTCTGGGCTCTTTGCAGCGTGGTCAAAGTACTTAAGTATTTTGTAATGATAATGTAAAACGTTTATAATGTATTGTAAGTACATGATGTAGTTCATGTAGGGTAGGTGTGTTTAGTTTAGGTGCACTTTACATACGTGCCAAAAACATTACATACCTACTTAAAATAGCTAGAATACTTAGTAATTAAACTTTCCATGAACATTATCCGTCTACACTTTTTTTATTAGTATCATGACCTGTGAAAGGCACAGTTGCGAAGCGAATAATATTTTATTTTTAATTCGGTACTCGCGAAATATCATCTTTATCCATTGTTTAGACATTAAGGATTGCATTAAGTTCAAAAATGTGCGATAAGGTAGGTTTATATTCAAATTTTATGCAATTCTTTGCAGCGACCCCATCAGTTTGACGAAAATTTGAGCTGGACGGAAACTAGCGCAGTAACCCTACCTACAATGTTATTGAAAATAAAGTCAACATCTTTCGTTGTGTGAATAACTCTTATTCATTGTGATTTAAAGGCAAATAGAATTGCAGACAAACACTCAAATTGATGAAATAAGTTTTCTACTAATTCCTGTAAACGACTGGGCCAGGCATAATTGAATGGTGGCTAGCTGACACGCTCTGTAACGTGCAACTAAGTCTCATAGCTTGACTGCAGTTTTGCGATTTCCAACTTCACAATCACCAAGTTTTTAGAAATGTTGCCATAATAACGAATATGTGTACATATTGTATGTAACGAACCGTATTGTTGTATGTAACGTTCTTATTTTTTTGCGATTATAATTTTTATTCCGAGTTTGGATCTTTGTGTCAATTATGATAATAAAGTTAGACCAAGGTTTTGATAGCACACGCAGTGCAAGTGTTGTTTATACGTCATAATTTCAAAGAAGTTTGACGTTTAAAATAACACTTGCACTGCGTGTGCTATCGCTATCAAAATCGTTGCAGACTTATCTGGGTCTAACAGAACTCTATTATAACTTACGTTTACAGGTTGATACTTAGTGTCAATGGAAACGATGCTAAATATACCGTTATTGAAAAATAACGACTTTTTTATCCCCAACCTAGCACAGTTTTCCAACTTCTATTTAATTCGAAAACGGAGCCCAAGTCGCGTCTGAGGTTTTCTTATTATTTCATTTACTTAACCTTTTTGGTATGCGGGTGAGGGAGGACATTAATTAACAACTTCCATAATTGGTTCCAAATTAATATTTTCCAGTCACCACTCAGGCATTATGATTAGGTTAGGTATTTTGTTACTTGTTTTGTTTGTGTACCTCTTCGTAAATAGGTATTCAGTAATTTTTAAATTTTACGGTTACACATTATAACGTACTTAGGTCACTTTTGGACAGTGTTGCATCGGGTAACATTGCAATAAACATACAGTTACTGAACAATAAACAAATTTAAAAATGACACTGTGGTCACCAATTTTATGAAACTGCTTATGGCAAATAGCGCTGTCTGGTTTAATGTTTAAATGGGCATTCAACAGTACAAACATGTACCTTTATAATATTATGAGCAAAAATTAATTCACTTCAAGCGAAATGTCGATTGCACTAGGATTAAATTTGGCGAGATCATGCTTGAGGGGCTCGGCGTGCTGAACACCGGCTCGTTGTAGCGAAAATTTAGACGAATTTGCGACGATTGCGTTTCATTAAGAAGCGTTTTAGTGCAAAGAGGCGCTTTGTGAGGCGGTACGAGTGCGGCGCAGAACAAAGTTTAGAGGGGTTCTTAGTTAGTTGCTCACTCGCGAGCGCAGATTACCATGCAAAGACACCACGTTATGAAGCGTTTAAGAAGACGTGAGTGGTTATCAGTGTTATCACACATAGGCGCTCCTATGGTTGTTGATTGTTCTCTTGTTGACACTCCGCGATCCGCAAATTCAAGATGATTCAATTCAAGGTTCGGTAGTGAGCTAGTGATCCTACCTATGAAGCAGGAGGTCCCGGGTTCAAATCCTGGTATAAGGGCATTTATTTGTGTGTTCATCACATATATTCCTGAGTTATGGATTTTCTCTATGTATTTAAATATTTATCTATACGAGTATCTATCTGTTATTCAAGTTTTATTGAGCTTACCATGGAGCTGTATAATAAAACTATTAGCCTATTAGCCTGTCTACAAATAAGTATAAAGCTTTGCTAATTGGACATACAATTGAATTGAGTCGTTTTCATACTCATATTAGTAAGGGAGCAGTAATGCCGCGTCACTATGACTGAGAATCGTGTAAGTAATCTGTGTTTGCAGGTAGAGGCGCGGTGAATATATTAATCGCGAATGTGCGAACTTTATTCTTACGCAAAGGTAACTTTATACTCCGCAATGCTTGTTACTGTGAGCTCCGCTGAGCTTAAAGTGCTGAATAGAATTGTGTGCCTACGTAAGCTACCTACCCTTGTAACGCTAGGAAAGACCTGCATTCTTTTTTGCAAACGTAATCGGAAAAGATTTGCGTATATTGCTGACTTCGATGAAGTAAGAATGGCCGAATTACCTTAATTTAATAATTAGGGTAAAATTTTACCTTTGACAGCAAAAATTCTTAAGATTTCCTCAAATTAATTATTACGTTTTTCTGGAAAATTGAATAATTCAAGATATCTATTATTGCCATCTATCTATATAATTAGGGGTCTCTATTGTTTCCATAAAGTTTTAAGTCATAATGTCTTGTTTGTTCGCATTTTCGTTAGTCATAATTTGGTTTTTCTCAGAAACGCGTAATTTTTCAGGATTGGCATAAAACAGACCTAACCTAACCTATCCTATCTATAGGATCCAGAGTTATGACTAATGATAATCTGACTATTATTACATTATGACTTTCAATCATTATGCCAAACAAAGGGATCCGTAAAGGGAGCTTTATTAAATAGACATTACAAGTTTGTATCTATTAGAAGCTAAGGTGCAACTCAAGCTTAGATAGTTGACTTAGGTACACTAATCTTCATACGAATTGACACAAAGAAAGGATGAAGAGACAGTATTAGGGACGCTTCCATGCCTTCTCATCTTCATATTCACTAGCAAATGGCATTATAAAGGCGCCCCGGATGAGGCCACAAGCATTATTAATATTCCATTTAGCCCCGCGCGCCGACTAAGCTCAGCAAAATCTGAGCGCAGAGAATCCTTACGTGATAACTGCAACTTTTTAATTAAGGCTGATTTAAAGCCACAGAAACTTAACGAGCCGTCCCTTCCGCAAATCCGCATCCTTCCTTTGGCTTCCGAACGCCGAGCCAGCGAAAACTTGGAGAAAGCCACTGACACCCATTTTGAAGTCAGATTTCAAAAAGCGTCTGTGAAACACTTATCCCTATTATATAGCCGTTGACCTTTTTATTTGACAGACGGCCCAACAATACACCCACAAGAAATTAGCCCGGGTTCCAGCATAATGACAATATAATTATCGGGGTCCATAATGAATAATACGAATCTAGCATTATCCCAAGCGAGTTGAAAAATGTTAAACTGTGGGCGTGTCCGGAGGTGTATGGAGCTGAGCCGGTGAGTCCGACAGCGCGCTGCTGATTGCCGCAGAGCGGGACCGCCGCGGGCTACCTGATGTAATTTGTGAGCCAACAAATTACTCATAATAATAATGTGCCTACTAATTTTAAAAATCAGACTTTAAATCCTTCCTCTCGGTTTGAAAGCAAGCTACAGATTATGTGTGACTCAGCGCCGATCTTGCATAGTATGCGTCTTACGACCCCGCTTGTAATTTAGTAGAGTCGTGCTCAAAGCTCCGCCTAGTTTGATACAAAGTATTAGTCTTCATCGGGCGCCGACATAAAAAATGCGTGAACTTTGTCTGGTGAACAGTCTCTAGTTTAATACAACTAGTGAATTACTACTCAATTATTGTTTTGTTAAGATTATTACTTTTCTTTCACACAACACAATTTAAAGAATGAGCCTAACTAAACTTTGTTGTTTCTATATTTGCTAGTCACACATCGGTCATACTCAGTTACAGTTTGAAAAATAGGCGAATAATTCACTTTTGTTAAGATTCATGGCACAAACAAGTTTTGACAAATGATAGTATTTATATTATAAATTAATATTTGCCGAAATATTTGTATTTTCCCCTACAATTCACATATTCAATCGTCGCCAAACCAATATGTCACTCGTAAGCCATTCGTGACTTGTTTTGGCTTCTTTCCAACAAACTACTTGTATCCAAACCGTAAGTTGAATGTATTAAAAATAAAAAAGGAATACGTTAAACTTCTCCACATGTCATCTTCCATAGAAGGGCAGTGTTGGTTAATTTAATTTGTGTAACTTCTCAGAAACCTTATATGTTTTGTATTCAATAAAAATAAAATAAATATTATTCTGAAGTACAGGATGTCATTACTGCTGCGGTCTACAAAGGTGTTATTTTTGTTGGGTAATATTGTTGAAGTTTTTTTAAGTAGCGCGATCAGTAGAACGGGCCACTAGTTGGTTCACCGAAGCTTGACGAGTGCCCGAGCCCACATCCCACAGCCTCCGCGGCGTGTTGTGCAAACTTTACGACGTCCGTCCGTCGAGATATGGCCTCCCTGATCAATTTATTTCCTATCGTTTTACATCACACAGTGTACCTAAAAGGAAACACGCAATTACGATTAAGTGTAGCGAACGACCGTAAAAATTCGATCGGTCTCATTTGACTTAATAGCAGTGCCGGATTAAGAAATTTTGATGCCCTAAGCATTTCTAGATCTTGGTGCCCCCTCTGCCTAGGCTCATCCAGATTACGTTGACAACATTGTTTTTTTTGGTAAACTAAGTTACGTTCATGGTCGCATTACTGCTGCAATTAGTATTTTCAATCCATTACTTATTTTATCAAGGAAATTGACAGTGCTGCAGCAGAAACGTTGCAACAGTAATGCTGATGCAGTCGCCATCCTAATGTCACCTTTATCAAAGCATGCGTGAACTAAATGACTGAAATTACCTATATCTATGATTGTGTACTTGCCTTTCCGCTAACTATGTGATTAAAACCCGCTTTGGTTCACTTCACAAATAAACCCTAGATGTAACATGACCAAAAGTAACCCGAAAGTTACATTAAGGACTGAGGCCCAGAGGCAATTGTAAATTCGTACGTGCGACAGGGAGACAACACGTCGAACGTGGTTCGCGGTTGACCCTCAGTTTTTTCAACCGCGGCGGGAAATCGTGCGAGGCCGAAGGCCAAATTGCAGGATAGCAGTGCTTGGAATTGAACCAATGGTGGCAATAGTCAAAAAACAAATCCAACGGCCACGCTCTTCATAAGGTTGAAGATCCGAAATGCCCACTTGGCGCTTCCGAGCAAGACCCAAAGGCGAAGTTGCGAGAGGGCTGGGTTTTATAACTGACTGAAAAAAATACCCAGTGTAAGCGAGGACTAAGGCGGAGCTCCACGCAGGGTTGAAAAGAGAGCTTTTCTGAGAAGCGCATTCATGTGAGGCCAAAGGTCGAGCTTCAGCAGGGCTGAGCTCTGGCAAGAATCTATGGCCAAGTGTCTTAAAAAACTAAGTCGAAAGCTGAGCTCTTCATTAGGCTGAAAGCGCGGTCAGATCGGCGCTTTTACGTATGAGGCCAAAGCCCACGCTGCAAGAAAGTAGAACTTGGAATTGACAAATTGTGTGAATGAGGCCGAAGGCTGAGGTCCTCATAAGGTTAGGTTAGACGCCCGGAGAGTCTGATGGAGGCGCGCTATAAAAAAAAAAACAATGGCGAATTGTAAACAAGGCATAATGCCCAGCCGCGAGAGACGAAAGCCTGGATTTGGACACATGGCCAAGTTTATGTGAGGCTTAAGGTCAACTTTTGCATAAAGTAAAAAGCCGAGTATGAATAAGACCTAACGAAATCGAACCAATGTGATCAGGGCTCTCCTGCTGCTCGGCATTTGGCCTCGCTATCAAAAGGGCACGTGATTAGAGTTAGTTGCAGCCGATGAAATAGGCGTTTCGAACCGAAGATTTCCTTTGGCAGGATTGGCCCCTAGGAGTTAGGACCCAAGCCCAAGGGTTGATTTAGTTAAGAAGTGGAACCACCAAGTTTTGTAGTGTATATTTTTAGAGGAGGGTGTGGGCTTTCAACTTTATCTTGATATCTACATCAGTTAAGCTAGTAGGCTATGTTTGGTATCGTTTTCGTAAAAATGGGGTATTCCGAACTCATTTACGAGTATGGTATCACATTGACACCATTCCGAAGTGGAAACATGTAATTTTTTTTTTTTTTTTTTAATATTCCTCTTCACGCTTCAACCGCTGAACCAATTTAGTTGAAATTTGGTATAGAGATAATTAGTTTAGTCCCGAGAAAGGACATAGGATAGTTTTAATCTAAAAAATCATCGCTAAGGATGTGTAAAGGAGGGTGGAAGTTTATGTGGGGAATCAATAACCGCTGCACCTATTTGAATGAAATTTGGTATGATCTACATTTTAGATTTTGTCGAAAATGATACCAAACGTAACTTAGAACCTAAACTTAAACAGTTATTGACCTCCGACTGACCGACTTCGCCGAAGCTGAAATAAACCAGAATCAAAAATCTGGGTGGCATCACTTCTTAATCTTAGGAAAACAAAGATTAATTCTGCTAAAAACCTTTGGTTCAAATAAAACCTCAAAATAAAAGCTTTTGGTTTTCGACCTTCGTGGGGCCCCGAATCTGCACTTCAGCCTTTGATTCCGTCATCAGTTTTTTTATCATAAAACTTTGACAATTAGTTCGCACGATCGCGGCTCTGCAGCTTGGCCGTGTGCAATACGTCGCAAACCAATCTGGGTGCAAGAGATCGGGCAGCATGAGTGACAAATTCCGATCCTCGAAAACCTGTTAAGACTTCGGTGCGAAGCCGAAGGCTGAGTTGCAAGAGAGCGAAATTCGGACACGACATAATTATAAATTAAGACAAAAGTGTAGATCTACTATTAAATTCGACACCCCGAGAAGGCTGAAGAACAATCTCCACGTAGGGTTGAAGACAAATAGCTTTCTAAAACTGAGCTCTACGTTGGGTGTAAGGCCCTTTGACCCAAAGGCTGACAGACTTGCAGAATGCTGGTAATCAAAAATCAACCACGAACAAATGGGTAAAGTATGAGGAAAAAATCAGGATATTGCAAGCCTGATGGAATGGGTCTCCTCGTAGGGGCAAAGGCCTGCGTCGGAGACGCGCTTACGAGCCCTGTACACGATGCACAAAGGTTCATGTACAAACTACCCGTTTTTTTTGCCAGCGATTTTGGTGCCCCCCCAGACGTGGTGCCCTAAACAAGTGCTTATTTTGCTTAATGGTTAATCCGGCACTGCTTAATAGGAATACACGGTAAAGTTATTTCAATTCCTCTGTCAAGGCCAAATTTTATGAGAGACAATATGTTGCAGTATCAAACGAAAGGTAATTACTTAGAAAGTGACTTACATCCCATGTTCGACGAATCGATCGACATGCATCCAATTGGAATCCTCAAAATGCAGTTTGGGCTTTATTTAGTTGCGCTGCTACAAAGCTATTCATTCATTCATGCACTGAAACGAACGAAATATTCACGTCTCGTTAGTCAAACGCATTGGCAGTGGCATATATCTATCAATTTTCCAATACGTTTTAGTATAGAAATAGTTAATTTCGTTTTTTTGTCCATTTAAGAATACAAATGTAAATTAAATACCTACCTAGGTAATATAGGTATTACCTACCTAAGTAGGCAGGTATCGTATAACATAGAAACGAAATACCTATTCATTATAACATAAGAAAATTTGTAACTTTAAACAATTAAGAATGAACGCCAATGTTTTTATATGGATAGAATGTTAAAATATGCCTACAGGGACAATTTCTAAAAGAATGGATACTTCTTATCATATGAAGTAATAAGTACCATTAAACATAATAAAAATGTTTCTGTCAATGTTCAAAGCAATGTAGTTAATTTGATTTTCAAGGGGCCTAGCTATCCCGCCCGGGCACAATTGGGAGGCGAGACACAAGGGCGCTATGTCAATGTCGTAATAAAGTACACATATGATAATTAAATCTGCCTTATTATATTATCAAACATTTCGAATAACAATTACCTTTATTATAAAATCGGGAGGCGTAGTCTGATTGTAATAACAGGTTATGGATTTGATCTGGATTTGTTATGGACACGATCTGTCAGTGTCAGAAGGGGCACTTCTGGTTTTAAATGTTATCACAATTATATATGCAATGTAAGCTTTGCTTAGTTTGAGCCACGGTCGATCTGTGTAAAATTAGATGTAAAATAGCTTAAAGATGGCCACTAAAGCAAAATATAACCTAAACAATTTAATTTTACTATTACAACATGATAGATTTTGTCGAATCTTGTACCGAAGCCAGAACAAGGATACATACAACACTACTATTTGGCTGAGAACTCTATGCAGTATGCTAACTTCAATATTTGTATGCAAAATTAAAATTACTCTACCATTTTTATGAGCCTTGCTTTGCCTTCTATGATTCTGTTACATAAAACGGGAATTTTATATAATTGTTGTATCATTTATGATAGAGGAAATGAATCTGCTTTTGTAAGTAGCCAAAAAATCCTTCTGGCAATTAACTTAATAATAACTGGCCAAGTGGCCATTATTCAGTCCCGGGCCCGGTTTACATTCTGACAGTGACTGTACCTCTACTTTCAAAGTACTTCATTGCTAAACGAGTAAACAAATTATGTTCTTGGATCCCAAAACTGCCGCGAGACGATTCTGTCACGCACGAGGCGGTATCCCATGTAATGACACTAACTATACATACTCTTTCCACATACAGATGTGATAAAAACTAATTAATAGAACTAGTGTTTTGAACTACGCGACAACCATGTTTTTTCCTATTATTTGTCTGATTTGATATTAAAGTAAAGCAATAAAGTTATTGAAGTAGTGTCTAAGCGGCCAGTGCCATCAGTATGCGAGAGGTCTGCGCGTGTTGGTATGCATTGGCGTCCGCTCGCACCTCTACTGGTGTTTAAAATGCATAGTAACAACTGCCTCAAGCCAACCAGTGTAGTTACAATCTCCGACTACTTATACTTGTTACAAAACTCGAGGTCACAATTATACTTGACGAATAAACGATGTGTATGTAAGCAATGGTCACAACACGACTGCTTATATTATAACCATATCAGAGTTATTCTTATGGCTGCTAACGCTTTTCCAAATTGAGGGAGGTCTGAAGTTAGATACATAGAACAGGAGTAAAAGTTTTATAGCGCTCGTAATTCAAAAGGTATTTTTTGGACAATAAACGGAAATTAGATTGTGAAAAATTTGGGGAGATTTTAGAATGCTATTAAAAATGTGTTCATGTAATTTTAGTTAGTTTTAAGCAACTTTGATGCTGAACTGAAATGCATTTGTTTTTTGATGACATCATATTTCCTATGTTGTAAGAAGGTTTGAATAAAATTAAAAATTACCCACCATTTCAAAAACGAGCTACTGCTAAGTGATGTTGAACAGTTATAAGTTCATTTCATTTTACATGCAATTTTCGGAATTTAAAAGTTTAACGTAGCGGAAAAATTTTGCTTTTTTTTTAATTTTACAGGTATCAGGTAGCTTTAGTCTACATATATTTTTTCAACACACTTGCTCAAAACGACGTTTTTATTCCACCAATTTTTAGCTCATAATCCTAGATATTAAACACGCGTGCTTTTTAGGGTTCCGTAGCCAAGTGGCATAAAACGGAACCCTTATAGTTTCGCCATGTCCGTCTGTCTGTCTGTCTGTCCGAGGCTTTGCTCCGTGGTCGTTAGTGCTAGAAAGCTGAAATTTGGCATGGATATATAAATCAATAAAGCCGACAAAGTCGTACAATAAAATCTGAAAAATTTTTTTTTTAGGGTACCTCCCCTACACGTAAAGTGGGGGTGAAATGTTTTTTCGCTTCAACCCTAGAGTGTGGGGTATCGTTGGAAAGGTCTTTCAAAACTAATAGGGGTTTTCAAGAAACATTTTTTGATAAAGACAATATATTCGGAGATAATCGCTCCGAAAGAAAAAAAAAATGTGTCCCCCCCCCCCTCTAACTTTTGAACCATAGGTCCAAAAAATATGAAAAAAATCGTGGAAGTAGAGCTTAAGAAAGACATTAAATGAAAACTATAGCGGACATGATCAGTTTAGCTGTTTTTGAGTTATCGCAAAAAGTTTTCCCTTCATAGTAAAAAGACTTACTTTAATTAGGTACTGATTATGCAAATTTGCCTATTTGTTTAACTCGGGTGAAAGGTACCGTTTCATCCCTTGGTTAACAATTTACTATACTTTAAGCTCCAGTTTAGCTTATTGTGACGGAAGAGTAACTATGGAACCCTACACTGAGCGTGGCCCGACATGCTCTTGGCCGGTTATTTTTCAGTATATTATAACACTTGGGCTTTTTCATTATATTATCCGACTGAGTTAAGAAGGTAACTGATTGCAAATAATATGCATGGAAACGGAGCCTTCTTAATTTGGTCGAGTACCTAATACATTTTTTTTAAACCAACTATGAGGTTTCAAATGTTAGTTCAAAGAGGTTTTATCACATCAAACATAATTAACATAATTTATAGATGAAATTATCTCGTAAATTACATTACTTAATGAATAAACATAAAATTTTATCGATTTGATCTCCATTCGTCGAATAGAAATACAAAAATATTAGCTTTTTTACATTTTTTAAATTGGCTGCTACATAACTGTGTTCGCTATCGATGACTGAATTAAAAAAATTGGTTCCTGATCACCGATTAAATTTCACCGTGTACAGATCAGATTGTACCTTGGATTTCAAACCTAACTATCCGTTATTGGAAACTCTATATCAAAAGTTTATTAAGCGGAGTGATAATCACAATACCGCCAGCCAGTACAGTCACCATCAAAAGTAGCGGATCAAATAACGCTTCATAAGTATCTATAACAGCTTTATACCAACAAAAAGCGGCCAAGTGCGAGTCGGACTCGCCCATGAAGGGTTCCGTACCATTTATAACGTATTAAAAAAAACTACTTACTAGATCTCGTTCAAACCAATTTTCGGTGGAAGTTTGCATGGTAATGTATATCATATATTTTTTTAGTTTTATCATTCTGTTGTTTTAGAAGTTACAGGAGGGGGGGGGGGGGGGGGACACACATTTTATCACTTTGGAAGTGTCTCTCGCGCAAACTATTCAGTTTAGAAAAAAATGATATTAGAAACCTCAATATCATTTTTGAAGACCTATCCATAGATACCCCACACGTATGGGTTTGATGAAAAAAAAATTGAGTTTCAGTTTTAAGTATGGGGAACCCCTAAAATTTATTGTTTTTTTTTTCTATTTTTATATAAAAATATAATGCGGTTCATAGAATACATCTACTTATCAAGTTTGAACAGTATAGTTTTTATGGTTTCGGAAAAAAGTGAGTGTGACATAAACGGACTGACAGACGGACATGACGAATCTATAAGGGTTCCGTTTTTTGCCATTTGGCTACGGAACCCTAAAAAGTGATGTCTTTGATATAAAACAACTAAGACTGTAAAAGATATGTTTTTGAACGCGAATTTTAGAATTTTATCTATATTTGGAAAAGTTATCCGGAATATCATATACTTTTGGCGCGTTGTTTCATCCGCTACTTTTGATGCTGACTGTACATACGTAGCGCCGTATTTTATTTTGTCTCGCTACTCTCGCCGTGTGTGTCGCAAAACGACAATTACTGACAATTTATATGTATAAAACGGTCACAACACTGCGGAAACAAAAGCGTATAAAGCTGGCCCCAGCGGCGTCACCAACGCTTCGATAATTGGCCAATTTGGCCATATTGGTTTTTCCATGCCTATAGGTACTTATGTACCTACACTACGAACTTGCACTCATGTACTGGCGTAGCGTTTTCACTTTTCTCAAATATCGTCATGATAGTATAGACTTCAAAAAATATTTTGGTTCTTAATATTTTTGGGCAGAATGCTAATTCTATGCTAAGATATACTCAACATTCCATATCCGCATAAAGGATTCAAGATTAAAATTAAATAATTTTTTATCCCCAAATAAAGAATACATATAAGATAGGTAGTGAGAAAAGGCAATGGGTGTTGTAGAGGTAGAGTTGGTCTTTAAGGAGCATAATTTGCCTAGTTTCAGACTTAAAACCAATTAAAAAAACTGGCCAGGTGCGAGTCGGACTCGCGGACGAAGGGTTCCGTACCTTTACGCATAAAACGGCAAAATAATCAAGTTTGTTGTATGGGAGCCCCACTTAAATATTTAATTTATTCTCTTTTTAGTATTTGTTGTTATATCGGCAACAAAAATACATTATCTGTGAAAATTTAACATGGTTCATGAGATACTTCCTGGTGACAGACAGACAGATAGACGGACAGTGGAATCATAGTAATAGGGTCCCGTTCTTACCCTTTGGGTACGGAACCCTAAAAACATCCTTTTCTTGTTACTTTGTTCAAAATGCCTGTTTGTTTCCGATGTTGTCACTATGGGGCCTAGTCTTAACATCCTTATTGACAGATAACAAAAAGTAACAAGTAACACTTTGAAAAAACTGAAAGTACCAATTCATTATAAGTGAAAGTTTTACTAATGACATTAACTATTATGTACATTAAAAAAAAAAAAAAAAAAATAGAAAAAAATGTGGCGAAATTGACTTACACTCATATTATTTTTTTTCCTTCTTTTGGCTTCAGAAATGCATGGTTTAATATTTCGGGTTCCCCGTGAGCACCTTGTATTAGATTGTGATTCTCATTTCAAGACCAAATGCAGGCCCTTTATTCCACGATAACACAAAATTGTTGTTATGTGACAGTGATCGCTTGTGGGAAAGAAAATATAACGCGACCCCATGATGTTGGATAAGTGCAGCAAGCTGTCGACGACTTACGTTAATGTAATAACACCTAACGAGATTAACTGTGACTCGCTGTTACGTGACGGTGAAGTGATGAATGCAATGAAAATAAAAGAAATTCGCCTTCAGGAATTCTGCAATCCTTTCTTAACTATTTTATTTATCTAATTATCTGTCTCTGGGTAGATGTATAATTTTGTCATTTAAACACAATGTATAAGATTTCTACATCGCTCGCTGTTCTACTCGCACTTGGTCTTTTTTCAAAGCGTACATTGTAAAGACCAATAAGGTACGAAGCGGTAGGCAGCGGTTATTACCACAGTGAAACAGAAAAAGCTCTCAACAAGCAAACTGCTGCTCATTGTCGGTAATCTCGTTTGTGCACATGAGAAAAGGCACTCATGAGAACGGAGTGATGAATTGACGACTGCGTAACGATGTTATCGTGGGTACGCAGTGAGAATATTGCCGTTTCTATATTAACGGGCCTAATGCGGTACCTCTGTCTCGCGCGTGATTCTCGAACAAAGGGGAAAAAGAAAAACGCAGGGGTTGTTATTCTCTTTAGTTACTGAGTAGTTACTTGTTTTAAAGGACCAATGTATCTAGAGACCAGTGGTCTAGAGATCCGTAACAACTCTGCATTTTCGAAGATTAGACATGGTGTGTCTATAGCTTCGGAAGGCGATGGGAAGCACCGCTGGGGCGCGAGGGGACACGCTAAGATAGACGAGAATCCCACCAGTAAATCTGCCGCGTTATCTGCTTTAGATAAAAATAAGTACCACAGCCTCATTATCTGACAAGTTAAATGACACTGTCTAAATAATGGGTGTTGTATATTAAAGTGACATCTGTGGATTTACAGGACAAAATAATAAAAATCATGACTAACTTCTATTTTACGAAGTAAATATTAACTTCCAGATCGATTTTCTTACACAAACCACCATTACCATTGCAAAGAGTAGTTAACGCGCACTCGAACTTATCATAACTAGTAGTATTATATATGCATTTCATTTTTAGTAGCATTACAAAAATCATAGCAACAGGACGTGTTTTAATTCTCCACTCAATTATGAACCTTATTGCATTCAACATATGGTCCAAACGATCCGGATAAGGAAAAAGTGTTTCGAGCGCTCGCCGTTGGACACCTGGCCGCGAGAACAAAAGAATGTGATAAACAAGCCGATAGAAACAAGTTAAAAGATAAGATTTCAATGCAATTTCGTTTCAACTTAAATATTTATTTCAAATCATTGTGTTTACTTGTGTTTATACGTGAATAAGTGAAGATTCAACTTACGAAAAATGGCTACGGCGGAACAATTGATGACTGTTTTACAAGATACGGCAGGTTTACTTCAGAAAACACAAGTGAATTTAAAGAAATGCTCTAAGGCACGATTAACAAGAGGTTATGTTGAGGCGAGATTAAGCTGCATACAAGGATACTGGGCGACGTTCAAACAAACACATCAAGAACTTATTAAGGTTATGCCACGCGAACAACGAGCTGTTACGCAATATTTTATTAACGAAGAATACTTTATTTACGAAGATTTATACTTGAACATTGAAGGCGATCTGAAAGACTTATTGAACAGCAACACAAAACAAATCAACCTCAATACAAATAACTCGGATAACCAAGTGGGAAAATTACCTCGAATTCAACTTCCAAGTTTTACCGGTGGTTATGAACAATGGCCCACTTTTAAAGATTTGTTTTTGTCAATTGTGCATAACAATGCGTCGCTTAGTAATGTACAAAAATTGCATTATTTGAAGACCAGTGTATCCGGCGAGGCAGAAGCGATTTTAAAGCACGTTCAAATTACCGAAAGTAATTATACACAAGCGTGGGACATTCTTCAAAAGCGTTATGGAAACAAAAGGTTAATAGTGAATTCTATATTGAAGCGGTTATTTATGCAAAAGAGATTAAATACTCAGTCGGCCACTAACCTGAAATCATTATTGGATACTACAACTGAATGCTTAAATAGTTTACATAATTTGAATATGGCCACCGATTCCTGGGATCCTTTAATCATTTTTCTGGTAGTGCAGAAATTGGACCCGGAGTCACACAAGGATTGGGAGGAGTACGCTCACAAGGATGATTCCGAGGAATTACCCAAGTGGACAGACTTCGTCAAATTTCTGGAAGCTAAATTCCGAACGCTAGAGCTCATCACCGCTTCTTTATCAACTCCGCGCGAAAGAAACATAGTCAAAGAGCGCACGTTCCACGCCACAGAATCGCATACAGAGAAGAGTTGTGTCATGTGTAAAGGTAATCACACACTCTCTCATTGCAAAGAATTTGCAAAGATGCTACCTAATGAGAGATGTGAATATGTAAAAAACAATAGGCTATGTTATAATTGTCTAGTACCAGGACATGCGGTTTTCAAGTGTCGATTGCCCATGTCATGCCGAATATGTCGCAAGCGCCATCATTCACTCGTCCATGTATCCAAGAGCCCGGAAACAGCAGATCAAGATAACAATACCCAACCGACGCTATCCAAGGACAACGAGACTGAACCAGGAATTCAAGCTACCGTGGCAATTGCATCACACCACACAGCTAGACATAGTGATGGCTTATTAGCAACTGCAATCGTGAACGTAAAGAGTGAGCAAGGTCACACCATTGCACTCAGGGCTCTTATCGACCCGTGCTCACAGGCATCTTTCATTAGTGAGAAAGCGGCCCAATTATTAAAACTTAAAAGAGAATCAACAAGAGCAAGTATAACTGGATTGGGGCCTATAAAGGCGAACGCAAATCAAGTGGTTCAATTAAAGGTTTCGTCGCAATATCAAACGTCGTATTCCATACAGCTTCGAGCCTATGTGATTTCCAAGCAATTGACCACTGAAATGCCTGTGAAAACTATGAATACAAGCAATTGGTCTCACATACAAAATCTACACCTGGCCGACCCAAAGTATAACACACCAGGTCCAGTAGATCTTCTCCTTGGAGTTAAAGTATATGCACAGATTATTCAAGAAGATACACCAATAATCAAGGGTCCCCCGGGTACACCATGTGCTCAGAGAACCTACTTGGGTTGGATCCTATTTGGAGATAATGGAGAGACGGATACAAGTATACAGGAAAAATCTTTTATTACAATGCATCATCAAGTCGATGTAGATGATTTATTGAAGACTATATGGGAGGTTGAACCCGATACAAAGAGAACATTAACGGAAGAAGAACAGACATGTGAAAGAATTTACAAAAATACCTACAAAAGAAATGAAGAAGGAAGATACATCGTCAAGCTACCTTTAAAGACAGAAGTACCAAGAGCATGTGAAGGAAATACACGAGAAATAGCACAGAACAGATTAATACAACTAGAGAGAAGATTTCTAAAAATGCCAAAGCTTAAAGAAGAATATGTAAAGGTGATTGATGATTACATCGAACAGAAGCACATGGAAAAGGTACCAACCGATGAAAGACATACAAAGAAGAGTGTATACTTAGCCCATCATGCAATTATTCGAGAAGAGAAGGAAACTACAAAAACGCGTGTCGTGTATGACGCGTCGTGTAAGGGTACCAATGGTTTCTCTTTAAACGACGACCTCCTTGTTGGGCCAGTTTTACAAGAAGATTTGAGAAGTTTGATAATGAGATGGCGTATGCACGCTGTATGCTTCGTCTCAGACATTCACAAAATGTATAGGATGATTCTAACAACTAAAGAAGATTCCGACTACCAGAGAATTTTATGGAGAAGTAGCAGCGACAAGGAAATAGAAGATTACCGTCTCCTAACAGTAACTTTCGGAACAGCTTCAGCTCCATATCTGGCAGTTAAAACGTTGCAACAGCTGGCTATAGATGAAGGAGACGAGTTTCCTGTTGCAGCAAAGATGATCACAGAAGACTTCTACGTCGACGACCTGATGTCCGGATGTGACACTATCGAACAAGCAATAGAAGCCAGCAAACAATTGCAAGAAGTTATGCAAAAAGGAGGATTTCAGCTCAAGAAATGGTCATCCAATAGTGTCGAGTTTATGCGAAGTTTGAAGCCCGAAGATAGATCAGTTAACGCACATATTGATTTAAACATGGATGGCACGATCAAGGCACTTGGTGTTCAATGGAACATGGGAACAGATCAATTCGAGTACAACCTTAATCTTCCAGAGGTAACTAATCATATCAGCAAACGAACCATTTTGTCTGACATCCAGAAACTGTTTGATCCTCTGGGCTGGATCTCACCCTGTGTCCTGATGGTTAAAATACTGATACAGAAGTTGTGGCTGGCAAAGGTGAATTGGGACGAGGAACTTAGTCAACCCTTAAAAGATGAATGGCTTCGATTAAGAGTAGACTTGAGACAGGTCAATGAGGTCCGTATTGATAGATGGCTGGACACTTTGAGCACTGAAGGAGCAAATATTCAGATACACGGTTTCAGTGACGCCTCTATCTCCGCTTACGGTGCAGCCGTTTACATTAGAGTAGAAAAGGCAGACGGTACAGTCAAAACAAGGTTAATCGCTTCGAGAACACGAGTCTCTCCAGTGAAACCTGTCTCTTTACCTAAATTGGAATTGTGTGGAGCTGTTGTGTTGGCAAAATTGTTAAGACAAGTCCGCTGTGCTATGAGAATGCCAGCTTCACAAATATTCGCATGGACAGACTCTTCCATTGTAATTTCATGGATTTTTGGCGAACCACAAAGGTGGAAAACGTTTGTGGCAAACAGAGTTGTGGAAATAACAAACAATGTTAGTCAAAACCAGTGGCATCACGTTACTTCAGAGGATAACCCCGCTGACATTGCATCTAGAGGAATGTACTTGTCAGAGTTGAAGGTTTCTAAGATATGGTGGGAAGGCCCTGAATGGCTATCTAGAAAGGAAATAGAATATAGAAGACCAAATGTCATTTCAACCGACATAGAAAGGAAAAACGTGATACAGGCAAATTTAAACGTGTATGGAAGCGAGAAGGAGAGAAAATTAACAGAGCAATTTAAAGACTTTGATAATTTACAAGAATTAATAAAAACCGTAACATATTGTCGCAAATTTCTGAACGTGAAAAAACTGCAAATAGACAATTTAAAATTAACTACTCATGACTTAGACCACACATTGCAAATATGTTTAAGACTTGTACAAAAGGAAGAATTTGGAGAAGAAATAGATAGACTAACGACGAACAAACAAGTACATAAACGGAGCACTATAAAATCTTTAAATCCCTATTTGGAAGAAGGTCTACTGAGAGTGGGAGGAAGGCTTAGACTTGCAAACATAAATAATGAAGAAAAGCATCCCTTAATATTGGGCAATAGAAACAACTTAACTCCTCTGATAATAGCCGACGCACACTTAAAGACCATGCATGGTGGAATAACACTCACGATGAGTTATTTACGTTCCAAATTTTGGATTATAAAATCAAAGAATTTAGTAAAGGCTCACGTCAATAAATGCCTTGTATGCGTCAGACAAAACGCTGCTCCAAAAGCACAGCTGATGGGAGACCTGCCAAGAGAACGAGTTACGCCTGCTAGACCATTTTTACATAGTGGCGTCGACTTTGCAGGACCTTTCACTACCCTAATGTCTAAGGGTAGAGGAGCAAAGACTACGAAGACGTATGTAGCTATATTTATATGCTTATCAGTTAAATGCATACATCTAGAGCTAGTCAGTGACCTGACTTCTGAAGCCTTTATAGCTGCCTTCAAGAGATTTGTGGCCAGGAGAGGGAGATGCAACCATTTGTGGAGTGACCAAGGAAGAAACTTTGTTGGAGCCAATAAGGAATTGATTAACGCATGGAAAGAGGCACAACTAGATTTTACAGGAGAAATTTCCGATTCCTTGGCTAAAGACGGTACGCAGTGGCATTTCATCCCCGCCTATAGTCCGAATTTTGGTGGTTTGTGGGAGGCTGGTGTAAAATCCCTGAAACATCATCTAAAAAGAATCGTCACCTCTCACCTTACCTTCGAGCAATTTGTGACAGTCCTTTGCGAAATTGAGGCATGCTTAAATTCAAGGCCGTTATGTCCAATTGATAACGACGATACAGACAGTATAGAACCCCTAACACCCGGACACTTTCTGATCGGCGAAGCACCCATAAACGTCCCATCGCCCGACTTGAAGGATGTTCGAATGAGCTCACTATCACGATGGCAGCACACACAGAAATTGGTCAGAGATCTTTGGTGCAGATGGCAACACGAGTACCTGTCACGTTTGCAACAGCGACCAAAGTGGTTAAAGAGAGTAGAAGAGTTCAAAGAGGGACAGATTGTTCTCATTAAAACCGACAATCTTCCACCTGGAAAATGGGCTCTCGGCCGAATAGTCGCTAAACATCCAGGTCCAGACCATATTACGCGAGTGTATAGTGTTAAAAGTGGTGATAGTGTGGTGAAAAGACCAGTTACAAAACTATGCTTATTACCAATACAGATTAATGATTAATGTACCAATATATTTGCATGCTTTCAGCTTATTAAAATGTATAATTGTTTTTAAAGGACTTAGTAGTCCTTTGGCCGGCGGTATGTTAACGCGCACTCGAACTTATCATAACTAGTAGTATTATATATGCATTTCATTTTTAGTAGCATTACAAAAATCATAGCAACAGGACGTGTTTTAATTCTCCACTCAATTATGAACCTTATTGCATTCAACAAGTAATTTTTAAGATTAATGTGTTTTAGAAGAGTAGAGATTTATATAATTAAATGTGATGCATTATATTTTTAGTTATATCCTTCTATCTAGGCAGTTTTCTTCGTAGTATCTTAAAATTGTATGAACACTTTTAAATCGAAAAAGCGAACTAATTTACCCACTTATAAAATTAAGACAATTAAAAGTCGGGTTATGTTTATTTGACAGTGCTGTCGCCGTAGAAATTGTAACATGTAGTCCTGAATAATCAAAACCCAGGACTAACATTTCAAATTACATATTGATGTCAAATGTGTTATTCTTTCGCCTGTGCATCTCGCTCGCACTTACGTATTCGTGTGAGCGAGATGCGCTGCGAGTATAACATAATAACAGACTTTTAAAACCTTACCGCTCCAGCTCGCGAGCGGGACTCGCTCGGCCCGCCGCGTTGCAGCGCCACGATGTCAATCGCGACTCCTCTTTTTGCTTCCGCCGAGACAATGGCGGGAAAATGTTTTCCACGTGTGGGGTGGGGTCAGGGGGCACTAATCTCTGTCGGGCTCGTTCGGATTAATGGCTCGTATTGCCATCTCTGTTCCGTTGTTTGCTGCCTCCAAGTTCTTGGCTTGTATAGTTGTTAGAAGTTTTGCAATGCGTTAAACGTGATGCGTTAATGTTTGCCTTTTCTTTTACGCGATGTCTAGCACCAAGGATTCATATCTTACGTCGACGGGAAATTTGTTACAAAAGTGGAAAAGTTATGTAAATTGTTAAAACCTGCTACTACTACTTAGAACACGGAAATGTTTATTCACTGTTTTTAATTGTTAACAGGTTTTATTTAAAAGTTTCTGGTAGTGAAAATGCAAACAATAAGCGTGTTAAGGAGTCCTCGGCAAGCTCGGCTGAATTTCACCTTCCCATACAAACGGAGTTTCGATCTCCTTTTAAAACGAGTTGGATTTTAATGAAACGTTGCACATACAATGACATGAGGTATACATATCTGGGGCTGAAATGAGTTTATATTGCTCCACCTTATAAAGCAAAAAATAGAGCAACAACAATTTTTTTTTAATTTTTTTAATTTCGCTGATTTTTAGGGTTCCGTACCCAAAGGGTCAAACGGGACCCTATTACTGAGCCTTCGCTGTTCGTCCGTCCGTCCGTCCGTCCGTCTGTCACCAGGCTGTATCTCATGAACTGTGATAGCTAGACAGTTGAAATTTTCACAGATGTTGTATCTCTGTTGCCGCTATAACAACAAATACTAAAAACAGAATAAAATATATATTTAAGGGGGCTCCCATACAACAAACATTTTTTTTTTGCCGGGTTTGTAAATAATGGTACGGAACCCTTCGTGTGCGAGTTCGACTCGCACTTGCCCGTTTTTTTTTTATTATGGTATCTGGGGGTACATAAACTAATTACAGTTTAGATATATACCTTATCCTATTATAAGTAGGTACAAAGTTGCACAGCAATCTATATAGTCGTTTTAAAAATAGAGCGTAACTATGTTAGAACCGAGCTTGTGTGTGTGTAATTCCAATAGACTAAATGTGTTAACTAAACCACATTATTTAGTATATTGTAATAAACATGATGTACTATTACAAAGACAATCATTGTAATTTAATGTAATATTATTGTACACAATTATTTATGGTGGGTACCTACCAAACAATGCCATTGCATTATACCTCACAAATGGCAAATTACGCCGCACTATATTTGGTTTAGATGACTCGTGTCTATTGTGTCAACCATTTACCAGTTACAATTTATGTTTAATTTAAAATAATAATCTACACAAAAGATGGGAAGATGACTTTCCTGAAGACTGGAGAAGACTCTCAAAAAACCGTTAGGAGTGGCGCCGCCTGGAGGAGCCCTATGTCAAGAACAGCCTGACAAAGAAAAATAAACACAGAAAGAGTAAAAACATAAATAAATAAATAAGTGGATACTTGTATAACTTTAAAAGAACTAAGTGTCAGGAATAAAGGCTATAATTCAATTCAATAATGTAAGATTAGTGTTAAAGTCATTCTTATTGTTGTTTGTTGAGTACCTGCATGTAAGCAGTACATTGAAGTAGGTACTTAGTATTTGTAAATTTTTTAGTTCCATGCCTTAAAAACATCTCTCCGTCTAATCAAGACCTTTTTTTCAGCATGGTATTTCGAACGCGTGGAGGTATCTAGCTGAAATTAATATCAAATACTCGGGTTTTTTACAACCTTTCGAATAGTGAAAAAAGAATACTTCGAAGTCAACGCCATCTAAGGGTTTATGCTCCGTGTATAGAGCATATTTTGACGCTCGCAAAAGAATCAAAACCTACAGGGGATTTCCTGTTGACCTAAAAATTTTTTTATACCACGTTGGTGGCAAACAAGCATACGGCCCACCTGGTGGTAAGCAGTCACCGTAGCCTATGGACGCCTGCAACTCCAGAGGTGTTACATGCATACACTCCTTTTTTGAAGAACCCCATACTGTATACCCTCGGGAAAAATGATGAAATTTGAAATCTGGCTCCTGGCAATGTCATGTAGCAATTGTAGCAGTTAATGAAAAATCCGAAAATCGTAAATTTGTAGTTACATCACAAAAGTAATGCATATTGAACCCTCCGCGCATGACTTCTGCTCTCACTTGACCAGTATAAACTGGACTAAGCAGAATAAGGTCTTGTTAGATTTGTCACTTATAGGGTTAAAACACAAACTTTTTTCTATTTGAATGAATTGATTATTTAACAAAATCTTTTTTAAGACAAGCAAAAATCTGGAAACTTGTAAATCCTCCAGATTGATATATGAAATTTGTTATAAACAAACTGATAAGTAATAAATCGAATTGTTTGTGGCAGCTAATTGTTTAACAACTGCAAAATTTAGATGGGAGATCTAATAAATCTTAGTCGAGTCGAGCTTCGTAAATAATACGGCATCGGCTCATCACGTAAAATCTTAATTAATTGCGTGTCTACTCATAAATAACAAAAGATTCATTTTATGGTTAGGTTAGGTATTATTGCTTATACAGGTACAGCAATTATAGGTAATCTATTTCATGGACCATTTTCGATCGCCACGTATAATATCGTGTTTACTATTCCGAACGGTAAACTTTCATTCCAGGTTCAAATGTGGTATTTTACGTTCCTATTCCTATTTTTCGTTTTCCAAACAGGCATTACGAACGCGGTCCTTACTGTTACTTTAACGTACGAAAAACCTTTTAGAGATCACAAAAAGTCCCGCCGAATCGAATACGCCTATTAGGGAG
This sequence comes from Cydia pomonella, assembly GCF_033807575.1. Classification (NCBI taxonomy): domain Eukaryota; kingdom Metazoa; phylum Arthropoda; class Insecta; order Lepidoptera; family Tortricidae; genus Cydia; species Cydia pomonella. The sequence goes on from NC_084708.1 coordinate 13,787,810, forward strand.
GGCGCTGCTACTAATTAAAACAAAATTGTTAAAACACACCCTCCCTGTGCGCTCGCTCTCCCCGACTAACTTTTAACGAGTATATATTTGGTTTCGACCAACCCTTTGGTGATTTTACTATTGAGTCTGACTGCAAATTCAAATAACTCCGTAATTGACTGCAAACAACTTCTGGTTTTACGGTCAGAATACTGGGATTTGTATTAGGCTACCTGCAAGGGATTTAATTTGCCCTAAAGCGCAAAACCCAACTCCAAATTTACATGCAGTTTCATACTATCTGGTAAATAGGTTGGCTTTATGCTTAAAACGTACCCACGAACAGAAAGCAGCTAATGATTACATTGAATTATAACCCGGCTACACTACAACTGAAGGGATGTTAATATGGGACTTGATTTTACTTGTGTTGATTAACAAAATCATTATTTACATAATAAATATATACAGTATCACTATAACTAAGTAGCTTAGGCGCGGACTAAGGATGCTGTCGCCATTTCCTAGTTGGATCGCAATGCTGATACGTTATGCGAGGATGCCGTCAGCTCTAAGGTCACCAGTTACGTCAACCTGACGCTTCTCGGACCTAATTGTGTTGACTTAAATTTACAGCAGAATTATCTAACAACCCCCAACCTCTTTTAGAATCTTGATGGAGGTCTCGCGAGGTCCTCTACATACCTATAATAATTTGAATTTGAACACGTAGTTTATACTCAATCTTACCTGGCGAAGGCTAACTTACATTAGTGCTATTCACTATGTACACGACTGTCACGCAACCTAGCGTCCGCAAGTCTAGGGGAAAACGTCAATTCACTATATCTTATAAAACTACTCCAAAACTAAAAACTACTGATTAGATTTTCATACGACTTTCATCTATCAATAGAGTAATTCTTGAGGAAAGCTTAGGTATATAACTTGTTATGGTTTTGTGTAAATTGGTTGAAATATAACGATATTTTCGGAAAAAATTGCGCTGGCTAGGAGGTTTAATCGAAAACGCTGCCTAATCCGTTTGAGCTATAACATTAACAACACAATGTATGGTGGGGTTGTTTCTCATTCATAGGTCTACAAAAAAGTCCGCGATGTTAAATGTCTATCTTTTAAGGATAACTTACTATACCCATTCTTAACTTCTAGAAAAAGATCACGTAATATGTGGCATTTGCAAAGCTATTTACATGGATAAATTATTAACAATTATCCAATTAAATATTTCATACAGATTACAATAAATGAATATTTCAGGAGAAAACGTAAATTAAAGTTTCATTTCGAGCCATATAACTTGTACGAAATGTTAAAACACTTAAAACGCTATCCGCAGTTAGTTCTCATTTTTACCACCTTATGCGCTGGGATCGCTTTACTTACCCCCACCATGCACTTCGCACGGTCCCAATAAGCTACGGAGTAGTGCTCGTAGGATAGATTATCAGGTACATCAAACAAATGTTAAACTTAGAACGTGCGTTTATGGTATGCCAAAAAATCACAAATTATTCGTGGAGAAGGAGGAGAAAAATAACAATCAACTGCGAGAAATTTTTTGTTCCTGCTCCATACATTAAAAAAAAAACAACTTTTTTCAAGCCAAATCGTTTGAAATTCATATGTTAGCATAACAATGATGGGCAAAACCAATATCAATAAAAAAAACTTTACAATGATAACTAAATATTTGCTACTTTTCCATGCAAACAATAAACGATTAAAAACCGCACCCGTGACGTGAAAATGTAGTATGCCAAAAAAACAGAAATAATTCGTAGTATGATCATCAGCGAGGATATTACGGTATATATTGCGGTTCTTGAAATATCGGTGGCTGAGAATAAGTTTAGCCATACTAATCCATAAAAAAAAACCGTGCTTTAATGATTCCTAAAATAACAAAATAATATACTATATAATAATTGACACTAATCGGTTTAAAAATAAAATATTTTTCAAAAATGTTCTGCCATATCAGCATTTTTCTATAGAATAATTTAAACTTTGTTAACAGAAAATTAATTATATTTATTTTAGGATTTTTCTGTATTTAATATTAGTTTACGTGACTATTCCACATATGCGCCTAAACGCCCTGACAGGTTATTCGTATAAAGATACAAGCAAATCTCGTCCTTATGGAGCCGCGACAAAGAGGGACGTTTTGCCGGCCGCGGTCACTTATGACATATGAATATGATCATCCTAATAAGAACGAGATACAAGCCTCTAGTTTGACTTCTCACGTGGACGCACATTTTGATCGAACAGCTCAGTCCGGGTTATATTCAGGTTCGTGATTTTTTTTGGAACCGCGGCGCCTATATACGAAGACTAGCCACGTAGGTGAACTTGTAACAAGTTTTCGAACTTGTGTCTTGTGCCGCTTTGAGAGGGTCAATTTTAATTATTATATGATATAAATATTTACAATGGATATTAGTATGGCTGCCTGCTATAGTAGCCTACCGATTATTTAGCATGTTGCTGATATTTTTTTTTGTTGCAGGGCGCCAGGCGCACGCAGCACGATGATGGACTGCCTGTGCCCCGCGCCGCGCACGCTGGCCTGCCGCGTCGTGCTGCTGGATGAGCGAGAACTACTCCACGAAATACAGGTAATCATATACATTCTGTAAAAACACCCTACCATAGTAAGTATAGTAAGCATTCTCTTTAATTTTGTCTTAAATACTTACTTTCCTTTAGAACTGCGTATTTTTTTATAAATAATACTAGTTACACCAACACAAATATTGAGTTAATTAGATTTGGATTATAATTGGCAGATATTGGGGTGTAGTTTGGTGGTTTTACGGTTATTACTATTAATAATAAAAACAGGGTATATTATGACAATCTGTCTTACCTAGTGGGTAGTGACCCTGCCTATTAAACCGATGGTCCCGGGTTCGAATCCCGGTAAGGGCATTTATTTGTGTGGTGTTATTTCCTGAGTCGTGGGTGTTTTCTATGTATATAATTATGTATTTATCTATGTAAGTTATGTATATCTTTGCCTGGTATCTATAGTACAAGCTTTGCTTAACTAGTTTGGCGCTAATCCATCTTTATTTAATTTTATTTTCACACACCAAAGCTATGTACCATCTTTCGGATCACTGCTGCTACAATCGCCCCATCGCACTGTGGGCTGAAATTCGGCTCTCATTGACACAGAAACCGAAGTTGTTATTTTTTTTTTATTGAAATAGGTTTTGCCCAGCATTGTTATGGTAATTGGTTACCTATGAATTTTAGACGATTTGGAATGAAAAATGTCGAGTTACAGGTATTTTCATTTTTTTGTTCCGGCTCCATATATATATATATATACATATATATATATAAATCATAACTCTATTATTGCGGTATTTGTTGCGGTTCTTGAGATATTATGATATGTTCTTCGGGCTCCATACATTTTTTTAAAAATCATAACTCTACTATTTTCTTTTTAAATCGTCTGAAAATTCTTAAATTCTTTTTCTTTTTTCTTTTTGAATCGACTTCCATGCGTCTGATTTGTAATAAAGCAAAAAAAAAATATGGTGTTTTTTGAAACTTTCAAAATTTCTCGAGATACTCGAGAAATCCTGGTCGATAATTCCCGTGCCTCGAGAAATAAAAAAAGGTCGACGACCAGAAACCCTAGATCCGTGCAATAAAAACAATGAAAATTTACCTAATAGTTTCACATTTTTTTGCTACAGTTCCGTATTTCTTCAATTTCACGTTCAAAGTCTGTTTGTCCATCAAAACATCTCCCTTCGGTCGTGTTTTAATTTATCGCCACTCGTTGCGAATGTCCTATTTTTCGCACTTGTGTCGCACGTAATTTACTATAAAAAATGTTAATTAAGTTGTCATTTTTATCCATACTATCTACTAAAATTACTTCTTTACAGTCAAATACCCATTAACTATAATACCTTTTTAATATTTTGTGTTTATTTATTTAAATTTTATTGCACAGTAAAAAATATACAGTGACGAAAGGCGTAATGTAACGCGGCATTCTCTACCAGTCAACCAGTTGTGTTCTACATACATTGTATCAATATATATGTATCGGAAGTCTCACAGTTTGAAAAGCCACAATAATTCCGGTATCTGATAATATTATAGTAGGTACTAACCTGGGCCCTTATTCGACATGCTAAAAGTGACGTTTCGTGTTGATTTCCATTTGATGTGAGAAATATTGTGACTTGTCGAATTGCTATTATCGCCACCTGTCAGTGAACAATATCCACACTAGAGGCGGGGCGTTGTACCGGAATAGTTTTTGGAACAGGTTATTTGTAATAGACTACTTTTAGCTTGTCGAGTATTTAAGAGTACGGACTTTGATTTCTGAAATAAAACAAATATGAAACTTTTATCACCTCGTACCTCCATTCTTACCGTTACTTTAGGTAAAATAAAATTTTGTTAACAGATGCTCGTCTGGGTGTCTGTTGTATCTAAAAATAATGTAATAATATATAACAAAAATATGACAATAGATTCATAGCCTTCACTCAAAACGTCACCATATTTCCGACCCTTACCGAAATAATAAGTCGATATTTGTATAAATAATCCTTATTTGTAAGACGCCTAAGCACGGCAAATACGTAAACTGCCTATTGGGGGTCATACTCGTAAAACTGGTATTTTAGACGTACTTTTGGTACGAGTAACAGAGACGTACTTTTGGTACGCAGTCCCAGCTCTAGTCAGGATTCTAGTTGTCAAATATAAGCGTGTCGAATACGTATTAGTTAACTGTCAAATGAAATTAGATCAACGGTAGACATTTTTGTCGATGGGTATGGCTGCCATGTTTGGATTTATGACATTTAAAAGGGGATCCTAAGGCAGAGAGTAGTTTTACCTGTACGATTTTGATTCTTCTACTGGACGCAAGATGGAGTTAGCTGCCAAATTCCGATCAGGCTGACGCAACTAGGAAGAAAAAGTTTTGTATGGAATTTGTTTCGCAAATCATTGCCAACGAAGAAAAAGAAAACGTCAGTGCTATTTATTCTGTTAAGTTTACATCAAGTCTACTGTCAGCCTAATTGCTTTGTTTGTTTTGAAGGCTTCAATGTTTTGTTCGGGTATTTCGTGTAATTTCTTTATTATTTAGTGCAAAAATCGAAAATAGTCAACCGTGATCAGAGTAAAGAGCGAGTTTGTTACAATGCCAGCGAGAAAACGGTTTACTAAGTGTGAAATATGTGGCAAACGAGCCACTCGAGAAAATCACGAAAAAAGGGATTTTATGGCGAAATTTCCCTTGGATGAAGACTGGTAAGTATTGCTTTAGATACTTTTGACCTTATTTTGGGTCAGCAGGCTATAAACACATTGAAAATTAGATTTTTTACATTATTTTTCGTTGTGAACTAGGGATGTACTATAACTATCGATAACTGTAGTTTTATTTGTATATCAGTGTAAATAATTAAATTAAATATGTGAAATTTCCTTAGAACTAGCATGCAATATGACCCTAATTAATTCGTCGAAGATTAATAATGCATAAATTATCTATTACTTATGCATTAATTGTCATTAGTTAACATATTTTTTTTAGCTAGTGATTATTTAATATATTAACCTAAAATGTAAGAAAATTAATCTTTGTTTTTATGATAAATAAAGAAATATTATAGGACATTATTACACAAACTGACTTAGTACTAAAGTATGAATGGCATGTGTTGTGGGTACTTAGACAACGATATATATATATACCCACAACACATGCCATTCATACTTTAGTACTAAGTCAGTTTGTGCAATAATGTATATATATATATATGTACATAGACCTAATTTATAAGTATTTATAAATACATAGAAAATACCCATGTCTCAGGAACAAATATTCATGCTCATCACACTAATAAATGCCCGTTCCAGGATTTGAACCTGGGACCATCGGCTTCATAGGCAGGGTCGCTGCCAACAAGGCCAGACTCGTTCTCATGATTAACAGACATATAAATACATAAAAAGTTAAAGCATTGATAAAGGGTTGTTGATAACTGGATGCCGAAAAACATGATTTATAGATGCATATTAGCGCGAAATAATCAGTTGATCATCTCATTAGCAAACACATGGAATATAAACTGTAGATAAAGTCATGTTTTTCCAAGGCTGTATGTTTTCAGATGCAGGCAGAGGGCCAAATTTGTTGGAAACGAAGACCTGATACATCTTCCCATAGAAAAGTTACATTTATTCAAACATGTATGTGCACATCATTATGAAAATCAAGCATTTAATAAAATAAAAAACACGACTTAAACACTGTATTTAAATAATTCGGGTCCACATTAAGCCCGACCAGATAGTAGTCCAATTAAGAACTATCCACTATATAACATACAACTTAAATGTGGACTCGATGCTAACCTGATTTCGAGTACAAAATTTGTAGACAGGAGCCTATGTTTCAACCCTCCCCATTTTATCGATATCGATAAGAATCGTAAGCGTCTAGCGTACTACACTATTGAAATCGCTTATGTTGGTACTATGGTTCATTGACAGTTCTTTGTCGTACATTTTGGTAATGATTTGCGAAACAAACTGATTCCACTCGCTAGTATGGAAGTCCCGTCTCTTAAAACGTAGTGATTATATGCTCTTTGACAATGACATGCAGTTGCGTCGATGTAGATCTATAATAAAAACGTACATGTGACGCATGTGACAATTGTCCAGGATGAAAGAAATATCTTGACAATTCACATAAAGCAATACAATACCACAAAATGTCAACAAGAAAACAGATTTATTATAAAAATACAAATTATATACAAAGCTTCATTTTAAAACCAATGGTCGTGGGTTCTAACCCCGGCTCTTAACAATGTGCATCTTGGAACATGTACCGATTGCTTTTCAGTAAAGTAAAATATATTATCATGAGGAAGATGGAGTAGCCCCAATAAGGTATATTTTCCCCTCTGGGTTAGAAGGTCAGATAGTAGTGAGACAGGGAGATATAGTGAAGAATGCGGAAAAACAAGCATTTATTGTGTTGTTAGGCTAGTTCTTTTTTTCAAAATTTGAAAACGAACGCAACAGCATGCTCAAAGCTCCCTGTGAGTCAGAATCTGTTAAATTCAGGCTTAAGACGAAACAGGAGCTGAGCCCGTACACAAATTTGAGATTTTTAGGTAAAAGGTAAAAAATATCGCCGTCGCGCTGACGAGTGTGGCACCCCGTACCTAGCTAGAGACTATCCCTTGTGTGTGTACCAACAAACCAAATTTTAGACAAATATGATACGTCTTCTTCTTCTTTGTCGTTGTACTCTTTGCATAGCGTCGTGGTCAACTGCTGATATCAGGCGCAGATGTTGCTTGCCGTACGATTTCTCGCCATTTTTCGCGGTTGGGGGCCATTCTGGCAAATGCGTTCAGGGGACCCTTCATGGCAGATTTGATTTGGTCAGTCCATCACATAGGTGGCCTTTTGCGCGGTCTTTTTCCGTTTGCTCTACCCTGCACCACTAGACGCTCTATGGAGTCGTTGTTCCTCCTCGAGACGTGACCGAAAAAACTGAGTATGCGGGTCTTTACGAGAGTCGAAAGGCGCTGCTTGATACGGAGTTCTTTAAGGATGGAGACATTAGTCCGAAACTCGGTCCAGGATATCCCCAGCATTTTCCTCCAGTACCATTTTTCTAGGGCGTCTATCGTCTTCTACTCTGTCTTTCGGATAGTCCAGGTCTCCGCAGCGTATAAGAATATAGGAAAAACGAGGGCCCGTATAAGCCGAACCTTCGTGGTGTTTGTGACGTTTCGGTGATACGTAGCCTATATGTAAAAACTAGCCAAGACGAATCCTTTATAATTTCAGGATTTTCTACACAGCACAGAACATGGCACCCATATAGATCTCAATTCCGTTGTCGGCGAGTCAAGAACGACACATATTCTTAATATTGAACTTAATTGGCTCTCATTTCACATTTATGTTTTAAATTAATTATAGGCATAGACATACCATATCCTATTGTAAGTACAAAGTTTCAGAGCAATCTAGCAAGTCATTTTAAAATGAGAGCATAACTACATTTGTATGGAGAACCGAATTTGCTGCGGACGCACAATGTAGCATAATCGGATTAGGACCAACCTCGAAATCTCTGTAACAGTCATGCAATTTATTATGTATATAAATTAAAGGCCCCTTTTTCATGCCCAAACCCTACTTTTACTTGTTCTATTAAAGAAAAATCAATACAGCCGCCTTGAGAGGACTCCGAATATTAAATCATATTTTTTCTTCTAGCGCCTAAACTATTGAGCAGAGTACAGTAAAACAGACATCAGTAGATCCACAGTTAGTATACAAGTGCTATGCAATACAAAGTTACTAAAATTAACGGAAGAAAAAAGTTTAGGGCTAAATAATACGTCATTTAAAAAATCCGTCCAGTATCCTAAGCTACAGGGTGTCCTGAATCCTCAGTACTTATACCCATAACCCTACTTTCTGGTTAAGTTGCAGTCAAGTAAAATATTGATATTGGGGTAGATTATGTACAAATGTATAGTTAAAAGTGGAATTTTTATTCTTCCAAGTTTCCTATTAAGAGAATATCCCATGAAAGGGTATAAGGGCTAAATCTGGGTTTTGCAAGTATTTTTTAAAGCAAGATCATTTTTTTTCGCAAAGATGTCTAAAACTATTTTGTGTAGAATTTTATAAGCTTGAATGTTGGCTTACACGATTATTGAATAAAGAACGTAGATTTAGAGTAAAACGCGAATTTCTCCTGGATGGTCCACATTTTCCAAGATGGCTGCGGTTCCTCGAGGTCCCCAAATGTCAAATGGTGTGGGCATGAAAAAGGGGCGTATATACATACCAAATTTCATGACTGTTCAGACATTTCGAGTTTGGTCCTAATCCGACTGTGCTAATGCCACTATGTACGTAAACTGTAACTGTACTGCGGACTCAACCTTCACGTTATAATTTTTTAAGTATTAACGTTGACATAGTAACGAAAATAATAAACACGTCAATTGAAGTAAACAATATTATTATATGCAAGAAAATTTTGCAAAATAGGTACATTAATGATTAATATGTAAAACACCATTAATTATTGAATTAAAATTATGATTTTGTGTTAAAAAATATGAGGGCTACATATTAAAAATGATTATCATGGAAACAGTAAATATACACAGGTGAACAAAGTTATAGTAAAATAGGTGCATAATTTCAGAGCTTGCCTGGCCCACCTGTACCACCTACCATGACCACGGCCGTCTCCTACTATTTTTTTTTTCTAATACCTATGGCCTTACTAGCGAATAGTATACCATGTTCTTGATCCAGAATTTAAACCCTTAACTACATATTTGTGGCACTTGGGGTTGAATTTGAAACTCTAGGGCACTAGCGTGGCTCTATGAGAGCGCCTTATATAGGCTTCTGGTGACCAGAGGATCAGCATTGTTAACCAGCGCGGAAATGCACCCAGCCTTCTGGGCACCCTACCGAGCGACCAGAATATAGGGCAAATATTTTATGTATACGTTTTTGACTTAAGTGTTTTTATCATGATTTATATTTAAACTTACAGATGTCGAACTACCAGCAAAGTTTTTGAAGAGGTGTAGTTTTTATATTTCCTGGTACCAAACTGATACAGGAAATTGGAACATCAGTAAATAATCCACACCGAAGACAATGAAATATAGTCACATAATACTTTAATGTTTTATTTTATTAAAGAAATCGGTAAAAAAATGTGTTAACTGAAAAAGATAAATTTTATTTTATTTGTAGTTGAATAACAAAATATGTATTTAATCTCCTTTTAACATAGGAATTCTCTTTGTGTAGGTACATATAAATAATAGGTACTTAGGTCTTGGTAAGTAATATAGACAGTACAGTAGGTCTTATCTTAATAATTTGAGATCTCATACATGCGTTCCGATATATCTGATGGCGACTGTACATACAATGGGGTCGCGTATACGAGTACAAAGAGCATTAAAATAGTTGTTGATAGACCAAGTGAGCGAGCTACTATGGTACCTATCTTTATATCAATTTTATGCATTATGTAATAGCGCAATACAGAATTTTTTTTTGACAAATGTAGTATTATTTTTATAGTAATAAAGGTTATTCATGAACCATCTCGTAATTTAAAAAAAAAACGGACTTTATCTCTAAATCATATGCCTTATATTTACAGATGTGTTAGGTTACAACTTGGTTCGTGAACGTGGTTTAGAAGCAACTTGAGACTGGGTGCGGAGTAAATTGCATCAATTTTTTTTACAATTTTGAGCGTTTATAGGAGAATATGTGGAGCGAGCATTATTCGACGTGTAGGTGTGGGTTCAACAAAAAGATCGCATGTCAATAGTTCTTTATTGTCGTTAAAATTCAATTAATAATCGCCTTTATCGACCATCAACTGTGTGGTCACTTTTTAATTGATTGACGTTGTCAGGTACAGTTTCACTACTCGCCGCCGCATTGTTCATAGCGCATTACTTATCCTATCGAATACAAGATGTCGCTGATTCCTGTAAACTTATGTTTTAAAAAAAAAGACGCTTTTCTCTATGACATATATTGTAGGAAAGGAAGGGTATTCCCTGTCGTACGTCAAAAAATCCAAGATGGTGCCCAAGCCCATGGACAAAAAAGTCTAGCAATAAAATCAACACTTGTCAAAATTTGACATTAGCAATCCACAGTCAGGTGACAATCAAATCAAACCGAACCACTTCGAGTTCAGAGCCATTTCAAACTATATAGTAGTAATAAACAAAGTTGATTTTTGTTTGATTATTTTTTCTATGAATGAGTTTTGATTGTTCCAAATGATAATATCCACAGTTGATAGAATCAACACTTGATACAATCAACATGCGATAGAATCAAGTGTTGATTTGATGTGGACGCGAAATTTGACAGTTGTGCATCTCGAATAAGGCCCCTGTTTTTGGTCGAAGAAATGTCATTGTTGACCGCTGACAGATTATTTCCATAAGGTATCCAGATCAAATTCATAACCGGTTATTACAATTAGTATAAGCCTCCTTGCTTGGGTTACATTGGAGCCTGGAGGGATTTTGTAAGGTCATATACTAAAATACTAAGTTGAAATTACTCGTAAATACGACTGCTGACCGCCGCGCTATATATTGGTCCAGACTCAATATCACTCAGGGTCACATTGGGCAAGCTTACATATATTGAGAACCGCACACGTTCATAAGTCATTATATACTCGTATCATTCTAGTTTGATACTATTGTACAGATATATAATCTTACACTAATCGATCGAGTTCCACAGTAAATTCAATGAGAGTGGTGTTGTGGTGACTAGGTGACGATAAATATAATGTATGGATACATATAAATACTTATGCACATAGAAAAAACCCATAACTCAGGATCAAGTCAAATATTTGGGATAAACACAAAAATAATAGGCAAATGCCCTTACCAGGATTTTAATAAGGAACCTCCTGCTCTGTACGCAGGGCAACTAGCGACTAGGAACCCGATGTATTTGATCTGTTAGCTGTCAACTAAGACGTTTCTGGACTATAAATTACTGTTTTTGGATAAGGAATAAAAATAAAAATTGAGTTATAGGTTAGGAGGCCATCAAAATAGTTTTCATATTGCATGAATAATAACGCATTCGTTTCATTTTAATGTACATATTTCATGAACAAGTGGAAGATCGTTTTTACTTTATTGCTGCCCTATCATATTTAATCCAGCTGTAAGAAATTACATTCAATGTACCTAGGTATTGTATTGTTTCCTTCCCCTACAAAGCCAAACTATCAAGCACGGGCGATAATCTTAGTGTTATATATTACAATTGAAAACAACTTCACTTCTCTGTGATGACTTCGATTACCGCTCCTAGTAGGAACGGCGAAAATTGGCCGGGGATTATTTCGAAATTCAACCTTCGCCACCTCGTCCCGGCGGACGCTGGCGGTATTTTCAATTTCCCTCGTATGAAACAACGCGTGAATTTTTTCTCGGATTCCCTTCCCTTACTTTTGAAGTGCAGCAGCTATTCCGAGACGAATTATTTGAAGTACACCCAGGGGCTCGAGGAAGGTCTTTTATATGCGAGGCTCGGGTCCAAGGTGCGGACGATGAATTCACTGAATCGTACGTCGACTCTATGAATATTAAATTCTATTTGGCTGGCATTGTCGCCGCGTGGTGAATGTGAGAGTGGCTGACTCCCGCCGCGCGCCCGCCGCCGCGAGCTTCACTATCGGCCAATTATACCAGCTGGCTCATCATCGCGCCCCGAGAGCGATTATTCCTTCTACTTGTTGAATGGCGTCCCATATCTAAAGCTTCCCTAACACTTTCCACTCCCACGTTGAAAACGTTGTTATAAGTTTTTCCAAAGCTGAGATAAGTTATGGCTCCAAAAACACCCTCGTCCGCCGAGGAATAATGGCCGCCTCGATCGACCTCACACACAATGTCTATTATCTCCAAAACTCCGACAAACTTGGAAACATAGAGCCACCGACTTCGAACGAATACCGACCAGTTACTCTGTCATAACCGTAAACAAGGACGGAATTTGTCCTAGAAATGCTTTTGTTTGGCATTCATGGATCCTCAACTTACACGTCAAACAAATTCCCCAGAAAATATATTGAGGCCAGACTCATCCAATTTGGGTAAAGTGAAAGCGACGAGAATGCGACATTTTATCCTAAATTGTATGGGTATTTTAGATAAATCGCCTTTCTTCCCTCAGTTTTCCATCTACAAAGGGACATTTGTCTTAAACGGATCTAACAAAAACTTTTCTCTTTTCACACATCCGATATCCAATAAAATATCGTGATTTGTTATTCACAACTCTCGGATAGTAGGTTTGTGGATTTAATTTCAGCCTCAAACCTCTTTGCGTTGATTTATAAGCTTAATAATCTATAATTATTTCACTCACCTTATCTCGCAGATGAAAAGGATGACTCACTAACGTGAACGGTCCGGGGCATCCGGCACTTCGTTTTCTATAGAAAACATCACGTGATCACCGATCACCTGTCATAGAAACCGAAGTGGCGGACGCCCCGGCCCGGACGCGGAACATTCTAACCTTAACTGTATTTTTAAATGTTTAGCAAAATAAGTATGAACAGGTAATTTAAAATCACCAAAATAGTGGAGCTTCATCGATTAGAGGTAAACGTTGAAATTGAAGAATAGCGGAACGTGTAATTGGCTGCGCTTATACTTTTATCATGTTTATTACCGAAGATTACAGACGGGGCGGACGATCGCTCTCAGCCGCGGCCGGCACCGCCCAAGAAATAGGTTATTCCAATAACTTGCCGACCTCAAGTCAGCTAATTTGATGGCAACATGTATAAGTAAGCATATTTGATACCAATTGAGATTTCATGGTTTGTCTGCAGCGAGCGTTCACCAGCGTTTGGTAAACATTGGGAATAAGACTGACTACGTAGACGGCATAATTATTTCAAAATTTGTGCGTCAGACCAACTAGTATAAGTGAACTTGGACCTCATAGAGTAGGCAATATGCATGCTCTAGGACGCACCAGCTGGTCCACGAATGCTCGCAAACGCTCAGGAAACGAAAGGGATTAACATCCCAGGATACTTAATCGTCCATACAAAAAGAAAAAACGTTTTTCCTCTTCTAAATATTCTCCATTCTCCATTATTTTTTAGTACGTTATTGAAACAATGAAAAATTAGGTTTATAGGTTTTCATTTTTTTCAAACTTTGCATAACAAAAAAAGGAAAACCTATAAACCTAGAATATATTATGCTGAAGTGATCGACGTCAAAATCAAAGTGATTTGTTAAGATTTAGTTAGTGGAAGACGTTTTCTCCCGAAATGGAATTTCATAGAAAAAATACCGTTATTTCCCTAGATTCGAAAAGCTATTCCCTCTTAAGTGCCTACTGTATAATATCTACAATATAATAGTGGTACAATTTGTGATTTAGAAGTAATAACCACATGACAGCATAGTAGCTACAACTTGATTCGAGCTTTCTAATGTAAGTTAAATTTATGGAAATTTAATTAAACGGTTGCCAGGAAATGTTGAATTAATTAAAAGTAAAAGTTAATTAATTTTTTGTCATGTTTCGCTGAGTGACTTTGACGAAAAAAGATATTCCTATTTATCCTTCGTGTAAACCAGGTCAGAGGCAATAAATACCTTAATAAAATTCGTCCTTATAGCTCAGAGAGCTTATGGTTTTAATGAGAATGCAAAAGATAATTTTGATTTTGTTACTGAATGGACTCCGTATGAACTATTAATGTTAGCTATATTTTGATTTGAGTAAGCTAATTGCTAGAAGTTTTAATGGAAAATAGATTGTAATTGATTGATTAATTTGGAGTCATAATTTGCTAACCGTTAGCTTTGTACTTTTGTACCTACAATAGGATAAGGTATATCTATACCTGTAATTGGTTTATGTAGCTTCAGATACCATATTTAAAAACTACAGTGAATTTAAGTTTTTTGTTCAAAACTTGTTCTTCGTTTGTTTTATAAGCTGGATCTATATTAACTATTACAAGCATAGATATACCTCTTGTCATTGTATGTGCAAAGTTTCATTACAATCCAACTCGTAGTTTTAAAATGAGACCGTAACTCCATTTGTATGGGAAGGTGAGATTCGGCCGAGCTTGCTGCGTAATGTTAAGACCTTGAAGTAGAAATTTCAGTAGTCAAAATCATTCTGAATCGACTATCAATTTGATTTAAGTACTTATAAGTAACACGGAAGCTTAATTAGCTTGTAACGTTTCTCTAAGCATTGGCTAAAAGCGTAAGAAAAAGGAAGCTATCTAGTTGTCAGACAAAAGCAAGGCAAATAAAGCTTTGTCGGACTTTTCTAGCAAAGCTGTTTTTATTTGACTCAAACACTAGAAGGAAAGGGAAGATAAGAAATTGCGCAGCAATTTATGAAGCGAGCCTAGTGTCGGCGACAACGCGATGGCTCGCCATTGTGCTGTATTGCAGGAGCAAATTGACTCTGCAGAGTTTCACGGTCTGCTGCATGGTACTGCAGCAACGACTACTTGTTTTTCATTGATGCCTTCCTTTAACTTCACTTCGCGTTCTAGTTTTTCTTTCAAATTACGGATTTTTCACCTCGCGCGTAGTTCTGAGTGCACCAATGCACAGGTTAAAATAAATACGCAAAACATTTACAGTTTCTACAGAATTCCATTAACTCAGATCAACCTAGCCCCAAACTAAGCAAAGTTTATATTAAGGGTACTAGGCGACGATATACATTCTTGTATAGATAAATTCATACTTATATACATAGAAAATACCCATATCTGAACACTTATTCGAATCCAGGACCATCAGCTTCACAGTCAAATTCACTACCCACTAGACCATACCGGTCATCAGATATTTATTTATTTTTATTTTATTTCTTCTGTAAAGTATATCATGTATTATTCGTTCTGTATTTGATTATTGAAATACTTTTGTCAAGCTTAAATAGCCTGTAGGTACGTAAACAAAATATTCGATTTCGTATTATAATAAAAGCATAAGTTGAAAACACAGACCTACCACCTGAAGTGTGCATCACGTATATGAACATCCCATGAGTGCGACGTAATTTATAAATAGAAAAATATAAATCAATCGGGAAGAAAACTATACTAAAGCGTTGCAGTCAGAATAGTGTTATGATCTGTGCTGGATTGCAGCGTAACAGGACCAAATAATTCAAGCAATTACCCGTAAAAAGGTAAAATTAAATTATGCTAATCTGGGCGAAATTTTTCATACAATATTTTGTTGAATTGTGTGTGTGTAAACAAGTTTTTAATATTTTTTTCATTTAAGTCAATGTATTTCTTGGAGGAACCATCGCGGCGGTGCCCACCACCAGACATATATGTGCCAGTGTCGGAGCATTTACCACCCGGCCACAAAGAACCATGGCCCATCTGGAAGGCGATGAACAGGCTCAGGTCTCAGGTTGGCCGTTGTAAACAGAGCATGGTCGAATGGGGACTGCTTCGTGGCCACTCTATTCAATGTGCTTGCGACACTGCACCACAAACCATGGCGCACCTGCTGAATTGCCCCGCGTGCCCGCACTCGTGCTCTGAATCTGACCTGAGAGATGCCACGGTCCGGGCTGTCAGTACCGCTGCTTTCTGGGCATCCACTGTTTAGGGGAACCTCGACACGAGAGAAGAATTTAAGTCAATAATCAAGAATATTTTCTGTAAAAACCTAAATTGTTACATTATGCTAGGGCTGAAAAAATGATAATATGACTAGTCGATATATATATATAAAAATAAAACTATCAATTCACTAAAATTATTATATAACTTTCATATCCGACTTAAAATAACAACTATTGTTGTACTTTTTCAGACGCATATGTTTAGCGGTAAATTTCAACTACGATGCTTGATTTATTTCCTGGGAAGTATTGCAGGACCTGACATACAGTTAGCCTCAAATAGATAGTGACAGTCAAAGTGGCCAAATATATCGAGGCATATCATTCCATGGTAACAAAAGTGTGTTGCTATGCTATGTATAATTAATATGACATCGCTATTTTTGATCTCACATTGACAATTTACGCACACACATTTCATTTTTGGTCGCACTTATGAACAGTCTTTCATAGTTATCAGGTTCTGTGATTGGAACTATATATAAATATTACAAATATTACAAACTGTTAGAAATAAGTACCTAATTAATTCGAAAAACTGTGACAGTATTTGATGCTATTTGAAAGTTTATTGTCACTACAATTCCAAATATGTAGGTTCCAATCAAACCTACTTCATAAAGTATGAAGTAGGTGTATATGTAGGAATTATATTAACTACACTTACGTATATAATATTTAACGATTTTAATATACTTAGCTTTACTCCTAGCATTTTATGAAAATTTGAATATCCTTGGTCGTCTTCGTCTGCCTATTTATAAATTGACTAATTAATGAAGTGAAGCGAATAAAGCATTTCATAAATTAACTGTATTAAATCCCAGCAAATTACATCGAAATCGCTCTCAATTTCTACGTTCAACTGAGAGAATTCAGAATTTATTTTATTTTCGAATGTTTATTTACCTTTCAGCTTCAGACGCTATCTTTATAATTTTGCTTTCACAATTTTCCTGACATTAGAATTGGAAACATTGAGGTTAAATTTTTATGCAAATCCAAACATTTGTACAGATGCGGAAACAAAAGTAGCCCGGCTTATCTCCGCGACACAGATGCCAGCGCACTCGTATACTGACCAAGACTGCTTCTGGGAAACATAACTAACTTGTTTAACGTTTCTCGTCATATGATAAGCTGATTTAATTGCTTCAATTTACTCTGATTATCTCAACTTGATTCCAGGTTGAGAAAATGCTTGTAGACGCAGAAGGTATAAAGTAATAGGTGTATGTAGCATGTAATGTATGTTGCTGGCAGTGAGCGGCCGGAGGCCGAGCGCCCGCGGGAGGTGGATCGCGTGCACCGACGCACATACCGCGACTGCCGGCACTTTTTAAAATCGTTTGTTATTTTTCGACCCGAACGTACGTTGGGAGCAAACGCGCTCTGTTATTAAATCATTTATTATTCAACCCAACGAACTGTTTCGCAATTTTCCCACAAACTCGGAGGCTTATGTACAAGCAAATACAGCTCTTCTGCGGATACCTACTTTTGCTGCATCTACTATTATTGTTGCGTTTCCATACTGTGGATGTGAAGTGAGCTTGGCTTAATTATGTACCTATTCCGGTACACTTAGCTAGGCACTTGTCGCATAGCAAAAATCTCTGAAATGAAATTACGTGCACACTGCAATAAATCTAGAAGTTAATTAAGTTAATCATTAAAATTATACGTATTAACTTTTCTTTTACTTTGCTGGAGTCTATAATGTCTCCATTCATTTCCATCTGTTTATCACCCCACTTGCAAAATACCCATGTAATAAATAAAAGTAAAACTTACATGGAATGCCTTTACTTAATATATTTAGTAACTTATTCGTATACCTACGTATTTTAGCATTGCTTGATTGATATTAAAGGAACCTTCACTAAGATAGTTAGTTGTAACTACCAGGTATCGGTTGAGCACAAATACCTTCCATATAATTTTCCCATATCAGGTCATCGCCCTGATCTTTCAAAAAGCACGAACATTAATTTTAGAAGAAACAAAAGGCAGTTAGTAATTTCGCGGTCCGTTTTTATAGTAATTCTAGAGTAGTTATCGCGTCATGGGCACAGCTTGCCGAGCATTCCAACTGGTTTGTCGGCAAGCGAGTCGAATTCTTAGATGAACCAATACAACTTAGCTCCAAGACCGGTATTAATTTGCAAACAAAAAGGGGTGCCTATACTGGGTGTCCTCACTCCTCAGCCTTGCCCGTACTTGATTGGAATGGCAATGTTGCGCGCGCACGCATCGCACGCGAGCGCGCGCGTGAGACCAACCCGCTCATTATAGTGGATATCACTACTGGTCTTACTGGTCCAGCCGTTGGCATCGCGTGCGAATTACCCTAATTGTGGAAAGCCAGGCTTCGGAAATGCAAATTGGAGATAGTTACGTGCCAATACCGTGGGATATTAATATTCGGCTCTCGTGCATCTTCGCTTTCTAATGCTTAACAAAATCGATGAGCTTTTGAACAACATTTTTTAATGTAAATTGAAAATGCTCGTAGTAGTATACCTATCAGTCACATTCGACACCAGTTGCACTGAATTCTCTGTGAACGGAAACCCTTGATCATTTCTATTGAAAAGTTTATCAGCATAGGATATCTTGACTATAAATTTGTTGCGATAGTGATACCTATCTATGTATATTAATTCTATTCGACTAGTGGCTATTTTTTCTAATTTTTGTTTTTTTTTTTTTTCAACGTAGAATATAGGGAATCAATAAGGTTACACTTATATGACTGTACTTTAAGAAATGATACAGATTCCAGAAGAATTATGTAGAACCCAAAAACGGTAACATTTAGAGTTTTAGACTAAGTAACGAATGTACCCCATATGCTAAAGTGTTCAAGGCAGGAGCTTTATATGTAAGTAGTACTTGCGCAGTGTGAAAGAATAGGGAGAGATTAGTAAGCATTTTACCGTTATCATATTTTATTATTTTATCCTGAAAGTTACATAACTAAGCAGTAATGAAAACAGAAACGCCAGAGTTAACCCAAGAGTAACGAAGATTCCGTTCCAGACGTTTAAATTTATGACTTCAAACGTAAAGTTATTTGAAGAAACAACAGAGAAATGGAATTGCGAACAGTTAGTAGGTATTCAGTTGAGGGAACAGTTCCGAGACTTTTGTACCGCCCCGAGCAGATATAAATCTCTTGTTAGAAAATTACCCAAGAACAAACGACTCTTCTAGTACCTCATTACTCGGCTTTAAAACCGTTTAGTTACCATGGTATTTGTACCTATTAATGATATTTACAATTATTTATATGATTACGTTATTGAATAATATAATACTTATATGAAGCAGTGTTGGCCGAACGCTAACTAGAATTGACCATTAACCATTATAAATTGAACCGTAACCGTAACGGACGGTTACAGTTTACGGTTCAATTTGTAATGGTTAATGGTAAATTCTAGTGAACGTTCGGCCAACACTGATATGAATTTGAAAATAAAAATGCCATCAAAAAAAGTCTCGCAACTCAGTTCTTCTACCGTAAAAAGTAATGAGATCAATGTAATACCAAGTCGGTTAATTTATTCAGTCCCTACTTAAGGGACCTTCTGTCTTAAATTATTACGTTATTAGCTAACCTTACAACATCTTATAGTAACCATATCAATATTATAAATCTTTTGTTTTAAATAAATATATTGACTTGGCATGCCGCTTTTTTGCTCGACTTGGCAGGGGCACTGCCGTGCCCCCAGATAAAAATATCCGCTTGGAGTAGATACCTACTAAAAGATATTTTATCTCAAGGATTATAATCGAATATCGGACTGGTACGTCAAATCAGTTTTCTAAGCGTCAAAATGTTTCATCGTCAATATGAAGCCAATTAGCAATTATTCCAATTAACACGTAAGGTTGAACTGTTAGTGTAAATTGTATGCTACAAATAAATTGAAATTAAAGTTTAATGTTAGACAAGAAAATTTACTCCTAACTGTTGGCTTAGCACAGGAGCGGCACGATAGTATCTCGCGGGCTAGACTGCCCTTCCCTCTCTAATAAACACAGAAACAGGCTGGGTAGTCTATCTAGGCGAAATACCGTCGCCCCGCTCCTATATGCTAAGTCAGCTTAGAGCTTTATTTGACTAGTTTTAACTCGGTTTCATAAACGTCCATGTGATACAGTGTTATTTTTATTACAGGATAACAGTACGGGGCAAGCACTCCTGGACGTAGTTTTCCGGCATCTAGACCTCCTGGAAACAGCCTACTTTGGGCTGCGATACGTTGACCAGGACAATCAAACTGTAAGTTGAAAGTTTGTTGAAAGAAATTATGATAGTATTTAAAATAAACGATAAACTTGCTGACATGTCTTTTTAACTAGTGCAAAAATTATATGATTATCTCTTTTTTTAAAGCGATGAAGAACAAGGGTGCCTAGCCAACGTGCCAATCGTTTACGCTCCGTAGCGTAGTCATCTCTCCGTATCACTCTTTCATATTAGTGCGACAGAGGCATTTCGTTCCCTACAGAGCGTAAACGATTGGCTGGTTGGCTAGGCACCCAGGTCTGTAAAGGAACCAGTGAGAAGTTGTGAAATAAACTTGTTACTTGGTACCTACTCGTTGAAAGTGGTAATCAGGAATGCCAATACTCAAAAGGATATCAAAATTTTTAAGCTTATAAAGCTAAAGTTTTTGATATTATTATATAAGAAGAGGTAATTACGAGTAGCATAACAATATCGGCGTAAACTAACGCATTGTGTTGTGTACAGCACTGGTTGGACGTCGGGAAGCGCCTGCGTCGGCAGTTGCGCGGTTCTGACCCGCACACCTTCTACTTCGGAGTCAAGTTCTACGCCGCTGACCCTTGCAAGCTACTGGAGGAAATCACGAGGTATCTGGAGGAGTTTTTATATCATCATAAATATATAAATAATTAATTATAATTATCTTTATCTAGGTTGACCATTCTGAAATGCGACCGCTGACAACATAACAATAATAACTGTCCCAATGCCTGCTGTGACCGGTTCATAGATGTCTTGTTGCGCCTGTGAACGAGTTCCAGCAGGCGTTCTACAAAACATTAAAGGTCTCTAAGGGGTCTCTAAGTGTTGGATCTATATCCCCACGCAACCCTATCAAAAGACTGGGATAGGCCCGTGAAATTCAAGGAGATACAAATAATGACTGTAAATGTTATTTTAGTGATCTTAACTTCCATTATGTACATTAGTTTTACGTGAATTTATATTATTAAGCATATATATTAAAAAAAGCTAGCTATATGCGTCAACCCTTTCAACTTTTCCGCCCACATGCTCGTTAAGCCCCCAAATGCCCACATTACGCCCACAATATTAAAATGTAAGTATGTTGCCTACCAGCCAATTATTTACTGGCCTAGCTTCAAATTATTTGTATTCAGAGAAACCAAAGAAATGAAGAAATTATTTGTAGAAGAGATTGTGAAAAACTTTTAAGGTAATTAATAGTAAATATTAATTTTGGTATTGCATTTCTTCTCGCGGTCTAAGCGTTCGTCCACTATTGTCTTCACGTTTTGAAAGAACAACAGCCAGCCTAGCCAAGGTGACAATCGCTATCGCTCCGACAACGAATCGCTTTGTGTCTCTCTATCACTCTTCCATATAAGTGGGACAGTAACAGTTGCGTTTTGATCGCTACGGACCGTAAGCGATTTGCACGTTGGCTACGCGGCCAGTTTTGACATTTATTTATCAGCTACTTAGTTCAAAAGGTTCATACTCGTATTATTTTATTGCACGAATAAGATTCTTTTGTCCATTATTAATTAACGAACGAGAACGCAATGCGGTTCCTACCCAAAATATAGCATAATGGAATACCTACATTTACGCATTTTTGACGTGGCGTAGGTAAAGATTTAATTAAAAATTCTACATTGCTCTTATTCGCTTACGATTATTTTATGTTTGCATAAAAAAAGATGTTTTGTTTTCTTATACTTAACTGTAAGCGTCGATGTAAAACCAGTTTGCCGAGCCGTCTTGTACCACTGACCTTATCCCGTATAGTGCGTAATATATTTCGGTTATTATAAAACGGCCCGCCGAAACCGCTAACTGTGCTTTTGAATAATAAATGATCGGAGTAGTTACATTAATAATGAATGCGGCAGCTATATTTGTTTTACCTTTCGAAGTGCTTTCCATTTATGTACAAATAAAATGTACACATGTTACCGGTTTATCGTGTAATTGTTTATATATTTAATAAGATGCACTTATTTAATCTGCCTATATAAATAATTAAACCAGATAAACTATTTTTAATTCACATTGTGTTATATCATGTATATAATACATGGACACATTAAACATCTATAGTAGTTGCAGTAATGTTGTTTATTAAATTCTTATTTTGTCTTAGGTTGACCAGAAAATATAACGAGATTTTACAAATGCCAATTTACCTAACACATTCGTACGAGGAATTATTCGTACGCTGATAATAATATGAGGCAGACCGGCTGCGATCGAAACTATAAAAGACATCTGCGCTTCACGCTACTCAGCACTTTGCCATCACCTCGGACCCTCAGTTATTATTAAAACTATATACTTCGTGTTATTCCGAAAGGTCACTACTATGAACTGTGTCCTTAGGGAAAACTCTTATTTTGTCTCCAAATGTTAGTAGTCGCTGGCTCCATACCAAAATTTAGGTTAGTAGACTTAAATAAATAAATAAAAAGCAAAAACATTATTTATGAAAAGTATAAATGAATGATTTTTTTATTGCGTTTATGGTAATTCCAGTTACAATATCAGGTACAATTGCATATAACAAAGTAGTTCCACTGATCACTACCTTTACAGGTATACACCTCGTGTTGTGCTTGTGTTGTAATAACATACAAGTTAAAAATAGCGTCACTTTTTTATTGTGTAATTCTATTCGAGTGAGAGTTTTCACTGATAACATACTTACGAACACTCGTAATCATGACTCTCGAACCATTAACTCTATCGGTAGAGCAACCAAATGTAAGCAGACATTGAGTAGTGTGACGTGGGACGTGGGCTCACTGAATCCATAAACCAAACAGTTAGAGCCAGATAGATAGCGAACACGAAAGAGGGATCGCTCCCACGTCCACATACGTAGCTCTGCTTAGGAATTACGTCATGGGAAAACCACGCATGACCACTTTACTGTTACGCTTCGCAAGAACCATGAACCATGAGCCACATACGTTCTTGACAATTATAAATAGTTAGATACTAACTAAAAATGTACGATAAATCTATTGAAATATATTTTGTTTGGTAGCAATCAGTCAAGCAACGACAATCTTTTGGAAGTAACGATTTTAAAATACGAAATTACGAGTACAGTATCAATTTTAAGGAGTGGTTATTTCTATTGTGTTTCACTACTTACTCCGTTGGCTCAGCGACCCAAAATGAGACTTGGCCTCCGACACAAGACGGCGCCACTTTTCTCGATCCTGTGCGAGTTCTCGCCAATTTTTGACTCGAAGTTTGCGCAAATCCGCCTCCACCAATTCGCTCCAACAATACCTGGGACGTCCGGTAGGTCGTCCTCCTGCTAGGCGACCCAGGTACGCTCTTTTCACGTTCCGAACTTCATATATTCTCTCAAGTTGGCCCAACCAACGACGTCTGTGAGCTTGACTTCCATGATGTTAGGTTAGGCCACTAACTCAGAAACAAAATTCCGTTCGTTTTTTTTTATATACGTTTGCGACGTGTGAATAATACAGTAACACCTACACTGTTTTTAACAATGGCAAGAAATATCTCATTAATATATAAAACTTATACCTAAGCAAGTTGATTAAGTGCACACTTGAAACACAAAAGTGCATTCTACTTTAACTACCGTAGGTTTATTGGTGACTGCAAAATTTTATGACATAAAGTACAATGCGGGTGCGCAATAACTTGTGAGCCTCGTAAAGTCCCGCACAACAAAGGCTTAATAGAAACGCCAAATAAAAAAACTCCTCTAATTGAATTCTATAATAATGCATAAAACGGAGTTTCCGTTTTAATTTGTCGTTAGGACGTGGACTGTTAATTTCTTTTTCTCATTTGTATTTTTTAAGGCAGGGTTCTAATTTTTGGTTTCCCTTTTACCTCGAAAGTTTTACTCTCAACAATGGCACAATTGAAGGCAGTTAAGTGGAATATTTGAAAGTATTCATTATACTTTATTTCGACGTAGGCCTGCTACGGGAATTGAAATGTTTTATTAAAATTTCGTTATTACGACGTCCGCCGCCTCCTGTTACGGCGGTGCTGCACGAGGAAACATCTTCCTGTAGATACTTTAGATAAGAGCCACATTTAAAGCTCGAGTATTTTTACAGTAATGCTCTTTTAATATTTAATCTCGCATTAAGGGCTGTATTCCCTTAGATCTTTTTTTACTAAGCGCAATACCAGAAGGAGAAAAATGAGTTACAAATGAATTCTATTTCTCATTTAATTATCTCGAGGTAACTTTAACAAGCATTCCAAGCGTAACTTTCTATGCATTTTTCTTTAAGGAAAATCGTATTTAATTTTCTTATTACTTCTACCCTTTCATTTATAAATGGCAGCCGTAGGTAGGTACTATTTACTAGACTGTCGAAAAAAGAGGGTGACAATTTGTATTATTAGGTGAGTTCTCTAGCCCAGCATTCAACCATTTCATGTGTCCTAAGTTCATAGTGACAATAAGCTTAAAATTAAGTGTAATAATATTTATGTTAGGTTAAAAGGTTTATGTCTTGTCAAAACAAATAACATTCGTTATGTAATGTACGAGTGTGTGTTGCTCAGGTACCAGTTGTTCCTGCAAGTGAAGCAAGACGTGCTCCGCGGCCGGCTGCCCGTCAACTTCGACCTCGCCGCCGAGCTGGCAGCCTTTGTGCTACAATGTGAGTACTATTACACTTATATCATTTATCATCCAATTCCTCAAGTAATATAAAATACATGTTGTAACCTGGGGGACTAGCCAAGTGAAATTGGTTTAATTAAAGAAAACTTCCATCCAAACTCTTAAATCTCAAGTGACTTTTCGTTCGACTTTATCGTCCCGATATATATACATATATTTATAAAAAAGAATGATAAATGATTTTCATTGTGGTTACGGTCCCTGGACCACTACCTACTATCTATTTATTTATTTATTTAATCTTTATTGCACATAAGAAAACACACTGTACAATAGGCGAACTTAATGCCGTAAGGCATTCTCTACCAGTCAACCTGTAGGCAAAGCAGATAAGTTGTAGGCAGTGCAAAAACATAGGTATAGGTGATACAATTGATACATGTACGAACACAATACATTCATAAAAAAAACACATACATAAACATACATATATATTAATAATATTGATACAAATACATATACTTACATATACATACCTATATATATATATATATATATATATATATGACATCAGATGAACTTACAAAGCAGAAACATTAAGATTTTCCAGTACTGCCAGCAAAGTGCTCACTTAAGGATTTTTTAAAAGCAAACCTGTTCGGACACTGTCTAATTTTGACAGGGAGACTATTCCAAAGGCGAGCTGCCTGAATAGAGAAAGAATCGGACATGTAACCAGTTCGGTGAGATGGTATAGACAGAGATAGATTGCCAGAAGAGCGAAGCTGACGGACACGAGAGACACCATAGTAGTGGAAGAAAGATTTTAGATATTCGGGGGACTGAGGGTCGTTAAGAACAGAAAAGAGGGTGCAGAGCATGCGAATGTTGCGCCGAATACGAATGGGAAACCAGCCAAGTTTTAAGCGGAATGAGGAGACATGATCGTATTTGCGGAGACAGAAAACAAAACGGATACAATTATTCATTAAACGATCTAATTTGTCCAAGAGCTCCTCATTTAAGTCCGGATAACACACATCGCCATAGTCGATTATTGGTAGGATTAAAGTTTGTACTAATAATATTTTGGTTTTAATAGGTAAAAAGTGTTTAAGTCTGTTGAGAGCATGAAGAGAACCAGTAACTTTGCGGCTTATTTCAGCTATCTGTGTCCTCCAGCTCAGGGTACTATCGATATAGACACCCAAGTCTTTTACACTTTGGCTGTAGGGAATAGGCGTGCCACTAAAGTATACAGGAGGTATAAATTCGAGTTTAAGGAGCTGTCGGGCGCCGCCTATGACAATGGCCTGACACTTGGAGGGGTTAACGAATAGACCGAACTTCTGAGACCAATGTTGGATGTGTATAAGATCCAGATTTAACTTATCAATGGTGGCAGTAAGGTCAGCAATGTTACACCGGTCATAGAGTTGCAGGTCGTCGGCGTAGAGATGGTACTATGTTGAAAACTAAAAGGAAAAATGTTTTTAAATTTGGAATATTATGGTTCTTTTCTCTTGCTAATTCCCATTTACACGACGCGAGAACTTGCAAACAATATTCGATACATTGCTAACTACAGAAAACAATGAATTCAGTCCGATCTACTAAGTACTGCAATTTAACAAAAATCGCATGCAAATTCTTGATGCGTCTAAATGGGGCTTTACAATTGCAATAACAAATTGTTACCTTAAGTACTTAAGCTCGTTGTAACCAAAGAGTAAAGTGTTCTAACTTCTCATAAAGTATTGTATGATGATCACCATATAGATAGCTGTCAGTAAAAAAAGTTTAATTAACTATCACGCGTTGCCGTTAAATACAGCTTGTTAGGTAGGTATTTTTAGTTCATATATGCTTTCCAATGACCTATTTGGCATTGCTACGTAATTTAACTCGAGTAGAAAGTAGGTACGAGATACGCAAAACAAAATAGGAAACAACATTCAATTTTGCAATAACGTCAGAAACGGAAGCGAAAACACTGTTATTGGCCAAACTCTCTCGAAACTCTACACGGCACATTCCCGACAATACCCATTTGTTTTTCACACAGAATAAGTAAAGGGTTGTTTCTCCTTTGTGACCAATAAGCGAAATGGACTAAAGTCATAATAGTACCCACTCAAGGCGTGTAAAAATCCTGGTGTGAATTAGAGTTCCCTGGGCGCGAGGAGTGCCCGTATAAAGACGTGGGCCGTGCTCGGGTTACAAAGCGCTCTCGGTCAGTAATATGCCGATTCTTCGGATAGGGTTATCAGGTACGAATTTGTGAAATCCTGGTTAAATTCAATAGTGTTTGTATAACATTTTGTAATTTTTGCTACTTTGCAACTACATTGCGCTTAGCCGAGTTGATTTGTTTTTACTTTTAGGGAAGTATGTGACGTTCCCGGTAAATAGAGTCGGAATTTAGAGAATTCGAATGCTCTTATTTTGATTAGTTCAATCAATGATAGTTATTGAGTTAATTCTAAAGTTCAATGACATTTTTTTTAAGAAAATCAAAGGGAAAAAATATATAATACGGATCGAAAAAAGAGGCGTTTTTGATACGCATTTTTGACGTTACTCTAGTTAAGCACGTAGAGAGAAAATTCTACTCTACATTGTTCGCAATCGTTTAAACGATTCTTTTATTTTTATACCTATAAAAAGATTAACAAGTAAAAAAAATACCATACATAATTCTTCTTTCAAAGTCCTACGCTTGGCTAACAAACACCGCAAAGTTTAATAACATCAATGTAAAAAAGCGGCCAAGTGCGAGTCGGACTCACCCATGAAGGGTTCCGTACCATTTATGACGTATTAAAAAAAACTACTTACTAGATCTCGTTCTAACCAATTTTCGGTGGAATTTTGCATGGTAATGTATATCATATATTTTTTTTAGATTTTTCATTCTGTTATTTTAGAAGTTACAGGGGGGGGGGACACATTTTTTCACTTTGGAAGTGTCTCTCGCGCAAACTATTCAGTTTAGAAAAAAATGATATTAGAAACCTAAATATATAATTTTTAAAGACCTATCCATAGATACCCCACACGTATGGGCTTGATGAAAAAAGATTTTTTGAGTTTCAGTTCTAAGTATGGGGAACGCCAAATATTTTTTTATTTTTATTTTTGTGTAAAAATCTTAATGCGGTTCATAGAATACATCTACTTACCAAGTTTCAACAGTATAACTCTTATAATTTCGGAAAAAAGTGGCTGTCACATAAACGGACAGACAGACGGATATGACGAATCTATAAGGGTTCCGTTTTTTGCCATTTGGCTACGGAACCCTAAAAATATTATTTCTGTATTCGGTACGCTTCCTTGATAACATTTTTATACAATCCAGAAGTCTGGTAACCCTTACTCCGAGCTCCAGTGTCGACACCCGTCGTTTACCATTTCACGTAAAAGCACAACTATTTTACTAACCTGATTGTGCAGCTCTCGTTGTAAGTGGAAAACTACTCCATTTGCTTTGAGAAATGTGATCTATTGTTGTGGATTTTACGTGCACTGCTCACGGAGGAATTAGTAAATTAATCGTGATTTATAGAACCTCCTTAATTTATGTTATTATCACGCACAAACCATGCTTAGAATTTCTATTTGTTTTAGTAAGTAGCTATTAAACTTATTTACATTAAATTGTTATAAAATAATTTGTCTCGTCACAATGGAGGGTTAAAATCCGCAATCGTTGTAATAAAGGTGTTATTAAATTGTCACCATATGAATTAAACCTTCCAAAATGGGAATAAGTCATTGATAACTCCAAATCCTTTATTATAAGAAAATTTATGACAAAATGGATCAGGATCACCTATGAAAATTTTATGGGTTTTCTAGAGCACGACGAGAAATTCTCGGACATGAAAAAAAGGGTAGCTAAGGTGAACTTCGTGTCAAACTGGCATATAGCTTGCCACTAAAGGAATTTTTTGGCGAATTTCTCCATTGAACATGCTTTATAAATCTGATTTATGAAGACTCGCGATATGTCAGGTTTTTTTAGTTGTTTGCATTTGCACATTTGATTGGCTTCTACCAGTATTTTTGGATAAATCTGGAGAGGAGATAGACGGATTCTGATTAATGTTTCTGATTCCGTTTTCTTCTAATTTTCTGTTTTGAGTTTTGATTCTAATTTTCTATTCCGTTTTTTTAAAGGTTGACCTTCTCGTTGTTTTCTATCAGTAGTTCCATCTTGCCTTAACTTTTTTAGGATCCTTTGCATTGTTTCCCTAGTTGTTGCAAGTTTTTACAAGCTCCGAGGTAGATACGAGTACATCCTCAATGGATTTAAAGAAAATTAGTGCAAAATTAATTCACAGATATAAAAAACTATGTATTTGTAATCAATAACGTTAAAAAATCATTGTAAATGCTTTAATAGAGCTCTCCCCTTAATAAAAGGGTTATTCAACTTATTCTTGTCACTCGTTGCAATGGTCACCTAGTTCACTCTTATAAGCCTGGTTTTTATGGTACAGTCAGCGTCAAATGTTTTGTAGCAGTCAGAGTGGCTGCTACAAAGTGTATATATACACAAATAAATAATACACATAATAAACATATAATATATGGTGTACCGAACTATTTGGCTACTATGGTTGCTACAAAGTATTTGACGCTGACTAACCAAACTTATTTTTTATAGTTATACAGTCATAGTAATACAACTTGTCACTGGGTGCTAGTACTAGCGTAAGACAAAGGCAGTATGATTTTCTCTATCTATGTTAGAATTGAGGCAGTCCTAGGCCAAACTATATGTTATTATTGTCGCCTAGCTTATGGGACAGAAAAGCAAAAAAAGTAGATCCACCCAAGAACGTCTTCTGTTGTCAGTCGGTTTTTTGCTGTAACAGTTTTTTTCCAAAATTATATTTCACCTCGGAACTCGTAGTTCCAGAGTTTTGACTGTCAGTCCTGAATTCAATTCAAATTACACCAAGACGCGCGCCTGGACTTGTATTATCATGTTATTAAAGGTTAGATTTGAAAATCAGCGCGTCATCGTGATTGACACGAACTATAGCTTTTAAGTAAGCACATGAATATAGGTACCCGTTCGGTGTTTAGATAAGTTTGGCAGAGCCCGGGAGGCGTAATTTTGATTGTAATAACAGGGAATGGGTTAGAACTGGATTTGTTTTGGTTTGGATATGATCTGTCAGTGACAAAAGTCAACCAGAAACAGATCGGTACCCCTAGTGTAAATTTTATCGACAACATAACATGACGAACGCGTTTGCGTTAAGTCTCATTTTGTATAGGATTTTGAGTTTCCAAAACGTCCCGCTTGGCGCGCTCTTTCTAAATCCAATACAAAATGAGACTAAACGCAAACGCGTACGTCACGTTTCAAAATCGAATTTATTTACACTAGGGGTACTGTACGTATTTATAACAAATCAAAATCAAAAGATATAACCTGTTATTACAATCAGAATGCGCCTCAGGGATGGGTGATAGTTGAAAGCCATTCCTTGCGCGAGTGCCCTGGCGAGATAAGGCCAAGCTACAACAACGCTCGGGGTAGCCATTTATCTTGGGAATTTTAAACTATTTTACGTTGCTTTGGTTTTGTGTTTTGTGTGTTTGTCAGTGTTATTTACTCCTACTCTTATTTATTTTCATGTATTACATTTAAATTGATCGAATAGCCAAATGATTTTTTGATTAATTAATGGTCCTTGATTTGTCATTAAGACGAAAGTGGAAGATCCGCACGAATCACCTTTTCATACAAACGTAGTCCTGATTTTTCTCTCTGAACATTATTGAAAATATTTTGACATAAATAGTTGCATATCAATCACAGCTATGCCCCTACTTTTGATTTTTTTTTTCGATTTTTTATTTAGTATAGGAGTTAGAAGTATTTGAAATTATGTATGAATTTCGCCCTTTTATTTTAAATACGATTGTTTTTAATTGTATAGAATAGTATGTACGGATTACTACAAAAATATCGCTACTTAAAAATTATCACTAAATAAAATGAAAAATCCACATAATGTGCTGTTACTTTTTTTCTGAACCACTCCTTAATTTCAATATCTAGAGAGGAAAATGGTCTCCATTTGTATGGAGAAGCGGCCGTCCCTTTTCCTCTTAAGCACAAATCTAAATCGAAAATGAATATAGCACTAGACATGATTTTCTTTCGTGGATATAATGTCATAAATTTTATCAAACTAGTCGTGCCCTTAACTCATTCTTCACAAAGTTTCAAGTCATAAATTTTCCACGGAGCCTGAACACTTGTATTATCTTTTGGAAACTTGAAAGTCTAGCTTGAACTTATCACGGTTAATATTTGCTTTAAAGCCTTATTTTATTCATATCTTATCTTTACGCAGTACAACCCCGTTTAATATATCTCCTTTTGTCTATGAAACGAGATTTATTTATTTAATCGTATGGCATATTTTTTAAACAGAATACAGACAGCTATAGATGTAGATTCAGGGCAGTCAGCCACTTGATGGCCTCGTCGCTAAGGGTGATCAGGTCTTCAGGAGGTCCATTGGCATAACGCGTTATGGGACACTCCTCGATAATGTGCTGGATTGTTTGGGCAGCCTCTCCACAATTGCAGGCCCGGGATTCCACCCATCCACACCGGTGTTTGTAATGAGCACAGCGGCCGTGGCCAGTGCGAAACGAGATAAATAATATTGTTCACCTCAGTAGACGTAACACCATATAGAGCAGTTACGTCTTGTGCTTTTGACTCCCTCTCGCTACTGCAAAGATTCTTAACTATAGAATATTTCGCTTGAACGGGAACGGGACTCAAATAAATGCCGAACTTTACTCTCTTGTTGCAAAAACAACTATAAGTTATATGATTAGCAGTTTAGACATAAACATAATTTATTGGTAAAGAGGTATTACAGGTCAAGATTTCAAACTTATTTCTACACATCTTATATCTATTATATTTATATCAATGTAATATTAAACGATTAAATTAAATTAATTAATTATATTACGCTATTCTTTATAATCAATAAATTCTTGAAAAATAGAAAAGCTTTGTTTGACGAGCCAATTTTTTAGTTTTGTTTTGAAGGAACTAAGCTTTACCGCTTCTCTGAGACTGGCAGCTTGTTGTATACTACCGGACCAGCAACATAGACTGTCTTTCCGTTTTTGCGTTTATGTAGGTATGTGTATAATTTTTATATTTACAATTGATGTGTTCCACCGAAATGTTGCAAGCACCGAGACGATTTTCATAATAGAAAAAAAAAATTAAATGGCTGTGTTGTGTAATTTAGCCGGTATCACAGAAAAATAGGTACATCATATTAGTTTTATTTTATGTTTACTTCTATTGATGTATAACGTATTACCCTTACTCAAGCCACTCAACCTTTTAGCTAGTGACCAGAGTTTTTGAATTTCCCAAATGTTTTCCGAATGTTTCCGGTTTCAGGTGAACGGACAATAAATATGGAGTACATGGAAATTGTTAAAACCCCATGGGTAACCAACTGACTGTGTCTGAATCTACGGTTTATGTATTACTATAGATGGTTGTGGCGGGTGGATCAGTAGCTTTACCACGAGGTTGACAGTGACACTGACCTATACACTAATATATAACTCACTTGCACTAATATGCGTAACACGCTATCGAATATGTCAGTGTCAATCTCGAGGTAAGGTTAAAGTACTATTGTTTAGTGTTATCCGGTCTATAAATGCACAGTTATTAATACTTATTGCAATGTAATTTGGAACGAATGTCATGATTGTAATAAACTCCAGTCTTGTGTTAATAAAATTTCACTGCAATACTCACTCTCTCAAGTCTCTCAACACAATTAATTATGGTGGCTTAACAGGCTAAGGCGACAAAAGGGTGAGCCCTACCAAGATCCAATTCAAAACCGATATAAATAATTTGATTCCTACCGATTACGTAATTAAGTATTTAAAGGTTATTTTAGGGTAGCCTAGTAGGTAACTATTTTAATAGATCTGCCATACTCAATAAGTAAATTTTTACAAAAGTAGATTCATATTGATAACCTATCAATATGCGTGTTCTCTATTTGAGTAAGTATTCCAATTTTCTAATTATAATTACCATTACAACATCAAATTACGGAATGCAATTTACTGATTATACACAAACAAACATACTTCTCGGAGTACTTACATTTATTCTTGAGATTAAATTAGTACATATTTTATTTTCCTTAATTCTTTGTTGTCAAGTGCACAGTTCGTGGTCGGAAGACACGATTTTGAGTTTTCACATTATAACTATAAGTATCTAACACCATTCTCGCATGGTTTCTAAATCCTCCTACAGCTACATCTAAGGTTTCCTCTAAGTCATTAAACGTTTATCCTTACCTGATATTAATAACAGCTCTGTAGCTCGTTCTTCCCGAACCAATTTTTCAAAGGGCGCGTTTTTTACCTCGTCCCATTTAGGCGTAAGTGCCGTAAACAAGAGCGCGGGTAATATCGATGCGTTATTCAAGAGGTAAATGAGCCATCAGCAGTGGCGTCGTTTGCATCTAATCTCGGCCTTTATGCCACAGATTATATAATACGAGTATGAAGATGGTTATCCCGTAAGGCATTAATAGTCTGCCATTTGTACTATTTTTATGTGCAATAAAGTATAAATAAATTAATTATAAATTAAGCTTAAGCTAAACTAACAAACTACTCAAAGAGTTGCGAGTTGTTCCCGGCGCAAAGGTGCCCATCACACTCGCTGCGTTACCGCGTTGAATTGCGGTGGATAGCCTTTGTGCCAGGAAAGAACCCACGCGGGCATCACACCCCCTCTCGCTAGCTCTCCGCCCTATCTCTCTTATAAAATCCATATCCATATCCTTAAATTATATATTATAGCAGATCCGAAGGATCTTAAAAATAAACAGCCAAATAATCTACTTTTCCCGAGCCAAATCATACTAGGGTCACTATAATATTTTTCTGCCTGTGGGATCAGTTACATACGATTACCTATACGACTATCAAGCTGCGGCCTGGAGTTGCCATGAGCTTTTCATAAGGCGATTTGAGCGTACAATTGTTTGCCATATTATGAAATAAACATGAAGTTGTGGATACTGTAGCTATTGTTTTGGTTTGGAAATACATTAACATAAAACAAAACTATACATTAGACAAAAATATAAAAATAATAATAATAATTACAGTTAAGTATCTGTAATATTTTGTAATCTGTGCCTCGACCTTTGTGCCGCATCGCCGGCCCACGGGATACACCGGCGTCTCGTAATCGTGTGCAATTTGTACTAACTCCCAATTACAAGAAAGCGTTAAAGTTTACAAGACTTGAAATAACTTCATTAACAGAGCCACGTTGCCGTAACTACGCTGTAGCTGTATTAGATTGCTTAAAGTTCAGGATGCTCTTAGAATTTAAATGAAGCTGCAAAATGCTAACGATTTTTATTTAAATTTTATAATACGAGATTTTTTTAATTTCTAGAATCAAGTTATTACAGAATAAATCTTTGGAGTCTAGAGTTCCTTTTTAACCTACATCAGATCTTATGTTACCATATATTCATTGTGAATAAACGTTTTCATTCATTTATTCATTCATAGTAGGAAACATAAAGGAAAGAACAGCGTTTCAAACGCCGGTTTGTGTTCTTGACGCAGCGGTGTAACCCAGTCGTAAAGAGAAATTTCCTGATTTTCCGCCCTTTTTCACCCAAAATTACCCAAACCTGTGAGACTACCTTCTGGTGAGGGCGGACGGTTTCTTTATGAGATATTCTTATGCAGAAAAAAGTCGTATAAAAAAGTCATATTTATAAATGTCCGTTCATTTTTCTAAGTCTCAAAGTTTACGGTTTCTCGGAGACAATAATTTATAGTAAAAACGCTAAAGATACTGTTGTTCAAAAGTAAACAGAAGCGCATTTCAGGAAACGGCATCGAACAATTTATTACCACAGTTGGATGCTATAGTCTATTCTTAGTTTAGTCCCATATCCACGCGAGAGTCGCTTCTGCTTGCGAGATGGTATCGGCTTGGTGACAATACAGTGTTATTCTCGTAGCTCAACGAGAACACTCAAGTATAGTTTTGATCTCCAACTACACAAAGTTTTTACGGATATCAAGGCAGCAATAGCATTGGTTCGCAAGAGTCGAGCACTCGCTTATAGTAAACTGAGCACAGAGCCTAGTACTTCGTGCGGGCTCGTTCGCTCGCAACAAGTAGCGAAACACTCCTCGCATTAATCAACCGGGTAATTGCTGTCTGCGCCAAATGAGACGCTGTACGGTGACCACAATATGGATATTCCTGCTTAACTATAACGTAATAAAGATAATAAGCACTTGAAATGCTACATTTGAAGCTTAACGACCCCCATGAATTTTAAACGCTGTCGAGAACTTGAAATTTAAAGTTACAAGTTCGTGGAACGTTTTTATGAGTGAATAACTGTTTATTTAGGTCATCTATTAACACATGTGATAAAATCTCTATTTGTTTAAAGAAGGACTTTAAAATGTGGCTTCCGTGAGTCGTTGCGGTGGATATTCCTAATATCCTACTCGTTACGCTACCGCGGGCGAGTCAGGTTTTCGGTAGAACCACTGCAAGTGGAGTTCTGTAACAACTCAGAGAGCACACTTAAACTATTTCGGTTGATCCTTTTATCCTCCCGTGCTCGGTAAGCTATAGGAGCGACAACCCTGGACGGATGGGCGGTCCGCCTCTTGATCCATGTTCCCTCCACAGATCATTCACATCTAACGCAAAACAGATTCCTTTCTCTTCACTTATACTGATGGTACACACGATGGAAACCATCAGGCGATGAAATTCTTTGATGTCGAAATTATATTAGAAAACGAAACGCGTGGAGTGTTTGCGCTCATAAATTTACACAGATTCGATTGGATATTTTTGTTTAACATGCTAACCAATATTCATATCGCTCTTGGGGAAAATCTGTTTGATTTAAATGCGTATCATAAATTATTCATTCGAAATTATTCAGGTTTTCGATTTTTAGTAGGTTAATGAGGAAGGAGTTATTAAGTTTTATAGATTCGAAGAGGGTTAAATTACATAAATACCCTAAATAATAGATACTCTAAAATTACTCAATAGTGTATTTTTTAAACGGTCTATATACTTAATGTCTTATTGTAATTGTATTAAATTTAATTCCAATACTTACTCGTACTCAACCAAAATGTGTCATTTTCATGACATGTTGTGTCGTGTAAAAATCTTATTTCGTTGAGTTGAATTTGCATTGCCCTATTTGCAAAGTGATTTGTCTTAACTTTATTTCAACCCACATTAAATGTAAAAAAAGATACACGTGTATGCTTTCGTACTATGATCACACGTACCAGATGTGATGTCCGCAGCAAAAAAAAAAGATATACGGCGGGAAATGACACTCGGCTCGTCCATCCTACTTTTTCTGGAGTGTTATTCCTAACTTACTAAGTGCTGTCAAGTCGAACACACTAACCATTATATTTAAGACGCAACTGAGTAACGCGGCTTGTCGCTACAATACTACGATTAGTATTTTACGAATGTGTGGTGGCCTTCGCGTAAACGCTTTACAATCGGTAGGTACTAGTCTTTGAAAGGTAATCCATAGGCCACAGATAATGGATGGTCAAAGAGTGAGAATTGTATGGGGCAATGGGAATTACAAAGTCTGGAAGATTATTTATTTTACCGCAGTTCGCACGTCCGCTAAACGTGGTCGGTACTCGAAACGAACCATTAATCTTTGGCTAGGACCCATGAATATTAGGCCAACCATGAAGTGCCCGCAACGCTAAAACTATAAAGTGCTATTAACAAATATCGCTAAGTTACCACGTTTAAAGGTTACTTTAAATATTAACCCAAAGTATATTTTATTATAAAATATCAATATTTTCTATTTAGTTTAGTTTATAATATTAAACTATAATAACAACAGCACAATCTAAATGCGTAATTCAGTATAAATATCAGGCCCTAAGTTCTTGTTTTTTGCAAAGTAAGACTGTACTTGTGAAAAAAAAAACAAGAACCCTGTTTACAATATATTTAGCTGTGCTCGTGTCATCTCAGACTATGGCAATGCTGTAAGATTGACATAACCAACTGAAAGATGTTCATTTCACTCTAGTATATCCTCGGGTGTTGACTGTGTGTGATTTAATTTAAGCATCAGCTTAGCCGTTGCAAAAAGTTATTAATAGGAGGAGTGTTTAACAAGAAAAAAATCTTGAATTTAACAGCTAAAGTAAATGTCGCTGAATGCCTGAACGCATCTAGTTCGGCCCAAACTCAAGGGCGCGTTTTTCTGCGACGTTAGCCCTGTTACAGTTCTACGATTTATTCACTAGTTTGCTATAGTGATAATACTAACAGGTCAATTCGAACGTACGCTGACAACAGAATGATATTTGAATGATCTCATTTAGCTATCGTGCGTCTCGCTCGCGCCAATACATGTCAAGACAAGTACGACCGAATTGCAGGACAACTAAATGACATAATTTAGATGTCAGTGTACGTTCGAAATGGCTTCATGGCATCTTATACTTGCTTCTCAAAGCTATTCATCAGTGCAGTGAAAATAGATGGAGCCGGCGAGTTTCACTGCTAATTGTTATCTATAACGTTACTATATTTCAATTATGAGCCTAAATTCGTTAATAAACCCCACACGTAGCTCCTTGCGATATATAATGTCTGATATGTAATTCCAATCCCGATCCTGTGGACTCGTTCGAGCGATAACATATTAGGTACCTACGTAGATATTGGGATTTTCCATGATAAATTTAATTTGTGGAAAATAAATGGTTAGATTTTTATTTCCAGTATATAGTACTGAAAACAAGTATCCTTCTTAAAAAACTATTCTTTTTAAGTACAATATTTTATTTATTTCAAGAAATTTCCCTTAATAATTTACCAGTACCCCAGTGTAAATAAATTCGATTTCGAAACGTGACGTACGCGTTTGCGTTTAGTCTCATTTTGTATGTGATTTAGAAAGAGCGCGCCAAGCGGGACGTTTTGGAAACTCAAAATCCTATACAAAATGAGACTTAACGCAAACGCGTTCGTCACATTTTGATGTCGATTAAATTTATACTAGGGGTACAGAATAATGAAAACTTAAGTACCTTATAGAAACTATTTAAAAAAACGGCCAAGTGCGTGTCGGACAACGCATAATGAAGGATTCCGTACTACCTTCATACGATATAAAAAGCCATAAATAGAAGCAATATTCGTACCTATCTGTGCCGCACTTACGTTCTGGTAAATTTGATCAGGTTGCTAATAATTGCCGTGGTAAGTAGTTATGTATTTGAATTTATGTTCTTAATTTTGTTTAAATATATTTTTCGTACGCCCGGTTCAAAAGTTAGGGGGCGGAGTCACATTGTATCATAAAAATCTGAAGCTATTATTTACAAAAGTTATCTATGATGACTGATATACCTGATCAAAAAAGCTTTATTAGAATCGTTAAATTAATATAATTTTTGTCACTTTTACTTAAGTAGATATATTGCACCCCTAATTTTTTTTAATTCTTACCTCTAAATTAAGTAGCAGCTCATAAAATACACATATAGATAGTATTATATATTAAAATAGGAGTATATCTTATAGATTTTGAGAATAATGGCTGTGACTTATGGGCTGACGGACGGACGAACAGACACAGACAGGAGGACATGACGAAACTATAAGGTTTCCCTAACACTTGTCTTTATTAATAGAGAAAATACATTGCACGATTCATGGAATGGGTCGTAGTTGACAATAAAACCGGCTAATTTTACTGTGCTTGAGGTTACAGTTAGGCCCAACGAGTTTCTGATCTGAATGTTTATGAGAATGAATAAGCTGTATGATCTTATGTTAATAGTTCTCAATATTTTCTGATCTTATTACCTATGTTAACATTGATCGCGAAAATCTATCTACCGTGGGCTTAACACTCTGTAAGGAACGGGAATATTCGACCATAGCAATAATAATCGTGTTAACGAGCGTAGCTACATACATAATGTAAACAGCGATATTTAGTTAGATATAGAGTCCTTTGAATTGATTGAATTAATTGTTTCCGAAGATGGGGGCGGCAGGTCGGCGTTGTAATAGTGTTACGGACGCATCTCGTATATTTGTAACACCAGGGACAAAGACTAGAAAATAATGAAGATCGGTCACGATCGAAATACCTCTACGGAACTCAAAATATCCGAGCACACCTTAATGGCTTGGCTTAGTTTAAACACGAATAATAATACAACCATGAAGTCAACACAGAAAAAAAACTCTCTTCTAAGCATTTCCAGAAGTTAAGAATATTGAAACTTTTCTTGGTGATTTATATCGGCCAGAACGAAAATTGAAGGTGTTTCTTTCACCTATACCTATTATTATTGTTACGTAACACATTGTTCTGTAAGATTTTTTAGGTGAACTCTAAAGACTCCTTACAATCTTCTGTTTTTGTCAGTAATGTAGGTAAATATGGTAGATTCTCGTAAAACTATTGAACGTCACTGAACATTAAGCTTAGAATAAATTTAAAAGTGGAAAAAAAACTGTCTTGGGTGAGACTCGAACTCACGGCCTCTGGATCCAGAGATGAGAGAGGACTAATAGCATCGTTCGCAGATGTTTCTGCTTATTAAAAATTTGTCACTGAACATTTACGGAGGGTTATTCAATAGATAGTTTCCGATTAGGTTTAAACTCGTCTATCAGTTTTCAATAAATTACCATATATTTTAGGGACAAACTGTATGTAACTAGGTACAGGACACAGACCTAGTCAATTATCAATGCTGTCTAAAACAATTATACTGATACTAGACCTATATCGACCGGGATATTGACCGTGGGTACCTTTTCTATTGTTTTTTTTCTAACAACCACCCGCTATCTTCAGTTATCCGTCAAGATGCACGTAACAGCGTCGAATCAAAATATCGGGAGCTTAAAAACAATACAAAAGGTAATCAAAAATATCCCAATCGCTAGACTCGATTGACACTAACCGTGATTTATTCAAAACTGTTAATTATACTGATATCATTGATGATGATTGACAATTTTTTTAGGGTTCCGTACCCAAAGGGTCAAACGGGACCCTATTACTGAGACTCCGCTGTCCGTCCGTCCGTTCTTCCGTCCGTCCGTCTGGTACAACAAGGCTGTATCTCATGAACCGTGATAGTTAGCTAGTTGAAATTTCTGCAGATTATGTATTTCTGTTGCCGCTATAACAACAAATACTAAAAACAGAATAAAATAATTTATGGGGGCTCTCATCAAAAAAGTGATTTTTAGATAATGGTACCGAACTCTTCGTGCGCGAGTCCGACTCGCACTTGGCCGATTTTTATTTACTATCTCTGATCGTAACTATTTTCGTATCTCTACCTATAGGTATTCTTATAAGTGACGGTGCTCCAAACAAGGTATGTGTTACTAAAACGGTCTGTCGCGCTCTGAGCTATTTCTATCCACTTGTTTGAAGTGCTTCATTACCTATAAATGGACTTACTTACATGATACCAAGTATTTATGTGGTTTTATTAACCTCAGTAGTGTCACATGTGTACAAAGCCGACAATATTTTAGTTTTACTGATGGCGTACCTATATTTTGATAGAACGATATCTTAAAAACAAAACAGTGCAACGCAGTAAATCTAAATATTTATTACGTTATTTCAGAATTAAGGTAGAATGGTATAGGTGTACCACACACTTAAGCTCCAAACTCTGACACAACTGGAGTATAGTAAACTCAATAGTTTTATCTGTACCTATAGCTTGACTGCTTACTATTTAGCTTAACTCTTCTTATATTAAAACTTAACTATTTATACCACCCATCTTTTTTATTATACTACGTCGGTGGCAAACAAGCATATCTGACGAGACTGACGAAAAAGGGTGCTTAATGTGTTTGGAGTGTAGGTAAGTTATATCTAAGATGTGTCTATGTAAGTTTCTTTCTTTTTAGCCCAAACAAAGGGTATTAACCATTGTTTTATTACTGACTTGTCATTAAAGATAAACAGTGTTATAAATTTAAGCATCTCTCAAAATGTACCCGTCTAGCAAATAGATTGATGTAACCAGCAAACCAAAGGGTACTTTAGGACATACTTGCTCATGATTTATGTTAACTAAAATTTGAGCACTTACGTGTGAGTGTAGGTTTGGTTAGAAACGTGTCTCGGAAACATAATGTACTCCTCGATCACGATTGTTTATTACTGCTTGTGGAAGTGGAACGAAGTATAATGTGTGCATTGACATCTGTTGGAATAATAAAGAGAGGTCTGCGTTTAATGCCTGTTGGGAGTATTTA
This sequence comes from Cydia pomonella, assembly GCF_033807575.1. Classification (NCBI taxonomy): domain Eukaryota; kingdom Metazoa; phylum Arthropoda; class Insecta; order Lepidoptera; family Tortricidae; genus Cydia; species Cydia pomonella. The sequence continues at coordinate 13,829,387 of NC_084708.1, forward strand.
TGTTTTCTAGTACTCGTAGAGTCGATCAATAAAGTAATCAATGTCTAGTGCTAGGGGAATAGACAGCAACACTATCCTATGGACGGTTCATTGCGTTTTCTGTACATAATAAACCATTATACAATTTAAAAAATCCTGTTTATGGACTGTATGGTATTACTATTTTTTTTTAATTTCTTAAATCAATATACACTACCAATTCAGCGTTCATAAATTGTAGTAATGTGTCATAATAATAATGATATTTATTTATACAGCGGAGCTTGGTGACTACGATCCCCGAAGGCACGTGCCTGGCTACGTGTCGGAGTTTCGGTTCCTGGCGCACCAAACCCATGAACTGGAAGCTCGCGCTGCTGACATCCACCGTACGCTCACGTGAGTCCATCCTATTACTTCTGGATAACCAAACTAAAAGAATGCGCGCGCTCATATGAGACACTTAATCCATTATTTCCTGATAGCGCCCTCATAAACCTGCTAATTACAAATACGATACGATGATCGATGAACGATGATACGATACGATGGTCGGTCGGCCTATGTTACGGCATAAGGACTGCGCCAAGCGAGACATGCACGCCTTCAACATCCCTGTTCATAAATGGGAGGAGCTTGCCGAGGACAGAGATAAGTGGCGCAAACTGGTGTTCGGCGGACGTAAAATCCATGATGAGGCTTGGTTTAAGACACTTGCTAGTAAGCGAGCCAAGCGTCATCAGCCCGACATCGACACCTGTTCGCCACGGACATACTACACCTGCCTGGCTTGTGGTCGTGTTTGCCGCTCCCGTATTGGCCTACATAGCCATGAAAAGCGCTGCCGCCCTACCTGACACTGTTTGAATAGTCTGTAATAGACTCAAAGGCCAATGATGACGATGATCGAAGTATAAGTTCGGGAGAATAAGAAAGTACCTATGTTACATTTTGACTAAAAATGCGTTTTAGTTTTCCGTATCGCCTCAATGAAAAGTAATTTATAGAAAAAACTCGTTTGCATAAAAATATTTTCTAAACAATTTGTCAAAACTAGTTTTTAATAAATAAACCAGTTCTAAACTAATCGATATTAAACTTTCGTGAGACATATTTAAAAATAAATATTAGAAACATGTCGCCAATAGCGACGAATAATTCACGTGAGTGTAACCGGTGTTATTTAAACAGTTAAAACTAGTTTTCACCGAGGCCTTACAGAAAACTGTTGCGATACGGAACACGTATTAAGTATAACCAGGAAAACGCGTTTTCATTAAAAACGGGTTTTTACAGTAACATCTATGTACTCATATAAATAAATAAATAAATATTATAGGACATTATTACACAAATTGACTAAATCCCACAGTAAGCTCAATAAGGCTTGTGTTGAGGGTACTTAGACAACGACATATATAATATATAAATATTTATAAATACTTAAATACATAGAAAACACCCATGACTCAGAAACAAAATTTGTTGGATATTTAATATCCATGCTCATTACACAAAAACATGTCCTTACCAGGATTTGAACCCGGGACCATCAGCTTCGTAGGCAGGGTTCAGTCACTAGGCCAAACCGGTCGTCAAAAACAATCATATAATACGATCTTTATGCGTGATTTGTACCTGCCTGTTACTTTCCAGTGTAACGCAGGCATAAGTAGCAGCAACGAAGTTCTAGACAACTGAACTAGAAACCTGCAAGTTTCTTCTTACGACTAAAATATGCAAGTTATGAGACAACAGAAAATCTTCACATGAAGTTTTAGACTTGTATGCATCTCACAAACAATGCTAACTACAAAAGCAGCTTGGAACAAAAAGACGCGTATACGGAACCTTGTATATTATGATCACGGCAAAGAGAGTAGCAAGTTGGTTGCATCGTCAGAAGAAAGTAAGTTTCAAGGAATTAAGATTTCAGAGGGAGCAGTTTCACGCCGGAAGAGTCCCCGCCCGCTCCGGAAATTAAACTTCGTCGCGCTTCTCGCCTAATTGAATGAATTTTTAACCGTACAAAGATGCAGTCTGCGGCCGAGGGCGCGTCACAAAGCCGCAATTACATGCAAATTACGTGTACTTAGCACCAAGTGCGGCCGCGACTGCGAACGCCGCGGGCGCCGTAACCAACTGATTATTCATTGTTAGACTTTCCAGAATAATGCCACAATTTGTAATAATTCACTTCAGCTATTCTTTATTATTGTCTTTTGTTTCTGTTACCCCTTTCGACTAAATTGCGTTATTTGTTACAGCGGCATTTCGCCGGCGCAAGCTGAACTGAGTTACCTGGATAAAGTGAAATGGCTCGACATGTATGGCGTCGATTTGCACCCTGTTCTGGTAAGATATTTGGCTGAATGCCTATATTATTCATACGAATAGCAAACACCAGTGTACGTACCTAAGTGAAATCTGGGTTTCAGGTTGAATGGAAATTTTATAGTGCAAAAGGCCGTCTGAATTCATAGGTAAATTATGCAACAAAATGTATCATATATTTTGTTGAATAATTTAACAACAAGCAAGGCATAAAAATGCCATACAAAGATAAATTTAAATTAACTCTACTTTGTTCGGCAAAATGTCAAAAACTACTTATCTTATAAAAAGCTTTATGGCACTAAAAAAAGATATTATAATCATAATCGTTGTAGACAATTCCATAGTTAAATGACTAACTATCATTATATTTTGTCGTGTGTACTTACGTTATTATGTCCAATAGGGTGAAGACAGCGTAGAATATTTCCTCGGCCTGGCGCCCAGCGGGTTGCTATTGCTGAAAGGAAAACACACCGTCGCTAACTATTACTGGCCGCGCGTCTCCAAGTTGTATTACAAGGGGCGTTACTTCATGCTTCGCGTAGCGGACAAAAATGTAAGCACTCATCTTTAATGTTAATTACTACGAATATTTTCCTCCTGCGACAGCGGAAGCGAAAAATCCGGCGAAAAACTTCACTAATTGAGAGACGAATAAATAAACAAAATCCTGAGTCTTGACCCCGTTTTCGGTTGGCAGCTATCTCATAATCGCGCAGTGAATAGTGAAGTGGTGCAAGACGTCCACCTTCTGAGGCTTCCTTGAAAGACATTCGTAGGAAGGCAATTATAGATAAGTCAGAGGACTGAGCGGCGTATTTACTGCGCTGTGGGGCGGCTGATAACCGCGCGCTCGCTCGCGTTCTGCGTCTTGTAGCTGGGTATTGGCCTATTTAACAGTTAAGATGATTTTTTTTTCTATTCTATATTAAACGTGTAATTCAATTCAATAATTTTAATTCAGAAAATAAATGCTATACATTAAAATACAATATAAATTAAAATTAAAATTAAATATGTTAGTAACAATGGGTAAATCCTTAAGAAACTATGTTAGTAATGTATGCTCCTAAGTTAAGTGTTTATGGTATAAACATTATAAAAATTACATGTTCTTCAAAATAGTTTAGCGTACGCGCGTAGCGTAGCGTACGAGTATGTTCTTTGATAATTTTTATTGTGTTTTGTATATAATGATTTCTATTTAGGATGTCGTGCTGTTTTGGACTTAATAGGAGAAAACACTGACAATGAATTTTCATATATATATACACGGTTTTTTTTTAATCCGTTAATTTCAAGGGTGCATTCCTAAGCTTAAATTAAGTAACTTTCTCAAATAAATCGGTATTCAAGCTAACTCTAATTTGGAGATAATCAATAATTTACTTTTATCTGGTAAGGCCCCCACGAGCGTGTACAACTTCCCTTAGGGCCTGTTACATTTGAGTTTATACATATTACATTCGCTACTAAACGCAAGTACCTACTATATCGGACAATCGCTGTTCGAAATGTCATCGATATATCATAGTTTTCAATTGTTTGCTGGATTTAAATATAATATAAGGACCGTGCGCGTTGGAGGGTCTGCCATCTTGTGGCCTGAATCGGAACAATAAACATGTAAATTTACACGTCACGTGTTTTGTCGTGCATGGTAGGTTCTGCCATCTTGTGGGCTACATTGGAACAATAAACATCAGATTTACGCCTCGCGCCAAAAATCTGACGGCTCCTGTGCTGCCTCCTATAGTTCATGCACGCTTCCTATCCGTGTTACATTACAACAACGCTATTATTACGAAGAATAAAAATAAATGAAAATATGCCCTATGCCATTCAGTTTTCTTACACCAAACCACCATACCTCGAAGTTAAGGGAGTTTATAAAAAACGTGTAAATAACGTACCTCCCATTACGTTACCTACGACATACAACGTTTATGGACCACACCATTAATAAAATGTTCGTAAATTATACCAAGTCTGGGTAATCATTTACATAAATAATTGTTAAGTTTGTTTCCTTTTTTATGGTGTTTCTTGTTTATAACACATTGAGTACCGGGAACCCGCTCGGCGGGTTCTCTGTTCGTAGTCGCTTTCCTCTACAATGCGGGAAAACTCTGGGATCGGCTACGAGTGTAGCGCTACGAAAACGTTGGTAGCCAATGTGTTAAAAAAATACATACCTATTATAATTATTTATCGTTCATCAGAATGAGACGTCAACATACGGCTTCGAGTCTCCAACGCGGTCGGCCTGCCGGCACCTATGGCGATGCTGCTCCGACCACCACGCCTTCTTCCGCCTCCAACAGACTTCGCCAGCCTCCGCCGACATCTTTGCGTTAGGAACTCGGCTGAGGAACAGGTTACAAACAATCCTAACATTAACTATAGAATGAGACATCAACATAGGCCGACCGCGTTGGAGACTTCAAGTAGTCCAAGCAGTCATGGAGTCTCCAACGCGGTCGGCCCGTCGACACCTAAGGCGCTGCTGCTCCACCACCACGCTTTCTGTCGTGCGCAATGATCATTTCTTACCTTTTATAGGCCTGAATTATTTTCCTATTAGGCAGGAAATCGTTTCTCTATGTGCCTCCTTCCTATTAAAATGTAATTATATTATATAAATAAATTAAAATTATATATCCAGTTTATTAATACAGAACTATGAGTGAAATATCTAACTCCTTTAATTAGGTAGTGGTAACCATTAAATATTGCTTTGCGACGAAGTGGATTGCGACGATAGTTAGTCTTAATTTACATTTTAGGACGTGAAAGATCAGATGTCAATAAATATGTCCAAACTAAAAAAGTAAACACGTATAACTTTAAAAAAACCTGCTTCAGCTCAAGGAAAAACTAAGTTCGTAGCAATAACTGTCTATCAGATCAGTCTGATAGATATTATAAATTCCTTATTGAACTTCCACGTCCCGTAGTTTTTACACTTCGCTCTCGTAGTTTTTACTTGTTGAACTTTTCAACAATCTTTTGAAGTCGTTTCGCACCTCTTATTTTATATCAATGGAAAATAGAGCTGCATGATTTATTAACAGGGGTCGGACAAAAAGTGCGAATGACGTCAAACCACTTATAGGATGATTTCAAATAGTATTTTTGATTTTCATAAACAATTATCACGTATCATTTATCAATCTCTTTATTGACCTCTTTATTAAACGATATCGCCACTTGAAAAGAGTAAGTACGTTTTTGACTGACACATTGTCAATCAGATGAACAGTCAGCGTCAAATACTTCGTAGCAGTCAAAGTGGCCAAATAGTTCGGTACACCATACTAAATATATGGTGTACCGAACTATTTGGCTACTTTGACTGCTACGAAGTATTTGACGCTGACTGAACAATAAATTGACTTCGTTATTGTTTAGCTATTGTATCCTCACGATTATATTTAGCTAAAATTTATATTTACTAATATATAAGAAAACGCTCTAAAATGTCATCTTTACTCGAATATTGTGGCAATTTTCCGTTTTTGGAGGTACGTGACAAACACGTATACTGCTAATCTTACCTACTGTTCCCACTTTTGACTATTAAACCTATTTATCTGAGGATCCCACAGACTTGTTCTAACTAATTTCAAATAATTATACCTTATGGTAACAAGTTTCGTGAAATTTATTTTATTCACTACATCACCCTACCACCTGTATTATTAATTCCATGGATTTATTTACGATTATTTTGTTACTTCATTAATACTACTTTGTTACTACATGTCACACGGAAGTTTAAATACAAACTCAAACATCATCCTGTGTGCAAGATTAAGTACGTCATTTTTACGTCATCCGCACTTTTTGTCCGACCCCTGTTTATTAACGTTTTGAACAACTAGATCGAATAGCAATAAATTTGGAAGCGAATAAAATGAGATCTTATACTGAAACTTCGATGACTTTTAAAGCTATAGAATGTTATTACATCAAACATCGGCTTTTAAATATTATCAGAAGTTTAAAAAAAAACATATTTTGTGAGCGACACTCTGGTAGAGTCATATAGGTACCTACTATGTAGTAACATCACCGAAATAAATAAATAATTTCAGCTATCCGTTTTCCTAAAAAACGGTACGACTTATGGTTAGGTGGAAAGAAAACTAGATTGACTTCGAAACAAAACTCGACGAATAAAAGTGTATTTATTTTCTCTGCTTGTTCTGACAGCGGGAGAGGAGCCCGGCCGAGGCCGCCGCCGGCCTTCACACGCACGCCATCGCGGCGTATCGCGCGGCCTCCACACGCCTCAATGCACGACGGTAAAATCAATTAAAACAAGCCAAAAAATTGATTGAAATTCCATTCATATTTCCTAGGAAATACTCGTAGTGTGTTGCATACATGTTGGGAACTATGTTCTCTTCGTTTATGAAGCATATACCTAATATTATAATATAGGTACTAAGAACTTAATTGTATAATATTTTTATGATTTTTTCAGTGCACAAACTAGAAGACTTGAGAATAAAAGACTGTCCCCCGGAAATTAAACAACCTACCTCAATACACCGACCCGTTTCGTGAGTGTCAATTACCTACTTCAGATAGATTTCGATTTGATTGAATTTATTGCTACGCGGCTTGATTGAAAATATCATGACGTAATTTGATTGAATCGATTTCGGTAGGTCTTCGAATTCGAAGCCTTTTCCGGATGTCATATCAATAAAGTGAGAAGTAAAAAAAACATAAACACAAGTCACTACATGATTCCATATTAGACCTACAATTAAATCACGATAGTATTAGGTTTTCATTCAATGCAACTAAATTAATGGTTGTTAATCCGTTACTTAATTATTGTGACAGTTGCTTTGAGAATTTCCACATTTTATCATTTTGATGTCAAATTAAGTCTTGCTGCTAGTTACCTACATAATGAAATCTGTTAATTTAGATACCTGCGATGCAGAAAAGACAAGACACAATCAGAAAAGAATTAATTACTTTATAAACTTAAGATTAATTATTTGTAATTGAAAGCAGTTTCTATAAATCGCTAAAACTGTCATTTTCAACAAAATTTATTGTGGTAAAGCTATATTTAAGATAGCTTAGCATTGCGAGGGAAGAGTTTAATGTTACCTTTCTTCGCAGCATGAGCGTCGATGGAACGTTAGAGCCGGCACCAGCCCCGGGCTCGCCGCGGTCGACGCGCTCAGCCCCGGCGCGGCGAGGGCTGTACTCTGCGTCGCCGAGCGCAACGCGACCACCTCCAGCGCCCCGGCACCGCTCCGCATCCGTCGACTCGCAGAGCTCCAACGACTCGCGATCCAACCGCAGGTCATTACAGAATTGACCATAATAATATGTCGAATTGGTTGGGGACCCCAGCACACTTTAGCCACTTGTCTGTCATAGTTAGATAAGTAGATAGCCCATATCTCTACTCTCCATCAGGGATAATGACCGACCTCTACAGTCGAAGAACTGGTTTGAAGTCTGGCGACTAGTGATACAGTCGGTTTCGTAAATTATTAACACACATAACATATTATAAATTAAATTGTTACTATTTTTGGTTTAATGGGTGTGTGTGTGTTATGTGTGCAGGCATAAGCACCGGTCTCGAAGACAGCAGTCGGACGCCGAGAGTGAAATGTCGCGCGGTTCAGGACGCTCGGGGCGGCGGCACCGGCGGCACCGCTCGCGCCACAAGCACGAGTCCGGCTCCGAACACGACTCGCAACCCGATACCAAGTAAGTGTCGTCAACGTAAGCACTGATTTGACTAAGTTACAGATTAGGTATCTGATGTTAGAAATAGCGCCGAGGACGCATAAAAAGCGCGTACGCATCCCGCTTCCTCTAATTATGAGAGAAGATTGAGAAGCTACCTTGTTATACTTGATTTACACAAAACTTAAGAGAAAAGAATAGCTTTGCTATCCTAACGAAATAACGGTAATTTTTCTATGAATTTCCATTTCGGGAGAAAATGATTTCCACTAATAAAATCTGAACAAATCACTTTTATTATGATGTCGATCGTTTTAGCATAGTCTCGCTTTTTTGAAAGATTTTGTTTTGTTTTGCAAATTTTGAAAAAAGAAAACCTCTAAACCTAATTTTTTATTGTGTCAATAACATACTAAAAAATCATGGAGAATGGAAAATATTTAGAAATGGAAAAACATTTTTTCTTTTTTTGTATGGACGATCTGAACGATCTCGTGCTATACTTCCCAGTAAAGGCTTTATCTTTTCGTTAAAATACTACTCGCGTTCTAAAATTAGCGAGCGAACGTGAAGCGAGAAAACGTAAAACATGACATGTTTTGCAGAGAATACGAGCTGGTGGAATCTGAGTCCCAGTGGAAGGAGGTACTGAGACAGACGACCGCCGGCAGCGGCGTTCAAGTAAGTGCCGACCGTAAACATAACCATCAAACTGCAGACGCTGCGCTTGCATTATTCAAATCCTAAAGATTAAGAACGTCTAGAAACGGACATAGAAAGCGATACGATGGAAATTTACATTTTAATGAAATCGTTCAATTTGTAGGTTGCCAACGTTCGTCGTTCACAAACGGAACCAGAAACAGGAACGCACCGATCCTCTCACAAACACAGAAGGCACAGGAAACATCGGTAAACTTTATGCGCGCTCTCATATTATCTTACATATCTGTATGTTACCTATATATATCTTGTACCTACTTTTGTAGTTATGGATAGTGACTTAGCCGAAAACTTTGATCGTAACCAACCATTACACGAAATTGAGAAAGTTTTTTCCTGCCAGTCACTTATTTTAGAATACAAATAAGAAGGTAGATATAAACGCAAGACATATTCTGTATTTGATTGCTTTACCCTTAAGGCTGAGTTGGATTTATTAAGCGAAGTCAAATTGAAATCTAGATCCAAGATGGTTTTATTATTTACTCCGTCGAAATCTTATTATTGACTTTAGAGAAGGCAGGCTTATTCATTGTATAATTTCGTGAATTCTGCTTGCAATATTTTAAATCTGTATTTATCATGAGACGATATAAATTATATAGGTAGGTACCTCCCTAATGTCCAATTCGATATCAGAGCCGATATAGGCGGTTGTCACTCAGCAGCCGCATTTCATTGCGAAGTGCGATGCGACAAATTTACGAACGTATAGCTGCGGTGCAAGTTGAATCGCGTAAATCGCGTTTATTAAAAAAAATCGGTACGGTACGGCGTACGGAGCTCGGTGTGCCATCATTTGCTCTGCGGCTCTTCGTGCGATTCGGACCTTCGCACGGAGAGGCGGAGCCAGTATGTTTATACCATGAGGTTTTTATGTACAAAGTTAAAAACCGCAGCACCGGATGTCGCTCCGAAGTACGGAGCAGTGTTATAACCGCCACTAATATATTTATTTTATTTGCTGTACCATACTCGTACAAATTTTAGCCCACCGTTTTAAATGCCATTGTGTCTATATTAGGTCTCGATCTGGATCTCCAAACGATAAGAAATGGCTGCCTAGCGAGCTGAAGCAACACCTAGAATTTTCACTTGTGGATACGGCGGGCATGACAGAGGAACAACTCAAGGAGATCCCCTACACCGTGGTACAGACTAGCCACGCGAGGCAGAACAAAATAAGGACCTCCTCTCGACATAGACAGTGAGTAACCGATTATTGGACTAAATTAAATGGATATCATTATCGATACGACACAGTAATAAATACTGGCCTCTAGATTTTAATTTAGGTATTTTTCTCGACCCGCATCTATCAAATTTGCATCACATCACTAATTGTAGTAAATAATTGTATTTACATTTTTATTGTTACAAACATAATTCAAATAGTGCAGTGTAAAACTAACATCTAATTTGTTTATATTTATTGATTAATTTGACCAGGGTTTCATTCGCGCCCTAGAATAAGACTTATTTATTTATCAACTTTGTTACTCCAAATAAAAATAAAATAAAACAAATTATAGGATACCTATCGTATAGTTAAAGAATTTGCCTCATTTAGATTGGTCCATTTGTATAATACCTATTTACCGCAAAGCAAAACAAGTAACAAAAATAAGCTGTTACAAGTTACACTAATTGTGTTCACTGAAATGTCAAATTCGCCAATATCAAACTTATTTTTAGGACGGAACACGGATCATTAGCGAGACGAGAGAAGAGTTCCTTAACTCACAGCAAGAGCGCCCATGACAACCATAACCAAGGATCCCTCCGATCAAGCTCAAGCACCCTCGGCACGCACCGAACCGGCATCGAGAAATACGGAAGGTACGAACTCGGGAAACCGCAAAACAGATTTATTCGGTAAGCTTCAGGGTTATGTAATATTACAAATGTTTTCAGGCGTGTATACCCAAGCTACGACGAGACCGTCGGTCGGAATGGAGATGATTTCTTAACAAACAACGGATATAAAGGCAACGTGACGCCTGTCTCGAACAACAACAACCCTTACAGCCCAGTGACAAATAGCAATAGCAACAGCTCAAGCGGAGAATTGATATCAGGGAGCGTGCGGGTCTCCCACGAACACACCGACTCGGGCCTGGGGGCGGATCAGGATTACGCCTATTCTTCCGAAAGGTGAACAAGCCATTTATTTAATCGTTTAATCACTTACCTACATAAAAACGTCCTTAACTAGAGTACATAAAGTAAGTATAGGCACTTTGGAAAAGCGAATATATTTGTCGCGATGAAAGTTGAAAGGCGGTAAATGATGCGATCGACTGATCCGATCACGTGTCATTCAATGCATTTTAAATACTGTACGAAACGAATAGCTTGTTGAACATCTGAAATTCAGTGTTGCGGGGATTTGGAAGATTTACATCGTTTTCATTCAGAGTATTGTAGGTACATTTGTTCGAAGGTGGATTGATGCTACCTATATTATTTGTCTATTAAATCTATCAATTCATTCAGTGGGTATATATGTGTATATACTCGTAGATATTTTTATAATAAAAAAATATTTTTTTAGAAACTGAGCTCTTTATCTGTGCAGTGTTTGTCACATAATTATTTTCTGAGTACCGAGTGGTTATTAATTGGAATTTAAGCGTATTAATAGGAGGGGAGCCGGTGATGCTAAATGTAGTTACTCGAGCGACGTAGAGACCTATTGGATTCGAAAGATTAGATAGATGATGGGAAGAGAAAAATATAATGACTATAATTTTTTTTTTTAACGAGCCAGACGATTAAAAAAAATCTATTCAAGACAATTTTAAAATTACCAGTCGTTTATATTTGAACTTAACAGATTAAACATTAAAGGTACTAAATCCTGGCGTAATAAAAATAATGGTAGCTTAGCGTTTTTTCTTAAAAATGAAATCGATAACTTGAAAAATTATAACGCCTGCAGAATTGTAATAGCAAGCAAAATATAAAATGAGTCAAACTTGGAAAGCACAAATAAAATGACTCATATTGTAATTGAATATGAAGGTACAAAAAAGGTACAAAAATTTGGGTTTATAGAATTTATCAATAACCACGAGAACATAGCGTAATAAAGTACACCCGCCATTCTGACCGTCAGGATGGCGGGTGTACTGTTTTTTTATTGTACCGTGACCGTACAAATTAGGTACAAAAATATGGTATGCTTTTCAATTATTTTTATTTAGGTACACCCGCTATTCTGACTTTCACAAAAATCCCGTCTTGGGCTCCCTTAGTATAAGGGCACTAGGTATATACTAATTAGTAAATAGTGTTTTTATTGTAGGTATATACTTAGAGTCAATAATTCTCTAACGAGGGTTAGAGAACTAAAAAATATATTTTTATAAATATTGGTTTTAAAGTCAAGCTTTTTAAATTCAACTATATATGAGGATTCACAAGTGCTATAACTATTTATAGAAGCATCCAGCCCTTGCTTTCGCGGCGACACTTGATCCCGACTTCAATCCCTCTTTTGAGGGAAAGGGACTTCAAGTGCTTCGTTCTTTCATAATGTTTGAAATCGTGATGATTCGCTTTTTATCTAAGTTGGTGTTTTTACAAGCTGTATTTTGATTGCAGGTCGAGCGACAGCGCGAAGTGCGGCGCACCGGTGTCGGCGGCGCCAGTGAGTAGGCAGTGGCGCGTGGCGGACGGGCCGGGCGGCGCGGCGGTGGCGCGGCGGCCGCCGACGGCGCCGCGCGCGCGCAGCTCGGCGACGGGCTCGCAGCGCTCGCTGCTGTCCGTGGCCAGCGACAGCGCCACCTCGCGCCGCCCGCGCGACCTGTTCCCTCGCTACTACCCCCATCCTGCGGACACGGGCTTTTCTCTCTTCGTGAGTGGGCGCTTCGCTTTCTAACCGAACTTCCGCGATCCGGCGGCCCTTGGCGAGCAGATATTAATTGAGTTCTGAAGGGTTATTACCAGTAGGAACTACCGCTATCAGAATCGGATAGTCGCCGTTTAACTTTGGCGATTATCAAAAGGTTCAGCGCCGACTGCAGATGTTAAAACCTGTTGGAAATAGAGGGAATAAAAACAATTATTAGCCATTTCCGTCAGTAGAAAAAGGCGGCAAACATAAAAAAATGTACCTAGACGAGAAGGGTTGTCCTCCCATAGAAATTATTATTACCTACTAATTTAACGCCTTTTTCTACTGAAAAGTGGGATTCCAAGAGTATCTATAATCTATATGTATTTTATTGAGAAAAATGGTTATTAAATTATAGATTTTTAAATTGTAAAGTGATGCAAAATATGTTTCACAAGTAGTTTCAAATTCATTTAATAAAATGGTATCTAATTGAAGACAATGGATTGAAAGGAAAAAAAACATTTACAATGTACTGCAAATAAAAGGCGGTATTTATTAAATTGAAGACTGGCGAGCATGAAAAACGCCTTCAACGTTCTCTTTTAATTGCTTCGGCGGCGATTTAAAAAGAAGCCAGTAAAGTACAATAAATTACAAAGAAGCTTACAAGGGCCGCCGGATTAATCCGCAGCTCCTGTTTCTTGGTCGCTGACGAAGCTAACCGTGTACAGGCTGCTGCCAACATCAAACCATTTACTGTTTTATATTTTTTTACTGGAAAAACTCCAAATATCCTTCTTTTCTAGTTTTGGCAACAATATTTAAAAATGTTTGTAATTAGAGTACCTTGACGGCTTTATTTAAGCGTTTTTTGACCAAAGTTGTAACGGAAGGATAACAAGAGGCGTTCCATAACTTACATAAGAGTTTGATATAAAACGTGTGTACTTACTAGACTATGATATGCGCATTTTATAGTACACCCGAGTTGAATAGTCTAATTCACTGACGCATATTAGATTTGGTATACATTAAAATATCATATACATATACTATTCTATGCTACGGGGCTTTCAATTTTCAAAACAGCAGAGCACTACGAATAATAAACAGCATAAGTAATGAAAATTGAACGTTGTTTATACTTGTAGTGCGTTGCGTCATTTATTGCCTCTCGCTATTTGGGGATATATCTCACTTTAGCTATGTTATAGTTACTTACATGTATAACCTTACGTCACAAGTACTGTATGAAGCTATGGTGTGCACCGGTAGTCGTTGACGCGCGTGTGATTATGGGATACGCAGAGACATGCTAGCAACAACAACATATTGGTCGGCGAGCCGGGCGGGTCGCTGGCGCGGCGGCCGCAGGCGCGCGAGTCCCGTGAGGCGCGCGACCGCAACGCCAACCTGGCGCGCACGCACGCGCGCATCCACCGCCACGACAACACCCTCGACATTATCCTTAAGCCTCTCATAGAAAGCACGCAGTAAGTAAGGCTCGCGCCCGACCCACCTCTGTGTCGCAACACGTAGCGGAATGACCTAGCTGCACGCAACCCCGGTTTGTTAGTATGTCCGCCTCCCTGCCTGCGGAGGCCTCTGTGTTTTTATTTTATATTTGTGCATGCCGGTTGAGGAGTAGTGGTTAAGAATGTGGTATCAAAGTAGACTAACCCGATTTGACTAACATATTACCTACTACACTTATTCAATTTCATGTTTTATCTTATTTTTATGCACTTGTGATTGTGATTAAAAATATAAATTGTACGTAACTAAACGTGTGATTCACTGTTTTTATTTCAGTATTATCTACTTTTATTAATTTAGCTTTTTGCATCATGTTTACAATTTGACGATTCGCTCTGGTAATACGACTTTCCATGAAAACAGGCTGCAGAGCAACTGAATTCTTCGAGCGAGGCGCCCGGGGACCCGGGCGCGGACGGGCCGCCGCCGGCCGGCGCCAAAACTTCGGCCACGGCTGAAATGAGCACCGAGCTGTGAACCGACTTAAATTACACTTAGTAAAAATATTGTGAATATTCAATTGTGTTTTTCCAAAATGTATGTTAACGTATGTTTAAATTTTATTTTATTGTTTACAATAATTATGTAATTCTCATTAGGTATGTTAAATATTTTCAAATTAAGGCATGAAGCTCACATCAGTATTTATGTTTGTGTTGTGTACAGGATTTTGTTTTAATTAGTAAATAGACAGATTTATTTTACTTTTATATCTTAATTATGAAATAAGGTTAAAACTATTCAATGATACCCATCCAAGATTGTGACAATTTATATAAAATATCAATTATATAAGATCTGTGCCAAAGACTTGTTCTTACTTTTTACTTCTGGGTACTAGACGTTGTTAAGTACTGGAAATGCTCAGTTTAAATAAGGAGTAATTTATTCGTCATGTTAGGAATGCCTGATTAACTCCATTAACAGTTTTTTCTACATCTTTTCTTTACATTCAAATTTGTATTAAGTATTAAGTGAAATGATATTTTTTTCATGAAGAAGACGGGTATTATTATGTACTAGGTACTTATTATCAGTTTCACTGAACAAGTTATTGAACCATGTACAGTTGTTATGTAGATTAGTATTTTTGGAATAACGAGCAAATGTGTAAAGTGTGAACATGTTCACCAACATAATATAAAGTAACTATCAGTAATCTTTTTCTAGTTTTTGATTTACATGTAAATAATACCAATAGAGCGGTGAAGCGTTAGGTTTGAAGTTTGTAAGCCGGTACCTAGTATTGATTACAAAACTCATTAAAAGTACCTATCTCCACAGAACAAAATCTCAGTACCTAATTCTGGATGTTATAAAATAATTTGTAAGCGCAAGTCACAAGCAGGTAGAGTAAGAGGGTCAATTGGTAGGGGAAAGTGGCAAGACCCACTAAACCTGGAAGTTTGTATCCAATTACAGTTTTATATGTATTTTTTCAAAACTGTTCCGATTGTCCACAATAAACATTACTATTTGGAAGCATTTGTTTACTTATTTCTACAAATAATACCTGCCAGCTGCCGAATGCTATTTATTCTCGTGACAGTTTAAATGTTGTCTCAGTAATAAAATAGAAAATAAAATATATAATTACACACTAACAAAGCTGCAAATACCGGATTTTAAAGGGCGAGAGGCTAGGTAGGTGCTTACTAAAGCAGAGACTAGACGTTCTTCTGGACAACAGAGTTATTGGATTTTTTTATAATTCATTGCCGTCCAACGTCCGAGAGCTATATGTCAGTATCGGCCCAATTCGTACGTCAAATATTAGGTCTAGATACGATATGGATCGGATATATCATTGTCAAAAATGACTTTTTTGTTTGAAAAAAATCTAGATCTAATATTTGACGTATCTTAAAGTTTGAATCGGGCCGTTAGTATATTTATAAATATTTATGCAAACCAATAATATAAATAAATGTGTCTAAAGAGAGTATATTTTGGCATAAGTAGCTATTCCCTATTATAGTTAGTTAGGCGGCGTAACCATGTACCTATTTTATAATTCAGAAATGCAGAAACAAGGTTTTAGACTATTTAGGCAAGATCACATGCAGAGTCGGGCTCAACTGGTCGTTGTGTAGATCCTCACCAAGGCTCTTTTGTCTATCACCAGAAGTTTTTGGGTAATGCTCATAGTCGAGTTTGATACACGGTGTTTTGTTTAAAGTAAATTAATTTCAAGGGTGCATTCCTGAGCTTAAATCAAGTAGGTAACTTTCTTAAAGAAACCAGTATTCTAATTATGATTTATTTTTATCTGGTAAGGCCTCTGACGAACGTATACACTTGCCTTAGGCCCTATTTACACATTGATTAATGTTTAGTATGAGTGTATACATTTGCTACTAAATGGAAGTTCTATCTCGGACGATCGATATTCGAAACGTCATTGATATGTCATAGTATTCAATTGTTTGGTGGATTTAAATATATTATCCGTGTTACAACAAGTCAATTAATTAGTTAGTCTTTACGAAAAACAAACTATGCCATTTAGTTTCCTTGAATGTACGTAGCTATACCCCAAAGTTAACGGAGTTTAAAAAAAACCGGCCAAGCGCATGTCGGGCCACGCTCAGTGTAGGGTTCCGTAGTTACTGTTCCGTCACAATAAGCTAAACTGGAGCTTAAAGTATAGTAATTGTTAACAAAGGGATGAAACGGTACCTTTCACGCGAGTTAAACAAATAGGCAAATTTGCATAATCAGTATCTAATTAAAGTAAGTCTTTTTACTATGAAGGGGAAACTTTTTGCGATAACTCAAAAACAGCTAAACTGATCATGTCCGCTATAGTTTTCATTTAATTCATCCACGATTTTTTTCATATTTTTTGGACCTATGGTTCAAGGGACACCATTTTTTTTTTCTTGCGGAGCGATTATATCCGAATATATTCACTTTATCAAAAAATGTTTGTTAAAGACCCCTATTTGTTTTGAAAGACCTTTCCAACGATACCCCACACTGTAGGGTTGAAGCAAAAAAAAATCACCCCCACTTTACGTGTAGGGATGGTACCCTCAAAAAAATTAAATTTTTAGGTTTTATTGTACGACTTTGTCGGCTTTATTGATTTATATAGCCATGCCGAATTCCAGCTTTCTAGCACTAACGACCACGGAGCAAAGCCTCGGACAGACAGACAGACAGACGGACATGGCGAAACTATAAGGGTTCCTAGTTGACTACGGAACCCTAAAAAAACACCGTTTAAAAGTAACTACTCAACAAAGTTATTATATAAGTATAATACATATAAAGGTAAATAAATAACAAATAGGTCATAAATACGTCTGTATTTATGTCTATAAGTACCTAAATCGTTATCAGAACTATTATAATAATTCGGTATAACAAAGGGCCCGTGGCTACGGCATTAATTATACTGTATCGTTCCGACCGCCATTACCGTTAATGAGGGCCGTTCGAATCGTCGCCGAGCTGCCTTTCATTTCATTGACATATGCTCGAAGCAATACACGTCATAAATATCTAAATAACTGTCAATGGGCGCTAATGCTAAGCTGTTGTCGAGAACCGAACACGGATGTGAAACTCAATATATAACGATTTAAGTTGTATTATTAAGAAATAAACTGGGTGAAAAACGAGCATAGGTCTGGCCCCTGTTTCACTATTTTGGCCATTGTCACCTAGTGGTAACTTCGCCGTACATTGCTGGGTAAGAGAAGGTATTAGATTTAAATACGTCTAAAATTGTACGGTTAGTACAAGACAGCGTATGGTCATTTGGTGAGAGTCAGAATGGCGGGTGTACCTAAATAAAATCAAATGAAAAGCATACCATATTTTTGTAACTAATTTATACTATGTATTTAGTACCTCGTTTAAAAAAATTTGTACCTCACGGTACGTAAAGTTATCATCAAAAAACAGGTCACCCGCCATCCTGACAGTCAGAATGGCGGGTGTACTTTATTGCGCTATGTTCCCGTGGTTATTGATAAATTCTATAAAAGCCAAATTTTTGTACCTTTTTTGTACCTTCATATTCAGCGTAATAAAGTACACCCGCCATTCTGACTGTCAGGATGGCGGGTGACCAGTTTTTTGGTGATAACTTTAAGTACCGTGAGGTACAAACTTTTTTAAAGGAGGTACTAAATAGTACAAATTAGGTACAAAAATATGGTATGGCTTTCATTTAATTTTATTTAGGTACACCCGCGATTCTGACTCTCACGATCATTTGATTAGCTCTTGTAAAGCGACAGCTGGACTTTACAAGAAGCACGTGGACTACCGGCCGCTGGCTCGAAAATGGTAGCTAAGCGCGTTTCAAGATTTCTCCATTCACTGCATACTACCATATTAGTTTACTGTATAATAAGCTATCGATTTTACACTTAAAATAATTTTAATGAGCAAAAAACAAAGGAATTAATCACGAGGCTAAACAAACAACAAGACTAAAAAGGAATAACCATCAAGATGGCGCTCGAACTGGAAGTCCCCTTGTTGTAACTTATCGATCCGGAAATATACAAAAAACTGTCAGTGTCAATTGTCAGCGTGATTAAATAGGTGAAGGTACCTAAAAGGATGCATCGTAGGCTCTACTAATACTGCGTGTATGAAACTCAGCAGATGCCTCAGGCTGTGACTGTTTAATAGGTACGAGTAGACAAACAAATCTGTTGGAAAAGTAGCCCATGTTGCCCGCGTTGCATTCACATCTTTTTGATCCCTTTCATTATATACTACGGTATAACAGCTAATAAATTCTATGCTAACTAATCTTGCCATGTGTAGTATAACTCGGGTACCTACATCCAGCTAATCGGTGCAATTTCTCTGTTATCCCGGCCCAAACGGTATCCGATTGCAACGTCTAATTTGATTCAACCAGTTTGGTTTTGGAATCGGAGCCCCTTCGGCCCTGTCTTGCTAACCACATAGTGCTCGTACGGGACATGCGATAGTAAGTACTTTGCGTCTCTTTTGACCAATGGAACTAATCAAATCCAGTGAACAAGATCCTTTATTTAATAATGATTAAAGTAGAAACTAACGAAATCGAAACGAAATAAGTATTCTATAAGTATCATATTATTTATTAATGGTATAATTAAACGATTACAGCAAATTAAATTATTTTCAGAAAATATTTTATTTTGTTTTTATTTCAAATAGAAACACTACTATATAAATTTTAAACTGAAATCAATGTCATAATGGCTCCTGCCGCGATAGGTTCGATTCCAGCTTGGGGTACTGGAGACTTTAGTATTTCAGTTTACCATTAAAGGACTTAACAAACAACGGCAAAATAACACTTTTAGTACTAATAAATAATTAAGCAAGGCTTCAAGCAGGATACTAGTCCTACTCTTATTTACAGATAAATTTCGCGGGTAGGTAATTTTATCAAAGCATGTAATCATATTTGTCTTTGCCAATTGAAAGCCAAAAGCAATGACTTCTTCGATTTTCTTTTTATTCTGCCTAACTAACTGAACGCCTCGCTCTTGATCAATTTGTCAGCACAACCAAAAGACAAAACACGACGCGGGTGGTTCTCAAAGCTCCAATGTCCATTCGTCGAAGGGTGAAAAGTCATTAACCGTATTTAATGAAAGGGCTTCTAGGGGCGTGTATGATTACTAGTTAATTGAAAGCCGGAAAATCAGAGAGCAAGACAAAGTAACTTGTAAATTGAAATTTAACAGGTAGAAATTACTTATGCAGTAGATGTACTCGTACCTACACCTACATTTTTCACAAAGCATTTTTTTAATCATACTTAGGTACATCAGTTATCATCAGGCATAGTAGGATTTACATTTTCATTACAGACTAATGAATGAAATACGTAGAACAAGAACAAGGTAGATGACGAATTATGGTTATAGTATTGACATATATCTAAGGACAGGCCTTATGGGTAACAAGAATGGTGCCAGTTCAGCGGTGTCACACATGAATTCGAGCCGATCATGTAGTCTAAAGCAACTAGTTGCCACCAATCGCGTTGTGGCGTTAGACTGCACGATTGGCTCGAATTCGTGTGTGACACCGCTGAACTAGCACATTATAAATGCCCGTAAGGCCCGTCTTGAGATATATGTTAATTAATCATATACTTCAATTAATCTTTTCAACTATAACCTGTCGCGAATGATGATATTGATGATCCCTATGACAATTTTTAGGGTTCCGTAGCCAAATGGCAAAAAACGGAACCCTTATAGATTCGTTATGTCCGTCTGTCTGTCCGATTCTGTCACAGCCACTTTTTTCCGAAACTATAAAAGCTATACTGTTCAAACTTGGTAAGTAGATGTATTCTATGAACCGCATTATGATGTTTACACAAAAATAGAAAAAAAAACAATAAATTTTGGGGGTTCCCCATACTTAGAACTGAAACTCAAAAAATCTTTTTTCATCAAACCCATACGTGTGGGGTATCTAGGGATAGGTCTTCAAAAATGATATTGAGGTTTCTAATATCATTTTTTTCTAAACTGAATAGTTTGCGCGAGAGACACTTCCAAAGTGAAAAAATGTGTGCCCCCCCCCCCCCCCCCCTGTAACTTCTAAAATAACAGAATGAAAAATCTAAAAAAAATATATGATATACATTACCATGCAAACTTCCAACGAAAATTGGTTTGAACCAGATCTAGTAAGTAGTTTTTTTTTTAATACGTCATAAATGGTACGGAACCCTTCATGGGCGAGTCCGACTCGCACTTGGCCGCTTTTTTTTATATAGGGTAGCTGTCCCGAAAAATGTTTGAAGACACTTTCTTGGAACTTTACTTTTTTAGCGCATTAATTTATTTAAAAAACATTTTTGTAATAAAATACGATAAATACATATTTTTACACGTAAGTATTTCTTGAACTAGGTAAGCCCAACCAAACCAAATGTGAATCGGAAAAATTGTCATAGGGATATTAGGGATCAACATTCGACGCGTGATTGGGTATATCGATTAACGCAAATTTGAAAAAAAATGCTTTTTTATTATACAGGGTGATTCATGAGACGTGAGCAGGACTAAACCTACACAATCAGTAAATGTTTAATGAATCGTTCACCATCATATTTAAGTACAACAATCACGCTTTTTATCTGTTATTTAACTTTTTGCTAAGAGCAAATTTGATTATCTACAATCATGGACACCCTACAAGACTTAATTAACAAAGATAAAACCTCTTTAACCGTTATGACAGCACTTTGATTATGAAGAAAATAAAATTATGTCACACTTGAGTGAGATACGATTTTATAAAAGTAACCACACTCCGATGACATTCAATTTGTCACTTATTATGGATAAAACAAAGAGGGTGACCATAAATATCGTAAATAAAATAAAACTCTTTTTTTTTTAACAGTAAAAATAAATTAACGTTAATCTCACGAATACTGATACGAAACAGTTGCTGCATGATAACTTACTGAATATGCAGGTTTGATCTGTCTCCTGAATCATCCTGTATTAGTCATGTATATATTTTAAGTCGCTTTAATCTCACTATCATTATAACAGCGTGGCGTTGATACCGAAATAGTACTTGCGCGTGAGTAATTGAAATAAAAGCGTAATATTTAATTGAATTAGCGATTTCATCTCTCACGTAATCACTTACCCATAAAATAAAGGCGTATCGAAGGCTTAATCTCATCTAAACGCCATGCATATTAGAGTAATTGTTGTAATTTATGAAGCAGGGTGAAGCAAAAGTAATTCCCAATGAGCAGTTTAGAGGCTTTACAAAGGTTTGAGATCGATCTTAAACGTTTTTAATTTAATTGTTTATGTTAATTTTAGGTTTTATACAACACACGCAACGTTGAACTAGAAGACCGTCGAACTTTATTAATCACATGATTTTATATTGATCTAATATTTATTTCACAATACTTGCAACCGTCACGAGTGAGAGGCATAATTACATAGTTCCAAACCACTATCGTGCTACGAATATCGTAGCACTTCGTAGCAAAATATTAACTTAATCAATAGCTTGCTTTATATGCTAATTACTTATAGATATCTGCTGGTGATCTCAAAAAATTAATTAATTTGTAAGATAATAGTATAGATATATCGGTTTAAGAAGTTAACTATGTACGCTGTTAAAATATGGATCCAATAGATTAAGTTAAATGCTTACAATTGTTATAGTACATTACGATACAAGTGCGAAAAATAGCAAATTCGAAATCAGTGGTGATAAATTAAAACACGACCGAAGGGAGTGTTTTAAATCGACACGAGTTGCGAATTACCTATTCGCACAAGTATCGTACAACGTTTTACAGTACATATGGCCCTTTAAATGTTCGACATAGTTACGTAATATGCTAATTTTCGCACTAGTGCGGTAAAGTAGCACCATATGTACTGTAAATATATTTTATACCATTGTGCATTTTTTTCAATGGCCGGTATCAATATCTGCGACGCAAAAAAAAATCGAACGGCCAAAAAATTAGTATTGTTATTTGAACCGAAGAGAATCACGTCCATATTTCATGAAACAGTTCTTTTAGGGACCCAAGCAATGACCGAACAATCCGCTAGTCTCAAATATTTTCATCGTAATCACGCTGAGTGCTTGTCGCCATTTATTAAGTTCAGACGGGATTTACTAGTGTATTTAGAGAATTACGGATCCAATGTACCTATATCTACATTATATCAAGAAAACATATGCCGTGTATACGAGTATATTTCACAAGATGAAAATTATGTAAGTATACCTAACTATTACAATATCGTTAGTTTTTGCAACAAATGTATTTTATAGTATTACAGTTTACACGATTGCTGACAAGATTCAATGGAATTTATTTAATTTACTAAATCTCTACTTGTAGGATAAATATATTTCTACGGAGTACTTTTTCACTTGAAAGCTAACCATTTTACTTTTTCACTTGAAAGCTAACGTAATTCCTCTTTACTATGAAGATTTTGTAATCCTGAGTCCTATGTCTTTCCACATGAATCGTTATAATTTTTGGTTCTAAAAAGCAAAGAAATATTACTTTTGAGGTGTAGTGAATTAGTTCATTATTATCTCTGATAGTGTTTCTTTAGACCCATATAGGCATAGAAAATTCTACCTACCTGTAGTACCTAGGTACGTATGCGAAAAAGTAAGCGGGTTCTACACGTAGTAAGGCGCAGTGCGCACTCGGTTACGAGCGTGGTGGCTGGCGGTACAGAGTCACCCTCTGATTATGTTTATACTTACAAAATTTGTGTAGTTTGTTTGGTTACAGCTATTTAGTTAAATATTTAATATTTACGAGGGTATATATAATTACTCACAGATTCCTACAAAATTTCTGCGAAGCTTTCTACAACATTGACTTCCGAGTTTACACTTATAGAAACCTCGCATAATCATAAAATTTGGAAAGATTGAAAGAAAGATATTGTAAAGAAATTAATGAATAATATATTGTTCATTGCCAGTTTTGTAGTAATGTAACTTCAACCGTTTTCCTACTAACAATAACAATAAAAACTGAAAAATGGGACATAAAATTGGGAACAAAAGTGGGAAATACCCATTGGACCCGTTGTTCCCCTTCTTTTTTTTTGTTACTTTAAGTACCTAGACTTAAGCTACGTCGTGCCTGCAGTTTCTTCCAAAAATGAGTCGGTACTTTTTTACGTAAATAAGTTGGATTAGCTATAGTAAAAACTACTGACATATGTTTATCGCAACGCAAGCAAATTATAAACAGAAATTAGAGAGGCGTATTTTAAACAGAAAACAAATATTTCTTAATTGTTCATTGAAATCAATAGTTAAATCCAACGAAGGATGCTATAAATACACATTTGAATTTAATGACCAATTCAGAAATATTTGGTTTTAGTTGTTGAAGCTTAGAAGCACACGTATACAGAGTAAATAGAACACATTGATATAGGCAATTAACGTTTGATCGAGCTCGTCGGCAAATCGTATTTGCTTATAGCATTTCCTCTGTCAACGGTATTTGCTTTGCCAATATCCAATCGAAATCGCTGTTATCTTTATGGGAGATACTATAATATCGAACCAACAAATAAAAATAATCTCTCTTTATATTTGATTAGGTACATTTAGTTAATGGTTTATTTAGTGTTTGTTAAATTGGTAATTGTATATAACACTGGCTCGACAATGCCCTCGATAAATACTTGTAACTTCACATCCACAACAGTAATCATCTAGCCTCTCCGCCATCATACCATTGACAGTGACAGTTACATTTTTACGGCTTTCCCGCCAACACAAGGACACACGAGATAGCGTATGTATGCTATTTAAGCCACTCGCATAATCGCATACACAACAGTTTATAGTCTGTTCAGAAAGAGAAGAGTCGTGGAATGTATTGGGCCCCATACATTCCACGACTCTCCTCTTTCTGCACAGAGTCTATATAGTAAATACTTCTTCTCCTCATTTCAGCGCTCTCTAACTTAATCCCAAACGTTGGCGTAAACTCTAATAGCCTTACCACGAGTTTGACACTGACATAGAGTCAGATCAAGCTAAGTTGAAAACGATTTTGATAGCCCAGCTTGTACAAGTGTGTGTCTGTGTGTTAAATAAACGTCATAATTTTATAGAAGTATGACGTTTAAAATAACATTTACATTGTCATGGCTGCCAATTAAGTTGTCTGACTCTATTCGCTAGCGTGTACCTTACTTACTTTCTCTGCATCTCGCTCGCACTAATATGCCTGTATGATATGAATGAATATGAATAAGATGTATCGAAAGAAAGTTATTCAGACGTTAGTGAGTGTCAAACTCGTGGTAAGGCTATAGTTTTTACGAAAACAACTGCCAACCCATATGAGAAACGAGTATCGATGTAAAGTAAAATGTAGAGTGATCGCTTGGCTGGACTTAGGGTTTAGTAGGTAGTTTGCAACAAGATGCAGCATTGAGAAGAGGTTATCAGGGCCACTCTGCACATTGACGATAAGAACTCGATTGCTTAGTTTATAACTCAACTAAATCTTAGTTAGTAGTTTGAAAAATCACCCTTCAACACAGAGTGTGCAGAAACTCCTTTCCTCCACAACCTACATATTGTTATTGCACTGTGGTACCTGCAGCGTAATATCAAGACAAGTAAAATGTAGAGTGATCGCTTGGCTGGACTTAGGGTTTAGTAGGTAGTTTGCAACAAGATGCAGCATCGAGAAGAGGTTATCAAGGCCACTCTGCACATTGACGATAAGAACTCGATTGCTTAGTTTATAACTCAACTAAATCTTAGTTAGTAGTTTGAAAAATCACCCTTCAACACAGAGTGTGCAGAAACTCCTTTCCTCCACAACCTACATATTGTTATTGCACTGTGGTACCTGCAGCGTAATATCAAGACTCCACATTCCGAACTTATCGTGTACTTTTATTTTAACAGCTCGCTTGCCACAGTCGTAAACAAACCTCCTTGCTAAATATTATAAGAGTTAAGACTGATGTAAACATGTAAAGTTTGCTTTTGAGTTGAGGCAACTCGAGCAGGAAGCGCATTCGAACTCAACTGCGTGGAAAAAATTATTCGAAGTCGCGGGGCCGAGGCCTCTTCCGCTCCCCCAGCTTACGTATGCCACTTCTAAGAGCTTTACTCTTACTCAACGAAATAAAAATACTATAATTACTTCTGAGATCTTTTCACTTAAGTATATAATAACTATATGCCGCCCGCCAAATTTATTGGTATAACTGAAGCATCAGAAGTTCATAACGAATAGGTATATTGTTAGAATGAAATATGGTCAGTACCTATTGGGCAAAGTCACTTTTCAATATGTGACCGGAATTTAAATATATCCCTCGCTTCAAAAAGCGATGGCAAAGGATGAAATTCAAAATTGCATATTTGGCGCATCATATAGGTGTTGTAGAGAGGGAGCGAGGACGCCAGTGCTCGGCAATTAGCAGCGTGACAATGACATTCAAAACGTGTGCAAATAGAGCAGCGGCAGCGGCCCCGTCCTCACGCCTTACGGGTATGCTATCAACGTTGCTTACAAAACAATCGGGGTAGGAACTAAGAACCAGTGTAAATAAATAAATACAAAAAAAAACATAAAAAATGATATATATATATATAAATGATGTTCGCCTTTGTATAAATGATGTGTGTTTTTTCCTGTTTCTTTTTGTACAAAATAGTGTTTTACTACTTACTACCATTTTTGACAACAAGCAGTAAAGCTCTATTTTAATGTTTGGCGACGGGGTGTGACTCTTAAGACGAAAGCGGAGGACCTGCGCGAAATCGCCATTTCATACAAACTTAGTCCTCATTTTCCTCTCTAGATTTTATGATAAATATTTTGACACAATTAGTTGTATATCAACCACCTACACTTGATTTTTTCGATTTTTTAATTATTATTTAGTTTTTCGCGTGCGGTTAATATACACCAAATTATATTTTCCATAATGTCAATAACTAGAGAGGAAAATGGGGCCTACGTTTGTATGGAACGGCCGTCCCCTTTCCTCTTAAGTAACACAGAATTTTCAGACTGTGACGGACGAACACAAATTAATCAAGTAACTCTTAAATAAACATGAAAGTTTTACAGCAAAAAGGACGACGTAACGTGAATAAGTATGTATAGTTATAAAGTTATCCAATTTGCGATCGTTAACAATGGCCATTGAAAATGTCCAGTGACTCGTAACAATAGGGCCAGAGCCTGGCACAGAGAGGGCGTACAGTCGCCAGGCGATGGAACTCACTCAAAAATAAAAACTAGCAGAAAACTTTAATATTTTAATCAAAATGTTTTATTTCCTTCCATTTGAATGGCGTAATCAGAGTAATCATCAAAACTAGGTTGTGTCCCGAATGTATAACGACTAATTAAGTAAAGGGAAATTCCATTCCGAATTATTTGTGAAAGTATAGCCAAATCAAAAATCAATACCGCGGCTGCCTCAAGGAGTGCTAAAATTTTAATCCAATTAGCGAGAGTTCCCGTTATATTTTAACGTCAAAATTAATTTAACAATAAATTAATCTCCTAATTCAGCTTTGTCAGTGTACATTGTTCTGATAGTAGGTACATTTTTACTTGATTTTATTGTTTATTACTGAAAAGGTTGTTTCTCCTTTCGAAAACGTCACGTTACTCCTTACATTTGTGGGAGCATAATAAAATTATCATAAATTGTGACTACTTCAAAGCAATGATTAGTAACAAACCTTCGTCATCTGTCTAGATAGGTAGACAAAGAACGGGACGGGAATTAAATTACACAAAGGACTGCTATGTTAAATTGAAACATGGCTTAGACTAACTTGTCAGACAGGTACTTGTTTCAGTCGACGCGACGACGTCTAGCTATATAATTCCCTGTCACATGATTATTAGATCGGATACAATGTCGAAACAGACTCAGCGCTGCGACGGAAATCACTCCCCGAACGTAATAAGCTCAAAGACACACCTGTACCTGTCAGCTACTCAAGTGTTTCAGCTATTATTACGCCTTTAGATGTTGGAATAAATAAAAGCATACTTATGGGCAAAATATGCGCGACACTTTCTGTTCAACTTCCTTTTTCTTTCTAATCTGTTCAAGAAACTTCAAACATGTTGATTGTTCCTTCACAGTTTATTTAAAAGCATGACAGATGTTGTTATTGTTATTTGACAGTTAGGGAACAAGCTGAAAACTGATAAATTTTATATTTCTTTACTCAATGAAGTAACTGTTTTTTTTTAAGTTTTCCCAATAACGAATTAATGAACACAAAGTAAAACAATATAATTTACCCAAAAATCCATATCACAAGGTACTTACAACATTATGAAAGCGCGAATCGATGAAATCCGGACATTAGTTGATTTTTCATTCCTGGGGATACGTACTTGCGGCAATCGTAATTTTTCTTCGGTCTAGATCCATCGTTGGTCTCAGATGACCCCTTTTTAGCTGCCCAATTTTCTGCTAAAACTTACTTTAACGTGTGGTTTTATTACATATTATAATTATATATTAGTTATTGAGAGAAATGCTTACGATTACTGAAACCTACAAGTATATACATAAGCTTCTAACAATATGTCTGTTCATTGAACAAGTTTGATCTAATTAATCACCTACTTAATACATGGGCGTACCGTACATTTAGACATCCATTATATATTAAATGTGCTCACCTCAGTAACAAGCTCAGTTTATCAAAGGCTGCGGGGTGATTAAAGGCTTCAGTGCAATTGACGTTTGATTTAGCTTTGAGGGCAACACGTAAACCGGGGAATGTCGGCATGCCCAGCCGTATTGAGCGGGCCGACTTCACCTGTAGCCACTTCGTAAATTAATTTATATTCTAATATTCTCTAATAATTTCTATTTGAATTCCTTCAAATTCATGAGCATTCACAATCACAACCTGAAGGATCTATTTTCCTTAACAATATTACAGGGCAACGGACGTATCGTGTAACTTTATTACAATTTCCTTGTTTGGAAATAACAAGCGGCAGGGGTCCCGACCCCCGCCTCTAATATCTGTTTTGTTATTAATGTCCTTATCCGGATCTCCAATTATCTCGTAACAGCGAGCCTCGCGCTTCAATAAGCGACGCAACCTGTATGTTATGTACGTTTGCTATAATGCAGGTACGCTTAATACCGGGAGATTTACCCTCTTATTAAGACCTGGATGACGATATGGGGTTAAAAATGTATGCAAAATTCTTCATTTTTCTTAGGGTTCCGTAGTTCAACTGAGACATTAAAATTTATGCTCGATATTTAAGGAATAATATGTCAAAAGACGACGTTGGAGTTTATTTCTATATGGGTAACAATATATCGGGTGTTATTACACATTGAAATTAATTCTAAGACGCAATGTATTGCGAAATTCGTTACGTTTAAAGCGTGACAAGCAACCTCAAACACACTAATGTTAGCATACATTGAAAATAATATGTAAATTTGTATGAAAAAGATAAAATCTAAAGTTTTCGTAATTTTTAAAAGTTTTTAATCAAAAGTTATAACGTTTTAGTAGTTCTATATTATTAATTAATTAAGTACAATATATTTAATTATTTCCTAGTGCATGTTACAGGAAACACCCGGTATACATAGGTAATCTGTGAATTGAACATGATATAGGAGTAGTCCAATTATCAATAAAATAATAACCGGAAGAATAAAGTGGTTCATTAAAAGTAAAATAAGTACGTTGAAGCAACTAGGGGCCTATTTTTGGTTTTCGAGCGCTCGAAACCAAATAGTGATTTAAAAAAAATCATTGCTCTTTTGATATGAACTTAATAATTAATGATGATTTACAATAAATATATATAGAATAGCGCAGCCCAGTGAGGTACTCCACCCATATTACTATTAAGTAAGTTTGCTTAGATTTTTAGAATAAAATTTGTCGGCATCGTATTTCTTCTTAGAGAATAATGATTTTATACAAAATTGAATCCATGAAACTTCTTATAGTGTATCAGCACCAATTCCAGAAGTGTGTTTACGAACTAGACCAATTTAATATCATTGGCAAGAACCTCTACCGTGTA
This sequence comes from Cydia pomonella, assembly GCF_033807575.1. Taxonomy (NCBI): domain Eukaryota; kingdom Metazoa; phylum Arthropoda; class Insecta; order Lepidoptera; family Tortricidae; genus Cydia; species Cydia pomonella. Next base: position 13,859,113 of record NC_084708.1, read on the forward strand.
CCTAGAGTGTAGTGCGATACGGCCACGTTACGTCGTCTGCAATTTGTCTAGCGAGCACAGCCTGCGGCGCCTGTGATTGAAATTCTTCCCGCTCCTTCTGCAACACGACTTCACAAACGCCAAAAGTCCTACAACATGTTAAAGAATTTCTACACTTAAGTCTTTTGCACAATCCACTTCACCGCAACCTGCTTCAAGTGTAGAGTTTTCTAGTCATGCACTTGTGTCGGATTTTTAAAAGTCACAGAATATTGGGAACGATATAAAATCGCCCGCAATTACTAAAACAAGAAACACTATACTGGTTGACTTCCAAAGTAGTTAGGTTTCCTTCCAAGATAGTTTCGATACTACAACTTGGTACACTACTTGATTAATTTTGACGACGTCGTTTGACTGGAAAGTTTCCGTATGTAGCTTGCCCGACAACCACCATAAGTAAATGTGTAAATCAAACCTGACCCGTGGACTAAGTTATAACTAGGTACCTACTATCATTCCTTTATTAAATTAAGTTTAGTACAGTCAGCATCAAAAGTAAAGGATCAAACTACGCGTCAAAAGTATCTTCCATTCTCTGAATGCTTAACAATAACTTTTACTTGATTTTAATGCGTCCACTTTTTGATATCAACAAATACAATATTCACAGTAAAAAGCCTTTCTTTAATGTGTTCTATAGGGAGCAATCAGGCGATGTATACGTTACCTATATTTAGGACAAATATAAAGGTAAAAAATAATTAGATTATGAATGTGTCTTTTCTTTTGTTTATTCAAAAATCGTACGGCTTCACCGCATAAACAGGATAGGAGAAAGGTGAAATAACGCGAAATGGGTCCTAAGAGTTATTTCCATTTGCGTCGTCGTATTTCCTGGGAAACAAAGCGGGACTTTGAAACTGGCCAAACAGTAATAAATAATTTACAAAAGCGGTCATGTGAAAGAGAATCCCCTCTTCAGTGGGAGTAACCATGCGGTGGTTAGGTATTTGAATTGCTAATGACTTCCCGAACCGAATAACTTGGGGCACAGCGTTAACTGGTTTCGGAGACATGGGATACATCGCGCTCGTTGTTCTACGAGTATTGCTGCGGATTCCGAGGACCTCATATCAAATAACTATTATTTCTTTGTTTGATACTATAAAAATACACACGTAATTTGTTCTCAGAAAAAATTAAATTACTTTGTATGAAGTTGTGTTTTTACAAATAGACACACTATTTAAACTATAAACGAAATAAGTGTCATTTGCAAAATAAACAATGACCAAGGCCTCCATTGTCCAGGTGCAATTTTTTTCTGGAAATCAATTAAGTAATAAATCCCTTGCTGTCAATTTCTGAAATTAGACTACACGGCAAAATTACACTACTTATTTATTTTACTGGCCCATAAGAGTGTCCCACTGCTGGCCAAAGGCCGACCCTCTTTTCCGCCATTTGGTCCTATCCAATGCACACTCCCGCTACTCTTCACAAACAGTATAGGCACTTTATCACTGCCAATTTATATACAAATTAGAAAATGGTTTTATAGGAAAGTACTATACTGTACTTTTATAGGAAACTAACTTTGCTTAAGCTAGCTACACTTAGTAAAATAAAGCATATCACCCTGTCAGTGTCCTAACTCTATTAGTTAATTACGTCGCAAAGATTGGAGGCACAAAACATCCCGACGCAAAACAGAATAAACAATTTCACGCACCCTATCAAATTGGATGTGGCGGTGGAAAAGCTCTTTTATACGCCATGTGGATTTTTGTTTCTACCCCTACGCTTTGAAGAGCCTGGTATATCCATAGTTATCTGCACACTGTAATTTAAAAATAATTAATTAAGCATTTTAATACTTAATAATACGAGTAATTTATCGATGCAAATTGAAATTTTGTTTTTAGTTAAATCTGTCCATGCTTTTCATAATGCGCGGTTAAATAACGCACGTGGGTTTGTAGTCGAGGTCTGTCGCGGTCGCCGCTGTGGAGTAATTAATTGCAAATTGTGGTAATTGCCCCTCGGTATGTTTGTGTGTGTGAGAGCCTCCCGTCTGCGTCACTAGAATGCTACAATGCTGCAACACCCCGTGCTATTGTGGATGCCCGGCTTTAACCGGGCATCCGTCTATAAATAGTACGACCTTAATTACTTCAAAATCATGTAAATCTGAACTGTTACAATTCCGTATATATAATACAAGGTGTCTACGACTGTCTTTAGCTTTGTTAAAATATTTACTTTTGTTGTGTGGTGGCAAAGCAATAACAACATTGAGAAAGGAGGGACGGATATTCAAATATTGTGACCTTAAAGCTGCGATATTATTTTCCATAGTTACCCGTGTCCACTAATTTTGGGGCAGGTGCCTGTTATCTGCGACGAAGCAAAACATTGTTATTTCCTTCGGGCTGCTACCCTACGCAAAGTAATGATATGGGTTGGTTAGTAAATAACTTTGTGTACGAGTAAAGGCCGCTAGCAGGCAAAATTACAACAGAGTACACTATAAAATAGGGTACAAAACATATTTCTTCTAGGATGGAAAGCCTTAACATTTACGTTACGATAAATACCTACACTAAATATATTTTATGAAATGATATTATCATAAAAAAAAATCATGAAAGAGTAATGAAGTATCATTTTCAGCAAAACGTGTTTAAGGACGGGGTGGGAATTGATATTAACGCTTTTAGCGATTTAACGTCAAATATCAATATTGTAACTTTAATCATTAGGACTGTAATAGCTATAAAGATTAAAGTAATGCTAGTTCTTTACTAACTCGTAACTTCAGCACTTAAGGGCAATTTGCACATCGATAAAACTATTAAGGAGCGCCTTAACGGTGATAAAGTATGGTTTAGAAAGTCGAAAACAAAGCAATTTGTACGAAACTGTCCTGTTCATGAGTCCCAAAGCCATTCAAGCAATAGAACTATATTAGTACTGAAACCATTGACATATATCCAAGGACGGGCCTTACGGGCACTAAGAATGTTGCTAGTTCAGTGGTGTCACTCACGAATTCGAGCCAATAGTGCAGTTTTACGCAACTAGCTGCGACCAATCGCGCGCGTGAACCGAGCTCATCAACCAATCGCGTTGTGGCGTTTGACTGCACGATTGGCTCGAATTCGTATGCGTGACACCGTTGTACTGGCCCCAGTGTTATGGCCCGTCCTCAGATATATGTCAATGACTGAAACAATCTTAATACCTACATATTAAGTTCCTGCGTACCAAAAGTTCATAATTGATTTTATACAACTGATTTTTTATATTATTAGCCTTAATTAATCTTACCATAATCACATCCCGCTTGAACTGAACTGATACATTATTTTCCTTTACATTTATAATAATAGTTTATCTCGGCACTGTGCTTTGTATAGTATAAATAAACAAGCAATTATCTAGTTATCTAGAGTGACTTATGCATACTTTGCTATAAGTTTAACAGGCTCCAATTCATTGGACCGCTGCAGTTTGGTTTCAATTAGACAGAGTCAACAGCCGTTGCGGAGTGGACTTAATTGATTTTCTTCCGGTCAGTCTGGGAAATTTGATCACCGGACATTAAAAAAATTCAGCCGAGCTTTCCCAACGAAGTGCTTTAATGGAATCATTATGAAAATTGTTTGATTAGAATAAATAAATAGTATAATATCAAACAGGAGTAATAGTTATCGTCAGTCCCACTTTGTAAAATAGATAGAATGTGGCATATAGGTACTTTTGAATGCGGCCTGAAGAGATATTTCCCAATAAGTAAAAGCCAAAGTCAAATAAATCATTTATATGCCATACTTACACAAATGATACATGCAAATATACAATAAAATAGTATTTACATTACAATAATATTTACTTTATTATTTACAGCCACACATGATTAATCATTCAAAGTTATTAATAACTTAATATAAAAATAATTAATTTATTTAATTTAATCATCTTCAAAAATCATGTCAAATACTTAATGTAAATATAAATTAAAAATATAATAAGTAATTCTAATGTTTAATCTAGTGAGTTTGCAAAATATTCGTCAATTTTATAATAAGGTCTGCTTTAAAAATATTGCTTTAGTTTTCTGCCAAATGTATTTAAATATCGCTACAGTCTTTTATCCCATTGTTTAATTTGTTATAATCTTAATGGCCTTAAAACTATTACTAAAACATATTATACGACCGGTCTGGCCTAGTGGGTAGTGACCCTGCCTATGAAGCCGATGGTCCCGGGTTCAAATCTTGGTAAGGGCATTTATTCGTGTGATGAGCATGGATATTTGTTCCTGAGTCATGGGTGTTTTCTATGTATTTAAGTATTTATAAATATTTATATATTCTTTATTCTTATATATATCGTTGTCTAAGTACCCTCAACACAAGCCTTATTGAGCTTACTGTGGGACTTCGTCAATTTGTGTAATAATGTCCTATAATATTTATTTATTTATTTATTTATTTATTATAGTGTCGCAAATACTTTTGGCGCGTCTTTTTTTATATCGAATACTATTTCAACTAACTACTACCTAATGGGCGTACACATACTACCTATCGCAATCATTTAATTAGAGAAGAAAATACGCAACATACGGGTTTGGTTAAAACAAAAAAGCCGTATTCCTTTATTTTCTCGGTACTCAGATATTAAAAATGATTGGTGCGTACAGTTAATCATGGTATAGTATCTAAGATGAGTAATGTAATGCTGATAATAATGCCATCTCTGGGTTGTGCTTGAAGTCTATTCCTCAGCCGTGGTGCCCTGCTTAGACAAAAAGCGGTATCTCAATTGAAAATTTAATGCAAACCTCTACCTTACATTTGAATCATAATGTTTCATATCCAGTTCTTTCGTTTTTTAGATCCTGGTAAGGGCATGTATTTGTGTGATGAGCATGGATATTTGTTCCTGAGTCATGGGTGTTTTCTATGTATTTAAGTATTTATATATTATATATATCGTTGTCTAAGTACCCTCAACACAAGCCTTATTGAGCTTACTGTGGGACTTAGTCAATTTGTGTAATAATGTCCTATAATATTTATTATTATTATTTATTATTAGATACCGCCTTTTAGCATGAGGATGGCTGAGTGTGGCTAGATGTAAATCTTGTATGAAGATAGTAGAAAACAAAATATACTAAACAAATATTTAAGCAAGTAACTTAATCGTGTTTAATTTAATCTAGAAGAATATATTTTAATATAAATATTTTGATAGATTTACAATCATTACGTTGCAAATGAACTAGGAAATAAATTAAACATGAAACGTAAGTAGTTTTTTTTAATATGTAGTGCAAATACTGTGCAATGTTTCACTGACGTATTTTGACGAATAAAAAAACTGATTGACGTTTGGTTTGACGGGAAATTTTAATATTATTTCTAAGTTGGTGTTTAGGTTGTCGTTGAGATTCAAGATGGCGAACACGTCTCTAAAATATTATTTTGTGTTTTGCTCATTCATGTAGTTTAAAGTGTAATATTGATAGCTTATTATGCAGTGAACTATCGTAGAAGTGTGCAGCTAATGAAAAACTAATCTTGAAACGCGTTTAACCATATTTTAATCAACACCCGGCAATCCATCGTGGCTTTTAGTAAAGTCCAGCTATCTCTTTACTAAAAGCAACTACCGAACAACGTCATGCTCTACGAGCACACTTAAAACTTACAACATAACTTGACATTGGCAAAATCATCATAGATTTGATGGAAGCCATATTTTAAAAGAAGAAGTTGGTGTTTAATATAAATTCCGGTTAAACATATTAGTGATCACATTATGTTAAGATATTAATTACCAATGTAAATCTAAATCCGTAGTTCCACCAATGAGAAGTTGGTTCAAAACTATTGAAGCTTTCCAAAGCATCACCAAGTACTTACACTCATTTGGATTAAACTCAGTGGTACTGCGAAACTAATCGGGATCATAATCAGAAACATATAAAATTATGGTGGGAAAAATACATTTCGGGATCGAGAAGATGAAATGAAAAGGCTGCCTTTGATTATTATTTAAAAAGTAAAGTCACGAAATAGACAGTTACTATATACCCGGACCCGGGTACGTCCTTAAACTACGTCCAAAAGAGAGGTATGGGCATTGTGAATGTCATCTCGCTTTGTGTGGTAGGGCACAGCACAGCGGATGTCATTCCAGATCTAGAGCAGAGCCCAATTGGGGAAGTACCTCCACCTTAAAGAAAACAGCAGCCAAATAACACTAGACCCTACTCATAGTGTTGTGTTCCTGCCGGTGAGTAAGGTTGCCAGAGCTCAACGAGGGAGGGTGGGTTTAGGGTTGGCAACGCGCATGTAACTCCTCTAGAGTCGCAGGCGTACATAGGCTACGGAGACTGCTTACCATCAGGCGGGCAGTATGCTTGTTTGCCACCGACGTAGTATAAAAAACACAAGTATGTGCATGTGTGTGTGTGTCTATGTGTGCTTGTTACTGTATATAGAGTTTCCATTAGTTGAGAGCACGTCCACTAGGGGCAGCACTAGTAGAGACGTGAACGTGAAATCGCCGAGAGTTACTTATCTATTACAGTAATAGTATATACTAATCTATGCAGTTGATTGCATTTAAAATTAATCAAAATGTTAACTTTATTACAAAATCCTACAACAACAATAAAATCAAGTTAACTATATCAAGCACTCATCAATCATTTATGTTGTTTAAAGCATTTTTCTGAGTTTTATCCAAAGGCTCACGTCCAAGTAAAAAATAAAGTAAAATGAAGTAGTAAAAGAACGATTTTTTTTACATCGCACGTACCTAGTCAACATAATTTTCCCCATAAGTGCAAAAATGAGTATATTCTTTTATACAGTTTCGACTTTATCACGATGGGTTAAGGTACAATACAAACGTGTTAATATATCTTTGTCGTCGACAGTACAAACAAGTGTGGTGATAAAGTGCGCGGCGATTCGTAGTATTAGCGCAGAAGAGTTAAATCACCTGCCTGCGAAGCCATTTCACGAATTAACCCACTACATTACACTACCCACTTATCGCGCGTGTAATGGAGCTTTGTTTGTATCCGACAACATAGTTCCTTAATCCCATTTCACCGGCCATTTGCGGGAGGATTTCGAAATGCTATGTATATATTATATTGTATTGTTTCATAGGGGAATTTTTATATTTTGAGGAAATATAAATACTCGTATGTCTACTAATTTATTTTCTCGTATGTCAATGAGAATTTTGAGTCGATTACAAGGACTTTTTTTAAATCACACATAAATTATTATTTTTTTTTGTAAACGTAGGTGGTTACACAAGACCAGGCGCAAGTTTTACCTGTTTGAATAGGGATTAGAGATCATGGGCTCATGAAGAATTTTGTAACAAAATTTACTTATAGTTAAATAGATAGCAAATGAATTTATCACAATAAATTGAACACTAAATAAATATGTGTAAATTATAAAAAAATTCTCGTTTCGAAATCTAAGATTTTTTGTTTTACTTCCAATACGGAAAAAATAATGTTACCATTCAATTCCCTACAGTTTATTAAAAATAGATTGTGTCGCAACTATATAAATAAACGCAATATTCCACCGTCAAAATCGCAATTTTCTTATTTTCGACGCTTCTAGATGGCTTCTCAGTGACTGACGTCAGGATCACTTGCCGTTATGTTTGGGGCGTTTTGTGAGTAGAGTACGATTGTCAGACTTTGACTACATGTCGACTATCATTTTTTAATTAAACATGTGATCCTCATAAGTTAATAAAAAACTGGATAAGTGCGAGTCGAACTGCCCACAGAGGGTTCCGTATTTTTTAGTATTTGTTGTTAGGTATAGCGGCAACAGAAATACACCATCTGTGAAAATGCCAACTGTCATCACGGTTTATGAGATACAGCCAGGTGACAAACGGACAGATAGACAGACGAACGGACAGCGTCGTCTTAGTAATAGGGTCCCGTTTTACCCTTTGGGTACGGAACCCTAAAAAATGTCATCTAGCCTATTGTTACTATTCTTCATCGTTACAAAACAATAAACAGTCTTAGGGTCTGTTTCATAATGTCCAAGTAAAGTCCTGAATAAGACTTATCTGACTTCAAATAAGCTGAAATGATAGACTATAAAGTGCTAAGTTTTGCAGGAAGTTTTATCTGGCAGTTAATTTATTTGTTATTTAACTATCCAATACTTTATTCAGACTGTGAAACAGATCCTTAAACTAAGCTTGACCGTTTGGATCTTAAGCGAGTATCGGATTTATATAGAAGTATGCACGTTCAGGTGAATATTTAAATAAAGAAATTAAAACAATTTTCAAAGTTTCTCCTTAAACCTGCGTATATGTACGTGACTTGGATTTTTCACAAAAACTGAAAGTTTAAAGAGAAATCGCTTAGCTTACTAAAATGTACCTAGTATTCCACAACTGGCAGCCAACGGGTCATTCCGAGAGTGAAACCCTTTCGCGGGCGTTGCGGGTCTAGCGGAAAATTGAATTGTAACCTTCGCCGGACTTATCTGCGCGCAACGTGTCGACTTGTGCTCCGCTGCAGCCGATGTCGCTAGAAAATGTACGCTCTCGTAGTCCATCCATACGTGTTAAAGATTTATTTTCAATTATAGTAAGTAGCTCTTCTGTCATCTTAAGAACGGAGAGTTCGCTAAGTAAATATATTCTGTCACCAAAGATATAAAGTCACATGACCAAGAAGTGCTTTTTTATATTCGGCGAATAAATATATCATTAAAATTTGCATTCCATGAATGATATTAGTGTTTCCATGCAACACAATCTAACAAAAACATGTTGTTTGATGCATATTTTGTAATCATACATGTACCTAAAATCTGCCATCATAAAGGGAATACAAGAAAGATGGAGTGTATTTTAAGCACTATTTAAATGAGAACGAATGGCATATATGTAGATAATAACGGGTTAGTATTATATTACATAAAACAGTTACAGCTGCAACTAAATTAGAAATTTGTATTTGTATTGTATTAACACATAAATAATGAATAAAGAAAGTTAATTTTAATTGAAAAAAATAAATTTTAAGCTATAAGTGTTTTTTATTTCACCTGAAAACCAACTTTTAATTTAAAAATATCAAATCTACAAGTAACTAATTCCAAAAGGTCGTAAGTGTAGCATGGCGTCATTACTAGGGCTAAAAAGCTAAAATGTACTGAAAGAAAATTATGTTTGTTTATATTTTATCTAATACAGCCATAGTAATGGCGTCACACTTCCAGTTTACACTTTTTCACGATTTCTAAGAAATTAATGGAAAAAATAACTTAATGTATACAGGCTGTATATTAAAATTATTTTAAACGGGTCACTCGTGACTTAATAATACGTGTATTATAGAGTCTAATAGATGCTCAACATGTTTATGTTTATGTTCGAGTCTCACGAGAGTTTTATAGGAAGCATATTGTTTTCGATTTAGCCCACTTTACAAATTTAGGAATGTTGTCAATTAAGACTTCGTATACCAATCTGTAATCGCGTACTTTCCACTATGTGCTCCCGACTCAACTAGAAACGCTTTAGTCAACTGAAATTAATGTCGCCAAAGAATAGAAGAAAAGACACCAACGCGTTACTATTTAATGAATAAGATATGCGTTGATGTCTTCTGTACAATATTTTTGTCTACTGAAATACTTTCCTCATTTTGTCTAAATATTTAGGTTTTAATGTAGAAAAAAGAAATATTTTAGCCGACTCGTAGAAAACGTATTGTATACAATAGTGATATAATCAAGATTTTCAATCTCTTACCTCAATTAGGCCACTCAGCAAGCTTTGTTCCTTTGGTCTAAAACCGTACTCGACTGAAAAGCTCTCTATTATATCACGATTGTATAAAATACTATTGTCCGAAAGCCTTTCATATTTATACCAGAATCAATAACGCAAATTATTTGACAAACGCACTAAAGCTCAAGCAAAGGAAGAGGGAACATTCGGGAATTCCTTTGAGAGCGGAATTTTGATGTTCAAAGAATTTTAGCTTATGGTTGCGGGCGCAATCCAAACTTTGTCTTGGCTCATATTATTTTAAAACAATCATGAAAGGACCAGGATGATAAAACGCTTTGTTCATTTCTCGACAAACCGCCTTTAGCACAATATCTTTTCTTGAACATTATTTCCATACTTGCATTTGAAATTAAAAATATCAGCATAATTGAAATCGTAATTAATGCAATTTTATTCATCAGCTGAGTTTTTAATTAAAATAACGAATATTTCTCGTTTCTCTTATTTTCAAAGTTTATTCACTGATTTAAAAATACATAATATAATTTAACCGTTTTTCCCTTATACACCGTGTTTTTATTGAATTGTGTTAACTCCGGGGTTTCGGTAAGTACGTTTAAGGAAACTAAATGGCATAGTTAATTTTCAAAAAAAATTTTTTTTTTGTTTTTTTTTTACTTTTTTTATTTTTATAAAAAGTAACTAAATGTTGCATATAGCGTTGTTGTAACACGGGCATTACATTTAACTCAATCAAACAATTGAAAACTGTGACATATCAATGTCATTTCTAACATCGATCGTCCGAGATAGTACGTACGTTTAGTAGCAAATGTATGAACTCGCACTAAACACTAACTAATAAGTAAACAGGTCCTAAAGCAAGTGTACACGCTCGTAAGGGCCTTATAATATAAAAAAATATGATTGATTATCTCCGAAATGGAGTTAGTTAGAATATCGGTATCTTTGAGAAAGTTACTTAATTTAAGCTCAGGAATGCACCCTCGAAATTAACGCAAATCAAAAAAAACACGGTGTATAAGGGGGAATATTATAAATACCATAATTTTGGATGTATACGTATAGGTATAGTCAATTTTTTTTATATGTGACCGATTTTGTACCTTGTCACAGTGACAATTAATAGTACGAGTATGAGGTCTCTAGCGACTTTCATGTTGTTTGTCGCTGTGGCAAAGTACGAAATGGGTCACAAAATAAATCTTTTGACTGTACTGGTGAAAAGACTAACGAGACTGAGAGGTGAGGTAGGCATTGAAAGTGAAGTCAGAGGGTGGTGTTTGAGGGGTATGAAGTTGGGGGTTGAGGGGTTGGAGCTTGACGAGTCAGGGTTTGAAGGGCAGGTGGGTTAAGGGTACGGTAAGTTAATGGGTCAGGGTCTGACAGAGGTGAGGGATCGGGGTTGGGAATTAAGGGTCCGGGGTTAGAAGTTACGGGTCTGAGGTTGAGGGGTCGGGCATTGGCGGTTCAGGGGTTGGGAGTTCAGGGCCAAAGGATTCAATGATCAAGCCTTGTGGATGGTCGTTGAATTTCTTTACATTTAGGAATCAAGTTCTCTAGGTGTGAACCGAATTGAAACCCACTCCTTGGCGCAGTGGGTCCATGTACATCTGTTCGATCACTTTCAAAGATTGAAAGGCAATCCACTGTATCTTTATCAAAGCGCACCAAACTTATAGTAGGCTTCAAAATTTGACTTAGTAGGCATGGTAGACTTCAAACGGTTCCCCTTGCTTTAGCATAATGTTAGGTTGGAGAATTATTTATGGCATAATCTATATTATCATAACTAACCTTGAGCACAATAGGTTATGGCGTAGTCCAGTTTAACATAATTTGTATACAGATTTTTGTTTGTCCGAAAATGGTTAGTGCATAAAATGGATTCTCCGAATCGTTTTTAGGCATAAATTATTTATGCATAATATTGGTGACAACAACAACAAAGGTTCAACAACAAGAACAAATAAGGTTTCAGTTACATTAACATTCATCGAAAACAGATTATGCCAAATCTGTTATGCGAAAAGCGTTTTTAACAAATAAAGGTATACCAAATAGAGGGAACCCACTTCAAACACATCAGTTAGTAAGCATATACTTTAATATGTAGGATAATATTTTATCTTATACTTTTTAATGTTGGTTTTCCTTTTTTTTGTAAAAAGATTTTATATTTTACTACAAAATGACCAGAAATTAGTAATACTCGTAGGTAAATGCCATGGTAATAGGTCTTAAATAAAAATAAGCCTATGAAGCCTTTTTTCCCGGTGGTTTGATTTTAATTACATGTAGAGATTTAACACTACTGTAAAGGTATCATCATTCAGATTTCCCCAAAATTAAAACATATTCACAAGCACGGGACTGGATTGAAAATCATGACCCTCTCTCTCATTGTTTGAAAGTTATAAGTTGCTTTTATATTAATTTACTTTATACTAAAAACCCTAACAATGTTTCGCAAGTCACCCCATGGTGGTAAAAAACTAATTCTGTTAAGAATCTTTTGCGAGTTAATAACTTTTGTCAAAAGAAACATTAAATACAGTCTGACCGGGCTAAGTGAAAAGCCGCGGTCGACGAGGGGGAAAATTTATACTAGGCCAGGAATTTGCGCTCGGAAAACTTTTGCCAAAGATTTTTTTAAAGGAAAACATAAGACTGTAAGAACTATAAATTATTTCTGCAGGCACTCCAACAAGTTGAACTTTCAGTTTTGTAATATTAACGGGCCCTTTTTATAATAAGGAGAATTTTACTTTTAATTTTACCGAAAAGTCTGTTCGCTATTTTTATCGAATTAAAACCTCATCTGTGTTGAAAGTGAGGTGTAGAGTGTAATAACAGCATTTAGAGCGAGGAGCAAGGAGAAAATGTACGTTAGAATTGCGTCCGTCAGAAAACTTATTGCAAGTTGTTTACCTCGCTGTCTTCGTTGCCCTTTGTTCCAGGGTTGTTATAGCAATCACTTACCAAAAGGAAATTAGTCGAACACTTTAACAGACACGTTTAACATGAACCTTAAGATACTTAAAAAGTATGTGTAACCAGAGGTACACACTTAAACTGGTTTTTCTGCGTATGACTCACCTCCACTCGGTAAGCGATTGTAACACGGTGCATGGCACAACTTTCCGGGCGCCCGCGGACACTTACTTCACCCCCTATAAATATAATTTACATTTATTACGCGCCCTCAAAACTCACGAAATAAGCACAATAATAGTTGACGGCAAATAGAAGCAAATTATTCAGTTTCTTCAGTCTGTCGGATAAAAACAAACTGAAGTTTGGCTGTAGGTACCCAGTCAACAATCTGTAGGTAAATTCATATACCTACAGTGATTAGAGTTGATCAAGGTTTACGTGTATTTCTACATAATTAGGCAGCCTTAGCAGTAAGTGCAATGAAGATTGTGTTATGTCACCTAGTATGACTATATAAATATCAATGACTAACTAATAATAAATATTAAATATACACCGTGTTTTTTTTTTTCCGTTAATTTCAAGGGTGCATCCCTGAGCTTAAATTAAGTATCTTTCTCAAAGACACTGGTGTTCTAGTTAACTCCATTTCTGAGATAATCAATATTTAATTTTTATCTTATAAGGCCCTTACGAGCGTGTACCTTGGCTTAGGGCCTATTTACATATTGATTAGTATTAAGTATGAGGTAATACATTTGCTACTAAACGTAAATACTATCCCGGACGATTGATGTCCAAAATGACATTGATATGTCACAGTTTTCAATTGTTTCGTTGAGTTAAATGTAATGCCCGTGTTACAACAACGCTATATGCAACGTTTAATTACTTAAAAAAAAAAAATATTTTTATATTTTTTTATTAACTGTGCCATATAGTTTCCTTAAATGTACTTACCGATACCACGAAGTTAACGGAATTCAATAAAAACACGGTGTATATACATAAAACTTAGAAATACATTAAAATTACTATAAAAAATAAATACAATTAGAAATTAAAACTAATAACATAAAACTAATAAAATTCTACTAAACACAGAAAAAATATTAGGTGATCATGTAGATTATATTAAACGACTTCTATTATGGACCAGTCCTTAAAACGTAAAAATATTAGCTGTTGAAATGTATGAAATAGGTGGTTATTTTTTATTTTCCTCGCGGGGTTATAGAAGTTATTCAGTAACACCAACATATTCACCGCTTAGACTAAATGTCTGATATAACACAATCGACCACTATAACTATAAACAGAAACACTATGATTTCTCTACTGAGTTAATAATATAAATTCTAAATTTTACCGAATGATCGAGTCACGTGATTTTGTTTCTTAACATTATCTTAAATACTTAAAGAAATAAACTTAAAAAAAAAAAAGTAAATAAATTCAGAGAGAGTTTTAGTTACGCGAATAACCAGTATCTACACAAACTTACATAAGAATATAGCTAAGTGTAACGGGATGTAGCACGAAATTGTCCACTCTTAAAAGTTATTTACTTTTAGGTAATTCTATTGGCAATAAAGGCACGGCTCAGCAGAGAACGAAGTGGTCGTAAAAGTCACTTTTCGAGACAATGTCTGAAAATAACAGTCAGGGGTGGCAACAAACCGCTTACGGTGAGGCTGGACCTAATGCATTTACACTATATCGTGCCCGAGGAAGCGTTAGCGTTATGTCGAGAACTCGTTTTTATATAGCAATCTCTTAATGCATTTAGGTTTAAATATAAAGGGATCTACGCAAATAAAATAATAAAACGCCTGGCAAACCAGGGGTAAATTTATTAGCAGCAATAAAGCTAAATCAATCGTATTGAGGAAGAGGGATCTCAATCGGACCCTATCGGTCAGATCTCTTAGCAGTGCCGGTCCCTTGACTGCCCTAATTCCTATTTACAATGGAGAGTGGTCGAGGCATAAAGCTGGTGGCGTGCACCGCCGTGTGGTTACGTAAGCGTTATTGACGACAATAGGGGAAAACTTATGAGGATCAGAATTTACAATATATGTGTCGAAGTCTAGTCAAATGTCCCACTTTGTCGCTTACCATCTTGTCGCTTACGAATAATCTGTCAAAGTGTCCTTATGCTAAAGTATACTTTTTGCACTTAATCTCTCAAAGTGTACATTTTGCTTGGAAACGACACATACCATCTTGAGATATAGTGAAATTTAATTTTCGTCAATCATGTGTTAGGCACCATATTATTTGAACGTTGCTTAATATTAAACATAGGTATTTTTATCATTAATTATTAACTTGTTTTTTTTTAGGTTATTCACAAACAAAGCTAAATTTCATAAATCAAAAATAATTAAACCCGGCCCCTACAAAATATTTATTGGTAAACGTCGTCAATTTAAATCACATATATTTTCGGATATTTCCGGCACGCCGGAGACTTCAATGTGCGCTCTTAAGTCAACAAAGTAATATCTCTTTGCTAAGATAAATGTAAGATTTGAACTGCAGCTGAAAATGCGTCAAAGACAGAAAAGAATCTCGAAAAAGTAAATCTTAGAAAGAGCACATTTCGCGGCTGAGTGCTCGCCGGATATCGACTTAATGAAGAACACTCCCCGCCATCAGCCGAGGCTCCACTATTTAACAGGACCGTTGCCTATTCTCGCTGCACCCTGGGGACCAAGAGGATCTCACACTTTAATGAGCCACATTTTGATTAAAAGTCGGCAGAGATCTGCGGCGAAGAGGTTCGCGCTATTATTCTAATTTTTTTAATGGCGTAATCCGAGCTTTTCATTAGAATGTCACCCGGCCGTAAAAAATATGCGCACCATTTTTATCACCGTGAGATTCAAGAGGTAGATGCACGCTTACATTATACTGGTTTCTATCCGCGACTTTGTCTGCGTGGAATGATAATGTTCGATAAAATCTATACTATGTCCTTCCCGGGGCCCCAAACTATCTCCATACCAATTTCATCTAAATCAGTTCAGCGATTTAAGCGTAAAGAGGTGATGTACAGACAGAGTTACTTTCGCTTTCATAAATAATTGCGAAAAATACTAGTAGGGATTCCACGTCGATCACTTTTATGCCATATATTAGGAACACAAAACCATAAGAATTTTATTATAATATTCACCGCTACATATATGAAGCGGTACGGAAGGGACGAGGGTTAGTTTTATGACCATCTTTAACGGTTATGTCCGTAAATGGATGAGCATACGTCATAAGCTATAAAAGCAGGTGAAGAGGAAGAAAGAGGTTTATTATATCTGTCAACGTCACATCATGGAAGTTACAGCTTTATTAAACATGGCGATATAACAGACCCTTAAAAATAGTCTTCGATAAAGTATGTCTTGTTTATTTGGATTAGGTAAGCCAAAATCGAAAGTGGCCAACGGCGGATGATCCCCGCTCGTGAGTCCCTTAATCAAGTGCACACGAAAGGGCGCTCCGTTACCTTAACATATCGCCGATTCGCCGTCCGCCCTCCCTCGTCAATCTTCTCTAATAACCTTTATATGGTACATACTCAAGCGTACGTGATACGTTAGGAAAGCGTTTGATTCCCGAAAAACTCTTTATGGGTTTTTTCCAGTTATAAGTTCTAAAAGTAGCCGGATCGTAGACTGTAGACTAAGCATTAATGATAAACAATGAAGGATTAAACTTGAACTTATGAAATACGAGTACGTGTTGTATTATATATGTTTGTAAAACATACATTTATTGTAGGGTTTGAGCGGTTCATATGTCTAAACATTGTAAATATGAATTGTTGATTTTTTATCATAATTTATAGGTACCTGCGGCGGTCGCATGGTCGCATTTTTATCATCTGGCACCGTACCTGTCACGTTCTGACATTGCACATTATTAGTGCGAAAGTGACAGGCATAGTGACAGGCGATACAAATATAACCATGCTACCACCGCTGTTTTTTTAGAACATGACAATCTTTAAGAAATACTCGTACTTAGTCCCGAATTTTGTTTTGACATCAATGGATAGAATTGTTGACATGATTTTTTATTTCAGACATTTATAAATTGTATCTTGTATTGTATTACATTATATATTGTAGACATTTACGTATTGTATTGTTTTTATTATGTTACTCGTATTAAATAATATTGATAATCATAATTAATATAGATTAATTTATATTGTAATTTTATATTATGAGAATAAAAATCAAATGGTAATGACAGCAAATCCCGCGATGAAATACCGGCAATTAGGGTAAAAAAAACACTTCATACATTGTACAACTATAGGGGTTTTCAAAGTCAAGAAATCAATCTAGTATAGTCAGTCCAAATTGACATCCGCGTCAAATTTGCAAGCGACAGTGTAAAACCAACACCACGTATAACTACACACTTATGTCTAATTTCTATGAAAGTATGATGTGTGTAGTGGTGTTCCACTTTATCACTGCCAACTTGGTGCAGAGTTAGTTTAAACGGACTTTAGCTCGTAGGTTTCATTCCTGAAAATGTCGGTGTATCTGCAAAAATAAAATAATGCATTTATTAATACCTATTTACCATTAATTTTGAGAGTAATCCTCAAGTGATTATTTTATTACTGTTTATAATAAATCTTCTCCCCATTTCGACCGACGACAAGGATCTTTATACATATATATCATGATTGGGGTTGTCCACGAAAGTATGAAAAAAATTTTTTTGGCATTTTATTCTCGCTCCACAAGTCTTTTCCCGTTCCATTGTTTACAAAAATAAAATAGACCAAAAAATTGCTTCCTATTACCTCATTTAGAAGTCGCGATGATTTGCAAGTAACAGTATTTATAAGTATGGACGTCGAAAAATTTCAAATTCTAAAATCAGTCCTCTTACTCAAGTGTAAGCGAGACTCGTTAAGAAATTCGTATTCTTATCCCCGAAATGCATGAAAATGAGGTAAAAATGGCTTATTGTTGACTTTTAAGGCCGACCTAGTCCATCAACTTTGCACCAAAAATAGAGTCTAAATACTACGTGATCATCATCGAAAAAATACCAGTTCTCTATACGGTGTGTATTTTATTTTATTGTCTACCATAATGTCGAAATTTTCTAAACTGAAAAATCGTCAAATCATTGCGACCTTAACTTTACACAAATATTACGCTATAATTTTGCATAGAGACATTTGAGATCTAATCTAGTAAAATAGCACGTCGTTCACATGCCAATTATGCACAAAATCTTTTAAAAGCACTAAAGGACTAAATATACACACGGCGAAAGCCCACAGACCTTGCCTTACACAAATTGTCCCTCCAATTCGCAACAGTTCAATCAATCCGCCTTCTTCCCTTCCAATAGCCACTCAACCTACCACCCCATTTCACATTCATCTCAGCTATCTGAAAAATAATATATCCATAGTCAAAAGAATACCCCGTGGGGCCAGAATATCCGTCGCCTCACATCTTTCTAATCTCATAAACAAATGTATCGAAACCAACACTACTGCAGATTGGCACCACCTCCTACTTTTTTCCTACCATACCCTCCACGTCCAAGAAAATGATCCGAGCATATCCCTGACCCAAAAAATAAAAAACAACTGTATCAACAATCCAACACCACCCGCGTATAAAATTAAGCCAAACAAAATTTTTAACCAGAAAAGACATATTGAGAACAAAATTAGCGAGGGCGACCTTAAAGGTGCCGCTCGCCTCCTCTTCTCAAGCGACGTGCTATCGCCGGATACCCAAGACACTCTTTTGGCCCTACAGACAAAACATCCCCCAGGTCCCACCATCCCACACTTTTTGGACCCACCAACGGCAAACCAGGCCTGCCTACAAATAAAAAACAGAGACGTAATCGAAGGTATCTCTTCATTCAAAATCGGTTCTGCTGCAGGCCTGGACGGGCTCTCACCCCAACACTTAAGAGACCTTACATCTCACTGTGTGGGCGATGCTGGTGAGCGTCTTGTCGACTCTCTTACGAAATTAATCAACCTCATGTACACAGGACACGTGAATCCGGAAATAGTCCCGATTCTATACGGGGCAAATCTCATCGCTCTCACCAAAAAGGACGGAGGGGTGAGACCGATTGCCGTTGGCTCTACTATCAGACGTCTCGCCTCCAAAATTGCAGTCAGGTACATAATTTCCAAATTAAAACCACTTTTTGAACCTGTACAGCTCGGTTTCGGCATAAAAGGAGGTTGTGAGGCAGCCGTCCATGCCTTACGCACATACCTCTCAAATTCATCCTGTGACGTGCTGGTCAAAATTGATGTTCGGAACGCTTTCAATTCAGTAAACAGGGATACCTTGCTGACTGAAATAAAGAACAACATTCCGGAAATTTACAACTACCTCTTGCATTGTTATGCTGACCCTACCAAATTGATCTATCGCGAAAATGTATTATCTTCTGAAGTCGGCTGTCAGCAAGGTGATCCTCTCGGGCCGGCAATATTCAGTTTGGTTATTAATCCGATTATTCAAAATTTAAAATCAAAATTTAATGTCTGGTATTTAGACGATGGAACCCTCGGAGGCGACCTCGATTCCGTACTGTCAGACCTCTCGACGATAAAATTAAAATTTCAAGCAATTGGGTTAGAGCTAAACTATAGCAAATGCGAACTTTTTGTTAACAACGCCTCCTTAAATTTTTCGGTTATAAAACCAAAATTTGACCTACTTACGCCAAATATTAAAATAATAGACAAAAGCTCTCTTTGCCTCCTAGGGTCCCCCATCTTTGAAGAATCCTATCCAAATTTCATTTCCGATACTACTGCTAAATTTCAAAATTACAAAAGTCGTCTTCTCGAAATTAGCCCTCATTTCGCTTTATCTATAATTAAATTCTGCCTCTTTGTTCCAAAATTAATGTACGTACTTCGCTGCTGCCCTTTTTCAAAATTTCAAAATTTATTAACACCACTTGACGACTTGATCAAAAGCAATTTAGAATCTATTTTGAACTTGCAGTTTAGCGAAGAGTCCTGGACCCAGGCATCCCTTCCCATTCGTCACGGTGGGTTAGGGATCCGCAAAATTTCAAGTGTCTCTACCCCGGCGTTTTTATCCTCCGTCCATAGCTCAGCAACTCTTGTAGGTAAAATCCTAAGGGCCTGTCCTTCAAACTACGAGATTGCTGGCTTAACGGACTCTAAAAACGCCTGGTCCATTGTCTGCCCGGGTAAGGATTTCCCCGAAAATCTAAATTCGCAAAGGACCTGGGATGACATACAATGTAAAATCATTTACGACTCTCTCTTAAGCCGCAGTACAGGTTCAGCACGCGCCAGACTATATTAGCTGCAGGTGCTAGGGAATCCGGCGCCTGGCTACACGCCTTCCCGTCGGTACATACCGGTACCTTCCTGGAACCGCACACTCTGCGCGTTGCTGCCTGCCTGCGACTCGGCGTCCGGGTCTGTGCCCCACATAGGTGCCCCTGCGGCACTAACGTCGATGTCCTTGGACACCACGGGCTCTCTTGCCAAAGGAGCGCCGGCCGCTTCTCCCGACACGCCGCGCTCAACGATATTCTCCGCCGGTCTCTCGCCAGCGTCAACGTGCCAGCTCTACTTGAGCCCGCCGGCATTTTAAGAGACGATGGTAAGAGACCGGACGGAATGACACTAATTCCGTGGAAGATGGGACGGGTGCTGGTATGGGACGCCACTTGTGTAGACACTCTAGCCCCGTCTCATCTCCACGGCACATCTGCTGGGGTCGGCGCGGCGGCAGAAGCGGCCGAAAATTTAAAAATGACTAAATATAGGGGTCTCGGCGCCGAATACAATTTCATACCTTTTGGCGTCGAGACCCTTGGCCCGTGGGGTCCAAGTGCCCTTAAACTCTTTAAGGACCTTTCAAAAAGGTTAGCAGAAGTCACCGGCGACCGCAGAGCTGGCAGCTTCCTCGCTCAAAGAATTAGTCTTGCAATACAGCGAGGAAATGCTGCCAGTATCTACGGCACCATGCCGCAGGGGGATATTTTTTAGTATTTTATTTTAAGTTTAGTATTATTTATTTTTAGATTTAGGTTTTAAGTTTTATAGTGTATTCTACAAATTGTATAGTCATGTTACTCGAAATAAATATAACTACCTTTATATTTATAAATCAGATCGTATTATACGTTTGTTATTTCGTTGACAAGCTGTCTAGAATATAGCTTGCTCGAGCTGCTGAAATCTAGTAAACAAATCCTTATGGAAGGAGAAATAATGTTTTTGGACCACCTTAATCATGACTTTTAAGTAATAACTCGTAAATTTATTTTATTAATGTACTTACATTTTGAAATGTGAGGCAGTTTTGGCGAGTGTTACAGTATATTTTACTTTTTACTAAGTATATTCTTAAACTTCCAAAAGTTGAATTTAATCACATTGAGGTTAGGAATACTCATACGAGCGAATTCAGTTCCTTACATTACCAAGAAGCCTAAATATGAAATAATTTCTCATTGTATAATTTATGTCTGAGGATGTTTTTGGTATGCTTAACATATTAAATCATCAACGTATAATGATAAATTGCGATGTGTAGCTGAGTTTGACGTTATATTAACAACGGTATATAAAATGTTTTTCATGTAGCTCTTTCTTGTGATAATTAAATTGACGAGAGCCTATTTTCATGTTAATATTCAGTGTAGCGTGTTTTACGCTAATTATAAACGGTTCAGTACACTAACGACACAATGAAAGCCGTTATGATCCAAACTTATTCAAATAATATTGAAGTTATGAAGTTATTCAAAAGATAACAATAGTTGATGTCGCCGATTTGTCGATTTGCGTAGTTTTCCTTGGCCTTTTGTTATTTCATACGTGACACTTACAGTCCAATTATAACTATGCTTATAAGATGGATGTTACAGCGATAGTATACCGATTTCTCAGTGTCAAAAGTGACGTTTTTCGATAAGGAAATGTCATTTTTGACACTGTCAGATCAGTATCGTATATGTGTGACGTTTTATAAGCATCGTTCGAATTGGGCCGTTATAATAATATAATTTCATTTCGTTGCATACATAAGTAAATTAAAAGGAGTATTATTTAGTATTCTATAGCTGTTATATACCTACTCGTGTTTCTTTATATTTTTATTTGGTTATTTTGGTATTTGAGTGTTATAATTCTATAATAAGTATTTAGAATTGGAACATTTTAATATTTGAAAATCTACGTTGTGATTGAACCAACAGCATTGATCTGTCAGGATGCGTAACTTTTGATATCCATAATCATTTATTCACAAACAAAATACTGCACTGCCAATGACATTATTTGGTTATCACCCGACAAGTGAAACAAACAAGGTATCAAAAAACGCGAAATAGCCTATCCCGGTTAAACTCGCTGAATTGATACAAACAAGCACTATCGTGTATGTATTTATGTTTCATTAAAATACTATTTGTGTTTAAATATTTAATAAGTTAAATTTCGACTGCACAAAATACATAGATTTCGCTCACGCATATACTTTATTATCAGCCCTATTTAACATCAAAGGCATTTTAATGGATATAAGTACCGTGTTAAAAATGGAAAATATTTTCACGAGGTTTGCCCTGGTGATGTTGGGTTGGTGCGGGGGTGAGAGAAAGCGTTCGCAAATTAATTCCGGTACCGTTCTTTGATCTCAGCAGTAGGTATTGTTGGCTTGCAGTACAAATAAGCACAGAGGCGCGCCGCGCCGCGCCGGCCCGTCTGTGATGTCTCCATAATTGCTCTCTCCCAGGTGACTCGTGTCGACGGTGAACTCATATCACGGGACTGTCAATTTATACAAGCGACTTAGCTCAGAAAGGATATAAACTCTAGGAACCAGGCCTGCAATACGTATTGGGATTGTTTTAGGCTGAATGTATGTTGGCAAGGATGATGAATAAGGAAATACATTTATTCGACTTGGTATGAATAATTTAAAGAATCACAGGTGTTACACTTTTGCCCGTAAACGAGTTAACTTGTTTCAATTATTACATACTCTAGTTTTCTATAAGTTCTCATATAGGTAGGTACATCGTCACCGAGGTAATTAAGTTTCATATATCTGGTTTTCAATATTTATTTTAGACGGTTTGTGCGATTGCAAGTCGTATTTACGAATGTGGAAATGTATTTAAAAATGTCTCTCGTGTCCTGCTTCCAGACCGTCAATGAAAAGTATGAAAGAAACACGTTTGTGTCCATAATAGGATTCGTTCATTAAAAGTCTCTTCACATCTCATCAGGATGCGTACCCAAGATGCCAGTCGTTCGCTCCGTGGCGAATGATACAGTAGTCTCTCTCTATCACTCCCCCATATTAGTGCGACAGAAACGTTGGCGTTTTCTTCGCTACGGAGCATAAGCGATTGTCACCTTGACTAGGCCCTCAGTTGTAGGGTTGTTTCATTTGTTGATTTGTATATGCTTCAGAATATTTTTTTAAACGTGCAAAGACTTAGGTAATGCAGTTTTTAAAACATATATTTTGAAGATATTTTGGTCTATTTATTGATACGTACTTAACCTCTTTTTTTAAGTTTTGTGTTATTTTCTCAAAATTACTTTTTTTCCAATAAAGCGAGATGCTTTTTAAATCAGAAACCAATCCAAAAGTGTATAGCTGTAAGCTATAACTAAGATCTCTGATTTCAAAAATAGATATGCTGCTTACATCGTTACCCTTTTTATGCTCCTTTTATATTTTATACGTTCTACTTTCGTCATCAAAAACGTATACACAAAAATAATATGATTTATCAAGTGTCATTGTGAACTGTATCAGAGGGTTGTATTAAGGAAAATAGCCTTATCAGTGGCCCAGTGCCTCGGGAGCGGGAATAAAAAATAACAAAGTATCTGTTACACGGGGATAAGCCAGCAAAGGGGCAGCTTTCAATTCGCCGGCGCTATCTCGACGAGCCACAAAAACATCGCCCTAAGCCTAAGATCCTTGTGTTGCGACTCGTGGGGAAAACGACCACTACACCGCATACACGCCGCCGCGATTTATACGCTAGATATTCTTAAGCACCCCATTATTTGCAAGGAAATTCTATGCTGTGAGACTCGGTGTTCACTTAAAATCTGGAGATAAACGTGCATGGCCTGGTTTTAACATCTCTAACTAGCGTCAGACAAAATTATCCTTCAACGATTTGACATTTCTGTCGAGATATTTGATTTCTATACAAATATATTATTTTATGTATATGAATATGTTACCGTATAAACCCATTTTTAGTGAAAACTCAGAACTTTGAACTTGAACAATTAGTCAAAACTAGTTTTCTCCAAGGCGTCTCGAAAAACTAGTTTTAAGTAGGAATGACACGTTTTCACTTCAAACAGGTTTTTACTGTTTAACATAAGGTATACCTGGCTAAGATCGAATAGAGGGTAAGATCGTATGATCGCAATTGCAACCCAAATACTAGTTATACTACATTTAATCAAAAAATGTAATTCAACTTTGAGTGTAGATTACTCCTAACCTTAAAGAGCATTGCATTTTTTAAAAACTATTATTATGTTTTTATTAACACAATATAAGTACTGTTGTTTAATGCTTTTTCTAGTGACTTATATATGTTTTGCATAGGTACACTGCAAAATACTTAAAATGAGTTTCCTAGCTAAACTCGGGCCCTAATAAATTCTAATTAAAACTTCGTCGAGATACAGATAGCCAAGAATTTTACAAGATGCAAGGAACTTTTAACTTGTAACATGCTTCCAGTTTCGAGCTTGAAGGTGACGTTTACATCAGCATTGGAGCTGGAAATTCGGATTTAAAGTCTAGAACAGGAACACGGCGCCGTGTGCGCGCCAAATGCGAAACACTTATCGCCCTCTGCGACTGCATATGACTAAGATTTTCACGAATATAAGTGAAGCATAAAATTTTAAAACAAAATTACAATAAGCTACTGCAATCACTACGCGAGTTGGTATGATAGATAGTCAAATTTGTCTTTAAAAAAGTTAGATAACAGAAAAAAGCATAACTGTTTTCCTTAAATATGACGGTGAACGATTCATTAACATTTACTGATTGTGTAGGCTTGGTCCTGCTCACGTCTCATGAATCACCCTGTATGTGGTTAGAAGCTTGTCCATTATTTACAGGGCACCCGGTATATAGAATGTTTTTTCAACCCTTGGCAGAATCCGCGCAGAATATGGCTATTCTGCGTGGAGAATGTGTAGGTCATACTACCTACTCGTAATAAACATTTCACTATGAGTCTGACCACGATATCGTGAAAAACGTTTTTATTGCCACAGAAAAAATCGACATCTGATCAGCTAGATTTTTGAAAGTGCCAATATTTATTTCGGTATTTTGGGTCTAATACTACCTAAAGGCTGGTCGATTTTACAGGTGACCGAAGAGCTGGCAGTTTTCTCGCATAACGTATTAGCATCGCAATACAGAGGGGAAATGCTACCAGCATCCTCGGCGCCATGCCAAAGGGGCCAAACTTTTTAGACGCATTTTAATTTTATTTAGTATTAGATTTTAGTTGTAATTTATTTTTATTTAATAGATAAGTTGGTTATTAATGTACCATTCATGAATAAATAATACTACCTAAAAGTAGTTCAGTTTGAACTATTACGTATTCACGTCGCACTAGGTAAAGGTTAAAAAACATCCTGTGCAAATAATAACTATACTCTGTATCTTTAGGTATTAAAAAAAGGTAAACAAAATCTACCCTCAAATGGCTCCTTAAGCCAGTTGAGGGTAGATAAAAACATCACATGATCAAATAACGTAGGTTTAAAGTCAGGTTGGTTAACCAATAAATGTTATATGTACCGAAAATGTACAAATTGTTTGTTTACTTTTTTTAAATACCTAAAGATACAGAATATAAGTGCGGATAAGAAATACAATTTTCTTGCAAAGCTCAGAACTTATAGTATCACAATCATAAACGAAGCGATCCTATTTGGGGAATACGCAATAGGAAGTTGGCCGCCAGGCAGTCGCGCCTTGGCCACGCGTGCTCACTCCGACCTATTTGCCGGAATAGCACCGATATCCTGCCATTGAGTAGCAAATTGCTCTCCATGAGCGTGATCCCGCATTTCATTAAGTGTTTGTTAGCAAAGGAAATGGATACAAATTTCTTGCTTTCTAAACAATATCTTTCTATGTGCAGATTAGAGATTAATTGATGCAGAAGCGATGGAATCGATGCAGTAACTGTTTATCTGCTACTTTCTGAATATTATTCTAGCAGCGGCCATTTTAGTCTACTGAACCTTTGTATTACTGCGAATATCTACTTATTTGCTTTATTTCATCTTCTATATCGAAAATTCCCGTCCAGAAGTCCCGTTGAAGTCCTCTTTAAATTCTCCTGAATTTGATCTACTGTATAAAATAGATATATCGGTGCGTTCAAAATATTCCTATAATTTTACACTGAAACTACGAGTACGCAGATGTATGCCAACGTGAATTGAATGTTTCTAGAATACATAATAGTACCTACTAACGTACAGAAATGACACTTCCTGCAATACCGAAGATTGACAACGATTCAAGGACAAATCATACTGTCCCTCTCTAATGCATGGCACTATCCCTTTCAACTCTTTAGGGTTATCAAAATTCAAATTATTACTATTGGTCGTGCACGCATAGGGAGGTCAAATTGTGCCAACCCTTATAATTGCTCGGAGCAATACTGATCCGAATGGAGCCGAGATACCCGAAGGAAGAGTGTCGCCCCACTGCTAGAACTAAGTAAAGTGGTAACTTATTGTACAATATACAATTGACCTCATTCAACGTATTGGTATGTTATTTGATAGTTGTAAGCCACATTCGTTTTTTCGGCCTCTTAACCTAGTCGGTTGTAACCCTGTTGAGCCTTATTGAAAGTACTGTTGGATGAGATCAATTTGTGTTAAGGATGCCATATAATAATGCGATCCAACCCTAAGTATTTTGACTGACTCTATACGTACAGTAATCTTAGATAGCAAGCACCTCTTTTCCCCGTCACTAGAGGCTGAAGATGCTTTGTAGCTTACCGATGTATTTGCATAGGAAACACATAAACAAGCACGTTAAGCCATATCACACCTTATGCCGAGGCTATTAAGCGCATATTTCCATAATCCAACCTTGTGACACGAGTGATCTGACTGAGTATGTATGCAAGGTTTACGCAACAGCAACATGAAATACGTGAATAAGGAATGTTTACGTTCGAGCATGAGGTATGCAGGGTCAAACGTAGGTATATTATTACTGTTACATATATAAATAAAAAGATACTGTTTCACCACACCAGCTGGTAAAAGCTGTCTTGATTGTTCAAAAACTGATGAGAAAGTTCCATTCTATCCAAATGTGTGACAAAGTAATCAGATACAAATTTTTAGTTGTTTCCTTATGTTAGCTGGTAAAAATGAACTAAAATATGATGATTTTGAATAATAAATGTTTAATAACGTTAACTTGGATTTTGTTTTGTTTGATATCTTACAATTAATATTTTGTTCGGGTTGGTGTGGTGAAAAATTTTGTGTTTCACTCGGGGCCAAATTTCTTTAACCCTCGGGCTTTGAAACCCTAGCAACGCTCGATTTTAAAATCCTACGCTTGCTCGGGTGTCAATATTAGCACGAGCGGTTAAACAACAACTTTGCCCCCTTGTAAAACAAATAACTCTTGTGGACAATGAAACGCACGCTTTAACACTGCTGCCAACTGCATTACAGCAGGAAATGACAAGAACATTTTTATCAAGAAATTTAGGTTTGTAAGGGTTTTTAAAGGTATCATTCGTATTCAAACTGCACCAGCATTACTGCTGCAGTATTACAGCATGACATTACTACAGACTGTGACGACACAAATGTCAAAACCGATGTTGCCGCCCGGAATTATGACATTTGCGGCAGCAATGCAGTCAGCAGTAATGTAGCGCTGCAATATTTCTGCAATCACACTCCCGAGTGTAGTACTGCAGGTAAGGTCATAATCATAATACCTAAACATCTTTGTAAAAATGTACTTCTTTTTAATTTCTACAGTTATGCAGTCAGCAACATGCCTGCAGCAGTACTGTACAGGTGTTTTCAAGGTGGTGAAATAATAAGCGAGATTTAAGTTAGTTTACTTTCTAAATTACAAAAATACAAGAGTGGCACAGTGAATTTTCGTCAGGGATAGGATAACAACCGGTAAGTTTTCGAAAGCTCTAGGACCTGTCAGAATTTTGAATATAAAATTGCCATAGGTAAATTTCAATATAGAGGCATTGAATGATGATTGAATTTATATGATACATTTCAATGAAATGTAAAAACATTTTAATTAAAAAATATGCAATTTGAATGCATTAATTATAATAATATTTTGATACATGAAATTAAAGTAACTACAAAATTATGAAATTGATTTTTAATTGCAAACATTAATATCCTAACGAATAAAGGATCAAAAATTAGTCAATTTTTAAACGATTCGTAACATTGCTGACACAAGTGTCAAAATCAAAACAGGCAACAATGGATGCTAATGAGTCAACAATACAGTCAGCCATAATGTGGCGGCTATACTGCTGCAGTAATGCTAGTGCAGTCTGGATCGGAACGGTACCTTAAGACAGTTTGCCGTTATCGTCTATAGATTCGTATTTCCCTTCAATGGCCACTGAAAAAAACACCCAGTACGTCGGACATAAAGCGACCGTATGCTGTACAGCTTATATGATTACTGGTATCCATTGTTCGTGCAGGTATATGCTAAAAGTGACACTAGGTATTCTGAAAGTGACGAAATCAGAAAGTGGCTAACTCAAAAAGTGCCGTACTCAAAAGTCCTAAACCGTCTGGTAACTATTGCAATGAAAACGAATTTTCGTTATGGTACTTTTGATACGGATGCGTCTTAACTTTTTGAATTTGTAAAGACGAAAATCAGGCACTTCGCATGTTTTCAAAGACGATGCGAATATTTTCGAGCACGTTGGAGAAAACTCAATGTTTGTAAATGTTCCCAAAATTACGTAAAATTTTCCGCGCAGTGGATTCAGGACCGATTTGACTCCGCACAAACAAGGAAACTTTGGCTATTTAGTGTGGTTGGTGGAACATTTTATACGAAGCGCATTAATTCGAGACAAGGCACTGTGGAGCGGCCGGAAACTATATAGCTGCATCTTCCCCGGAAACGGAAATACGCCAACTGTGACTTTGATAGAGAACAATGCCCTTTAATTACATTTTCATTAAAAATAAGCGATACAATTTAAAAATGAAACCTCATACAGTATGAGATCAACCGGGATAATTAAAGCTTACTTCAGAAAATACTATACACGTAGAAAAGAAGAAGAAGAATTTCTACTGGCAGCGAAGTCACCTTGAATTTAGAAAACCAACGAATTATTTACTTTATGATTACAATCGCCTAGGCAAACTTTACCCGTAATTATACAACAGACGTTAATTACCCATACCAATAAGCACATATAAGTAACTAAATACCCACCGTATGCTTCCTGACGAGCTATTTTGATGGACTTACAATACCGGATCTTCAAAAAAAAGGGAATAGGTAAAGGATGGACAACAAGCCTCTGGATATGCGGGATTGCAGGTATCCGGGGACTATAGTAACTATTTAGCATCAAGCGAGCTGTATACTTGTTTGCCACTGAAGTGGTATAAGATAATTTTTTTCGAGAATAAATATAAATCGGTTTCTTCAAGGTTAATTAGGTGATAATTACAAAACCGTTTAATTACGCAACATAATACAAACACTCAAATATGATCCAAGCACAGAATATATATCGCTACGAATTATTCAGTAACTACATGGATATTAACTGTTAATAATATCCTCAACACCGGTCAACTGTAGCTCGTTTACCTAAGGTCTTATTCAAAAACGAAAACTTACAATTTCTATTCAATATGAGTGTGTCGCACTCACACACCTGTGCCAGTCTTCCAGTGCGAGCAAGCGAATGCAGTGAACGTTTTTGGTTTAATGTTCATGGGTTCAATGCACGTTCGAGTATAGGGGCCCAGTCAGCTCGTATTACTCAGACGCAAGATTCTCCAGTAGGTATTCCATTAACTGAGCTCGTGACGGGACGCGGTAAGCGGATCAGAGAATAGGTTTACGTCTTGGATAAACATTAAACGCAGTACCAGACATATTTACATGGATATTTGGTAGGTTACTTTTCCAAATCCATGTTTAAAAATTATCAAAAACCGAGCTTTTTTTTACATTTAATGAATAAAATGCTAGAAATATAATAGATTATGATTTAATTGACATTCAACAAGATAAAGAATTTAATGTATCCAATTTAATTTATATTACATTTATATACATTTTATATTTTTTTAAGTCCATATTAATTTAAATTGTATTTTTTATTTTATTTAAGTAATGCATGTTAATTATAAGACGTACCTAATGGTTTCGAAAGATGTGTCCCGCCAAGATTCTTGCCGGTTCAGTTTATTGGAATACCCTCCATAGGAGTTCCTCTCCTTACAATTTAGGAGGGATTTAAATCTTCTCGGGTCAGAGGTGTAGGGTTAGAGCAGGCGTAGCTTTATTTGACGTTCATAAGCGCATTGTTCACCCATTCTCTAATTTATGTCTTTGAAAACCTAATTTATGTCTCATTTAGAAGTGGCGACGACGAATCAAACGAATGATATACCTATAGATGCCAGGCACCGAACACCGTTTCGTCGCGCTCCCGTTCCATGGTGTTGGAAATGTGACATGTTTATTGCTAGATTATATCATGCCTAAATGCGCCAAAATTAATTGTACAGATTCAACCAACATTTAAAAATATTAGTTTACCATCAGGTTTTTCTGGACGTTATAGTTTATTAAGACAAAAAAATCGACACGCTTGGTTTTCATATCTTTTTCCGGTGCTTTCTAAAACTACTTCAATCTATATTCAAAATAAAATAGTTATTTCGATATTTAGATAATGCCTGATCGACAGGCTGACCTCAAATATTATAAGGTACTACAACTTTTAAAAAATATAATCGACATGAAATTTACAACCGAATACTAACTGAAGCTATAAATGTAGTGACTGGTTTCATATTTGAGGTTTACTCCTAGCGTCGAAGCTCAATCGATATTTGAATTCCCAACTTGTAAAAGGTTGGAGAATTGTATCAAATGTATCTCAAAGTAGCTCAACATTTACCTGTATCATATAGACTGAACCACTGATTGCTAATTCCATTGGAGTGGTAGGCGGTCGGCTTCAGACCGATTACATCATTTAAATTTGAGATTTAATGAATTGAAATAAAATCAAAATTCCAACAACTCAAAAACGACGTATGCCACTTGAAGAGATGCTGAAAATTATAAGTTTTTAGCGATCCATGATCAGTTTTTATTGCTTTACCTACGCTAGGTAACTATTTCCTCTTTTTGTAAAAAATACCACAAGAAGGAATAAATTTAAACTAGTATGCTCAGCTAACTATATAAATGTTGATAAAACTTAAGAAATACGCAATGGTTTTGTTTTATCCATAAACGAGATTTCCTTTTATGATTTCCCATGAGTCCTTACAGAAAATGCTTAGGTCTCATGTGTTGATATTATTTTATTTGTGATTATTATCCATTCCCGTAATATTATAGTATTGTTGAGACAAACTAGTGTGAATATATATTTAATTTCACATCACACACACACACATATGTATGCTATGTACCTTATACCTTACCTAATATCATTACTGTCCAAAACCGAATCATATTTGAACCATGTTCTCTTTCAGAAAATATACTAGTTTTTAATTTTAGTGTTACGGCGTGAGCGTATTAATTAATACATATTAATATTGTTGTTATAGATACTACTCCTAGTAAATAATGTGCTCTACTCTAATACTTAAGTTTTTTTTTTTTTTTTAATTAAGGTTATGTTAAACACACCGGAGTATTACGATGCTATACATCTCAATGGAGGAGCGGTGTCTCTTGACACGGGTATTTTTATACTTAAAAAGAGGCACCTACCTGATTATTGTAAAATAACTTGTGCTACTGAATAAATATATTTTTTTAATTTTTTTTTTAGAATGCGCAGAATCATCGAACGTGTTCCAATTTAGCACATACAGGTATGTTAGGTATTAGGTACTTTATAATGTAACTCAAATTCTTGTGTACTTAAGTATACTTGTTTTTTCTGTCCTTACTGTGTCCTTCTAGTTAGGCTATGTTCTTCCAAAATATGTTATTTAAAGTCGGCTACAAAACAACTTAACACCTCCTTCACATAAATGATACATTCGATCAAGTAACATTGTAAACGCGCACAAAACGTAAAACGACGTTCTGGTACCTATTTAGGTATCTAAAAATATAATTACAAGTCTTGCGATTTTCTTAAAAGCCTCGCCAGGCGAACTTTTAAGAAGCTCAACGAGGGTGCGTAGTGTTAGGGTCGGCAACGCGCATGTAACTCCTCTGGAGTTGCAGGCGTACATAGGCTACGGAGATTGCTTACCAACAGGCGTGCCACCGACGTAGTATAAAAAAAATCGATCAGTAAAAAATGTAAAAGAAAATAAAATAAGTTAAAATATTAATGTTAATGTGATGCTGATCTATTTTTGCAAACTAAATAGTATCATTCAATTTTGCTTCTACACTAAACACATCGCTGTATATATTTCCGTGAAAGAATCGTGACGTGCGTGTAAGTTACCTATATGTGTGAAAATAGTGGTCTAATAAGAATTCATCAAACGCCTCCATGGTTTAATAAGACTTCATATACATGACAAAGATACTTTTTATGGTGTAAGAAAGCAACAAACATACGTAGGTATGCTCTGCAACTGCCAAAATGTATTATTTGAAAACATTTAATTGTCATTGATCTTTTCAAAAAGGCTGTTTCCTGACATACAAAGATTAAACCAGAGTATCTTTTAATAAGTGTCTATCAACAATATCGTCTCAAAATATCTCTTCGTAGAGCAATACAAATGTAGATTTACTTTACGTAAAAGCTCACCGGTTTCAAAGAAACTCGGAGCTAATGAAGACGCCACGCAATAAAGTTTTAAGGACGACAGGTGTGACGGGAAGGAATACGAGTTCTGTTTGCAATTTCGCAATCCGCAGAGATGTACGCGGTGTGGAAGGGCTTAGTGTATTCTCACGGTGCTGCTGGGTTGAAACATTGGTGGTACAGGAAAATTAAAAAATATACGCAGTGTTTTTGTTGGAAGAAATGAAACCTTTATAGGTATACTATCAGGCTTAGTCAATTCTCATGCAAAATAATAATTCATAACTTTTATAAAAGTTAGGTTTATTTACTTTGCAAACTAATTTTGCTAAATATGATGTTCGTAAAAATGAGGCAACATTGTTACATTATATAAAACCAAACAAGATTTCGAAAAGAGATGTAAACCGTACGTGTATTGTATACCTTAGTATATATTTATAAAGTACCTATAAATAAACTAATTCGTGCACGGTTTCTACTGAACTTTGAAATGAAGGTACTGTATTATACAGTGATCTCTGCCATAGATAACATAATCCGTACGCTGTGCAAGCCAATGGTTGGCATGTAGGGCGGTGTGCGTAGCGGGCGACGCGACGATCAGTGAGTTTGTCACCCGGCCCGCGCCGCCCGCCGACAATTTAAGCGCTCACGCCTTTGTTGCCTCGCAATACTTCTAGTTATGTTGCATTGATGGAAATTTAAATGAGAGGCTTTGTTTTTTACTCGTCCTTTGTAATTGTAACAATAGAGGAGTAAGTACCTATTCGGATGCAAATCAAATGCAACCAAATAACATAGTCATTATTTTTCATTGTACCTTCCTCGTCAGAACTCAGTTTTTTTTATTAGCAAATCTCATAAAATAAATTGCATTAAAAATTTTAATACAGCGAAAAATCTCGCTTGTATGCGATACAGTAACATGACAACATTATCCAGCGTATTCAACTTCATTTATTAGTTTGAAAAGTTTCACTTCTTCCACATGTAGGATGCACATATTTCTTATTTAAAATATTGTCTCACAAAGCTTAAGCCCAAATCTTACGGGAATGGGATCGAAAAATCTTACGGGAAATTGTCACTCACACGTTTAACAAAGTTTCTACATCCATACCGACTCATACATTTACTTTCGGCAAGTCAATGATATTGGACTGGATTATAACTAGTCTGTAAGTCTGTAGTAGCTACTCGACACTCAAATAGTTTCCCACAGCATAGGTAATGTTAGATTGAATAAATCCCTGGAGTGTTTCTACTATGTTTAATGATTACTCCTGGTCATCCCGAAATCAAATAGGTACTGTGTTGAAAAAGTAGTCGGTGTGCACCAGAAAACCTATTTCTAAGAAAACAATTTTACTTATTGGAAAATCTAGCTGCGAATAATATTGAATAGCTGTTCCGGCTCACAAGAGCTTATAGAAAAAAAATTCAAAGCTTCTGCGACCGAGTCTTGGGACTCCAAGAGCTTGCTTGAGTACTTCTGCTGTATTCAACTAAAAATCGTTAAATTAGCTCCTATTCTTTATCTTTACCTGCGCAAACCCTGGCACTGGCACCCCTATTTTAAACGTATCAATATAAACGGCATCTTGACTAATTTTCATAACAAAGTGTTAAATTTGGAGATCAAATAGACGTATTATTTCTTGTTAGGTATCCATGCGCTAGACTGACAAAATAGATACGATTTACGATTCAGTCTCATTGGAAACCGATGCGCAAATACTGACTAAAACAAAGAAAACAAGCATTACGGGAATAGGAAAAAAAGAAGGAAAAACTTTGTTTTGCTTATACAGTGTGTAAATTCAATACGGGCAAATATTTAAACGGTGGTTAGTATAAGACCTAAGAAGTATATTTAGATTAGATAAATTATGCTTAGAAATACAATGAAAATATTAACCATACAAAGTAATTCGGCCCGCAATGTAAAGCAACACACAAGGAAACGCTTGTTGGCAGTTAATATAACATAACATGACATGACATTAGGAGATACGAGTCCTAATGTCATGTCATTACGAGACATAATGTTAACATGTATTGTAAACAATACATTACTGCTCGTTAAATTTTCAAAAAATAAGTAGGCGGTCATACATAATCAGAGATCGGACAAATTTGCGTCATTGCTCGCAATAATGTGGACATGACTCCAAAATTAATCAAATATGTAATCATTTAATTAATTTCTTACTTGACTTAAATTTTAATTCCTAGTCAATAAATACAAAATTTTGTTAAAGTACAGATTTATTAACGAAAATAATCAGTATTTTTTCCAAAATTTCTGCAGTCAGTCTATTTCTTTTTACATCAAAAATATACTTAAGTGCTGAAAAACTTTGCTCGCACTCCACTGATGTTAATGGGGCAAATATTAGTTTTATATATATTTTCTGTTCTTTGTTTAGTTTATCCCGATTTTGAGGTTATCGCCCACAACTTAGAACAGAAAATAAACTCTGAATTATACTGGAATAATAATATTCCTATAAAACTACTTAAGTTTGCCCCATTAACATCAGTGGAGTGCGAGCGGAGTTTTTCAGCACTTAAGTATATTTTTGATGTAAAAAGAAATAGACTGACTGCAGAAAATTTGGAAAAAATACTGATCATTTTCTTATTAAATCTATACTTTAACAAACTTTTGTATTTATTGACTAGGAATTAAAA
Source organism: Cydia pomonella (assembly GCF_033807575.1). NCBI lineage: Eukaryota > Metazoa > Arthropoda > Insecta > Lepidoptera > Tortricidae > Cydia > Cydia pomonella. The sequence continues at coordinate 13,894,684 of NC_084708.1, forward strand.
TTTAAGTCAAGTAAGAAATTAATTAAATGATTATATATTTGATTAATTTTGGAGTCATGTCCACATTATTGCGAGCAATGACGCAAATTTGTCCGATCTCTGTACATAATTAAGTGTACGTATCTTAAAAAAACTTCTTAATTAATGATTACACGGATAAATTATATATCTAATTTATCGCCTGTATCGGATTTACACATCGTAGGGTAATTTTTTATTTTTAATATTTGTATATTATGCTGCTGGATAACATAACAAATAATACTTTGTATAAGGCTTGAGCGTATCACTCCACTTTATACTTCTCGCGTCGAACGATGGTCCCTACATGACAGTTTCTTCAAGTCACATTTAGTCGGACTTAATTTAAAAAATAATGAAAAAATTGTGTGAGTGTCGTGGAACACTCGGTTGAAACGAAGTATATTATTATTGATAAACGTAGTATATTATTGATAAGCAAATCCAAAAAAAATAGTCATTATCGAAACTATTCACAAAATTTCACAAATCAGTTCAGAAAAAAAAGCGATTCACAGGCAGAGTTTTTGTACAAGTTGAAACTGATACACTTAGCTCAAGCTTCACACTCGCTTAGTCAATCAAAACATGAAATTCAGTGCAAATAACAAAAAAAAATTGACCACATACACGTACGGGGATCGAACCCGGATCATCGCTGTTACCGTCTTTTTCTAAGTGGTTGTTTGCCAACTGCGCCACTATAGGGTGTAAGCCGGTGAAATTAGGGTACTTATTCTCGAGAAAGAATTTATAGAAAAGAGGGCCGTGACGGAAAAGATATTACACTTTTTTCGCTTAGCCCCCATCCGTCTACCGTCCGATAAGGAACTTCGATCCAAAAATATGTTTTTATCGCATTTTTGTAACTTAAATGTTCCATTTCTAAAAAAAATATGTGTAAACTTCCAAAAAATATCTACAAACATTTTACATGACAGCTACTCCATATAAAAATGAAATATCAATGTACTATCCTTCGATGCGAGAGGTATAAGTACTTGTCAACGTCCATTACGTAAATTTGTACCACCATTTGCTGATTAGTAGAAGTGCATTCAGGTATCGACGAGAGCAGACCGGGGATCGGGCCGGACCCCGGACCGGAGAAGCGGACCTAATAATTATCATAACTTACCGAGGAAAGAACCCTACGTAATAAGCACAGATCCACTAGAATCGTAAGCATCATTTTATAGGTAGATCTGTGGTTGTAAGTATAGATATATGCCCAAGTATTCATATTGCAACTCTTTCTTTAATAGCGCAAATGAACGTCCAATTCGATAACAAACCACAAACTGAAACTTATACCTATTAACGAGTAATTCTTAATATTTCGGGGATCTCGGAAGCGGCTATAACGATTTCGATAAAATTTGTTATGTGGGGATTTTCGAAGGGCGAAAAATTTATCTAGCTACGTCTTTAAAGCTCGGTCTTTATTTTGCGTGATTTCTATTATTATTATTTTATTTTATTTATTGAACACAATGCAAGTTTACAGTGTCAGACCAATTCACTTACATGCTAGGAAAACATAAATTCTTATTATTCTTCTTATTATTATTCTTACATTATGCGTGATGGGCAGATAGACAGCAGACAGGTTGATTCATGAGACGTGAGCAGGACCAAGCCTACACAATCAGTAAATATTAATAAATCGTTCACCGTCATATTTAAGTAAAACAATCACGCTTTTTTCTGTTATCTAACTTTTTTAAGGACAAATTTGATTATCTGCAATCATGGACACCCTACAACCCTTAATTAACAAAGAAAAAACTTCTTTAACCGTTATGACAGCACTTTGATTATGAAGAAAATAAAATGTCACACTTAAGTGGTTATATAATTATATATGTATTTCAGGATAACATTTGTTCTGGGTTATTCGTATACATATAGTTACCGCCGATATTATAATAAAAGCCGCGGGCGAATTGTACTGTCCCCAGGCACAATGACGCGTGCATCACGCAAATTGTGTTCCCTCACACACATACGTAATAACTCCACATACACACACACACACACACACTTACTGTAAATAGAAGATGCGCCGCTCATTGTATCCACATAAATCGCATTTGCATTTCATTCATTTGTTGACGATGCGCTACATGAACGAAATAACGTGCGACACACATAAAGCCTAATACACACAGGGTGTATTTGTTTCGTGGTAGGGGAGTATGAGTATGCTTAATAGCAGTGATATCGGAGACTTCTGTTTAAACATTCCCTGTGTGTTTCAAGCTTTAATACTCCGCTAACACTAGCTACGAAATATTTTGGTTTGCAACTGCAAGCTGGATTATTGTCGCATTAATGCTAGCAGTAAAATTTGTCTGCAGGTGGCCATTGGTGTAAGTATTCGCTAATAAATTGTAATCACCAATAAACCAGCCAAATCTAATTTTTACCTATCTTAGTTATGAAGTACCTACTTTATTTTAGTAGAGTTTTAGCTCTCTTCGTTGCGGAGAAAAATCTAAAAGGAATGGGCAGTAAAAGCACAAAAATGGTAACCGTTATTTCGTCTAGGACCTCACAAAAGCTTCGCACTGTGAATCACGCCCTAAATGTGGAGACTTTTATGGCATTGACAATAAACGACAAACTCATCTATTCGCACGTTCACGATAATGCTGCAAATTTGATGTTTCTGATGAAACCAAAATGTAATTGGAGTTAATATGGCGTATAGTACAAAGGGCCGCGGCTGTTCCTGGCTATAATTGGGAAACTGATACCCTAACGTCCCGACCCAAAAGGCTTTCACTAAATCTATATTAGTGGTTAATGATTAGTGTACTGCGGCTATTCTCAATAAACGTGTATGCGTCTTATTTCATTGCCACGACCCCATATACAATGTATGTAAAATGTGGTAGCAATAACACACGATCGTGTAACAGATACATTACGAATTAGTTTGTAAACAGTATCAACAATTTGAACGGTATTTGAATTGTTTGTGTATTTATGTCAATAACAGTGAGAACCCGTGGAGAGATTTTTTTCGTTACACTTAGTAACAAGTACTAAATATGTAATTCAATAGGCAAAAATCTCTATTTAAAGAGGAGACTATCAAATCTTCGATGATTTTCCTATGCCATCTGGTGAGTTAATACTATAACAAGTGCCGATGAGCCATAGATGATGTATAAGTAACATTTCCAGAAAATTGGTCAATCCTGAGCGTTGGATGGTGCTGCAACACCAGGTCTAGGTTACCGTTTTCTTAAGCTTTCATTGTATAACAGTATTGGTATTATATTTAATTTCAATTTTGACTGATTGCCAGGCGTCGACACGCGAGGGCGCGGACAGCAGGACACACACCACTCTACACGATTCGACTTTTGGTTAGGCCTACAGTTGCATTAAAAAGATCACTTGAATGTTCTCTACTTTCTCTATAGAAACACTATAAAATATGGTATTAGCGGTCTTTTGCATGCATGCCTGCATTTAACCCAAGGCATTCTAAATGCTTTGGAAAGCACTTTTTTGTATCGGGGGCTTAAAAGGACAAGTTACGGTCCAATAACTTGAGATATGTCCACCCTGATTTGAGCTTTCTATGTATATGCCTTATTTCATCATAATGTGTAGGCTACTTGAGAAAAGTCTTAGAATCACGAATAATGTTCTTTAATGCAACGTCAAAATCCGTTAGCCAAGTGAGTAAGTTTTTTTTAACCATTATAAGTGCTTAGTTTAATCTTAGTAAAAATTGTACTTATTGAAAATTGAAGCTAATTTTCTCTTGTAATAGTTATTGTCTACGTAACATGACAGCATAATAATAGCAATGTGTTTCTGAGGGTGCTTTATAACGTGGATAATTTCTTCCATCATACACCCAGTGGACTATTTTAACACTTAGTATCAAAACCACCGGACTTTTCAGCATCTCGATTCCAAAGTAGCAACATACATAACAGACACCTCGCACCCTTTCACGTCGACACTGACAGGACAATTAAACTAAAGCAAACACTCTATTCAAGCGACTTGTCGGCGAGAGTTGTGCTGATTACTAACTTGCTAGTCTGCCGTAGATTCATTTTATGTTGCCATATAAACAAATTTATCTGCATTTATACCAATCTTAAACTGACTGTATAATAACAGATTTGTCTATATAAATATAAGCACGATGACGTTTTCAGTACGGACCACGGAAACCTTAAGAAGAAATGTTTTCCACTTATGAATATTTTCCACTATCCATGTATTTTAGGATGTTGTTAATGAAAAACTAGGTTTATAGGTCTCTTTTTTTAATCTTTGCAAAACAAAAAATAATCAAATAAGCGAAACCTATAAACCTAGAATATATATGTATGTATGTATGTATATACTTTATTGTACATAGAAATAAAAACACGAAAAACACAGTTACAGAGTAAATTAAATACAACAAAGGCATATATATTATGGTAAAGCGATCGACATCAAGATCAAAGTGATTTTTTAAGATTTAGTTAGTGGAAACCGTTTTTTCCCTCGGAAGTTTAATTTAATATTAGAATCGCAAAGCTATTCTTTCTTCCCTCTTAAGAGCTAAAAAAAAATTATACTCGGAGAAATTATCCATTTTGTGTTGTTCTGGGTTGTGCTAGCTAGCCTAATTTTAACACAGAGTTTTTATCTCTTCTGTTCGTAAAGTTTTGTTTATTTACTTTATTTAGGTAGATCGCCGGTTAGAAAATTGTCGTCACTTATTAGGGAGTTTTACTTTCCATTTTTAGGGTTTCTTACCTCAAAGGGAATAAATAAAACCCTTATAAGGATCACTAGTGCTGTCCGTTTGTCACAGCCAATTTGCTCTGAAACTACTGGACCGATTGTGTTAAAATTCGGTACACATACGTAAGTCAGTGGCTCAAAAACCGACGAGTAATGTAAATAAATAAAGTTAATGAACTTTAAATTCAGCGGCTTTTTTAAATAAAATTTAAGGTAGATAATTTTCGAATTTAAGAAAATAGGCTTCATTTGACACAAAAAAAAATACAATAAATAGTTAATTACCCATAAAATACAGCAAAACGTATAGGAAAGGTCAAGCGTGAGTCGTTCTTAAGGGAAAATTATCTAATTACGGAATCCTTAGGGCGCGAGTCCGACTCGTACTTGTCCAGTTTTTCTCATAGTGACAATTGAAAATTTGCATTTCTGATTGAATAAATGACAATCCATTTACCTCAATTTAAGGTGCAGTAGGTTCATCCAGCAGTCTTTGAAAAATCGTAACGCTTTTTTAGATCACAATACCAAACTTTTTAATTGCAATCTAGAGGCCTTTTTTAGTACTTTCATCGATCCGAAAACTGAATTTCTTAACTTTCCCTCGATAGAAAAATAAATTATAAACATAGGTCTAAAACGCACCTTTAAAATATGTAACAATTTTTGCACAAAAGCTAAACATGAAAATTACTTCTTAAAACGTGCAATTTTATTATTGAATAAACTCATCGATTACTTTTCTTTAGTAAAACTAAAAAAAAAAAAACAACAAAAACATGATATCCGCGATCCCGGACACGCACAACCATTTCATCCACGGGGCCTTAATAAAATATACTACATATATTTTACATGTATGTAACTATACTTTTATGATTCACTTCATTCATTTAATATATCTTATAAAATGTATTTATTTTCTTCTCTCATAGTCGAAATAAACAATAATAACTGTGCGGTTTAAGACGCTCCGGCTGTGGAATGAGCTCTCTGCCGAGGTTTTCCCGAGGGTATACAATATGGGGTGCTTCAAAAAAGGAGTGTACAGGTTTTTAAAGGGTCGGCAACGCGCATGTAACACCTCTGGAGTTGCATCAGGCGGGCCGTGTGCTTGTTTGCCACCGACGTGGTATAAAAAATGTATTTTTTCATTTAATTCTACCCTTGAACTATTTATAAATAAAAATATCTCAGATGTAATGACTAAATGGTTCACTTTCAACACTTGATTATCAATTGACTATTTTTGGTTATATTTATTCGAAAGCGTATGGTAACACTACTCCAAGTACACTAGCAAATTATAATACCAGAACCATTGTGTTTGCTGCGAAATGATGTCTTGTTGCTTGGCACCAACTTGTCACCCAAGGTACGATTTAGGTAATTCAACTTGCTTGAACAATTTTGATATTTATATGCTCAAATTAAAGACTGTTTATCACTCAAGATTTGATTGTATCAGATTTGTGTCAGGATCTGGATTAAGTACAAATTATTGTTATAAAGACACACCTTAGTTTTATATGTACTTATTGGTTCATCATTATCATTTATGTATAATATAATTATTTGTAGATAATTATTTATTAATAGTTGTATAGTTTATGGTCGTTTAAGGCAAATTAAGTGTATCTAATTCATCACAAGCGTATATGTATATATTGATATCATGCACCTATTTCTCAAAATTTATATTTATTTATCAAAATGCTACCGTAAATAAGTACGCAATATATATATAAATCTGTAACTCTAATTGCTTCTGAAAGCCTAAACGATATTTCGTGGTATGTTGATTTCCATTGAAAAATTATACTATACTAACATCCAATTCTGTGAGTGAATAGTAGGATAAATAAGTTTTCCACGAAAATATCCTAATAATATTCGGGAAGCGGGTGGATAAAGCCCGGCAATTGTCGAAGTCCGCATTGAATGTGAGGATTCAATTTTCTTGGACGCCGAGGTTGCCACCCACGGATTCAATCAGCCGCAAAGGAAATTAAACTGTTGAATTATTAACGGATTCGAAGATATAATAATCCTTTCTAACTGCCTCAAATACCTACTAAATTATACCCTTACATATTTATACAAAGGTTCTGTTCAGGCTGACTATGAAGAGAATATTTAATAGCAATAGAATATTAAACATCTCCTTAGTTACAAAGAAATAATTAGCCACAGGGAGGGCTTAAGACCAATGTTGAAACCTCTTCAACTATAACCTAACAACAATATTTTATTTATATAAAATATAAATCAGTAGGTACTGATTTATCTAGTAAGGTTACTAGATAGGTACAGTAATCTGCAGAGATAACTGATCCACTGTACTGTACATCAATTACCCTGGCTTAATCATATGTGCTATTATTATTATGGGGCATAATTACATATGTATTAATACAACTCAGTTAATAGATGTGGTAAGTGATTTGTCGAAGCTTAAGGTACAGTCCCAACAGGAAGAAAGCATGAAACTGGCATTCGTAGCCGGTAGCTTATGTATTTAAAAAAATGTAAGAAAAAAAGTAGAAGTGGAAGCAACTTGTTAAGTGGATGCTTCCCCCCATTCCCCCACATTTATGTCCCATTTTGCCATTGACATATATCTAAGGATAGACCTTACGGGCAATAAGAATGGGGCTAGTACAGCGGTGTCACGCACACGAATTCGAGCCAATCGTGCTGTCTAACACCACAATGCGATTAGTTGGTACGCATCACGCGCGCGATTTTTGCTAGTTGCGTTAGACTGCACGATTGGCTCGAATTCGTGAGTGACACCACTGAATTAGCACCATTCTGAGGACCCGTAAAGCCCGTCCTTAGATATATCTCAATGCATTATGCAGTTTCTAAATTTTAACAGAAAAACTGTTGAAGATCACCGCCAATTACCAATATATTATTCATATGGATGGGACTATAATTTGTTACGGAAATGCGCTACTAAGATTATGCCTACCATAACTTTGTTCAACGGGACAGGCACCATAGTGAGGAAATAAGTATTCCTTTATGATAATTACACAACACGTTTTGTAATAATTTGCAATAACTATGGTTTTTGTTACTGCTGATTTATTAATTAACAAAGCTAAGGTCTGCACTCAAATAACCTTCCAGACCATTTGTCACGGTAAGGTTGCTAAAGTTTAGGCGGCCGTAGAAAGAGTTCCGGAAGTGGATGGACCCCGGTGTCGGCCCTCAAGATTGATGGCTTCCCCTGCCACGTTGTTTGGATGCCCACTCTTTACAAATCTACCCTTTATTTTCATTAACATATACGGTTTTACAAACCTCATTAAGGACCCATATCTCTATTTCTCTAGGTTCCTTGGACTTTATATATCTATATCCCAAATCTACTACCTTTTTGTTATTGCTGTGAAGGAATAAACCTTTTCATCACACTTGCTCCAAAAAAGATCTTATTTCATGCAGGTGTACTGAAGGACAAAGGCCTATATTGTTCCCGCAGGAGTTTTTCGCGCATGTAACTCCTCTGGAATTGCAGGAGTACATAGGCTACGGAGACTGCTTACCATCAGGCGGGCTGTATGCTTGTTTGCCACCGACGTAGTATTAAAAAATAAAAAACTTATTCATACAAACCAAGTAGAATAAATATGTTTTACTTTTGAAATACGACGTATATAATTTAATATTTTTGTTTATGTTTAAAATTATTTAATTTGATTAATTTGACAGCCGTTTAAAATATTTTTACATAATTTTCAATCGTGGCTGAATGCCGAATATATCTGTGCCTTCGATGCCTAACCTGTCAAGAAATTACAAAGTGGCGGACGAATGTTTCATATGTTACCACCCTGGTATCCAAAATTTTACTTACCCCCCTCGTTGCACAATGTACTAATATTTATGGAACCAGAAATACCTATTAACTCTTTAGAAAACACAACCAAAGGTACAAAGATTTATTTCTCATCAAAATAAAACATTTTTGTTAATAAAAACGAAAGCTATATCGTTCAGCGGACTTTGTTTTCTCGGTTTAATTATTACCAATCTCTTAATAAATAATAGCTTCGACGCTCAGTTAGATAAATTAAAGCCAAAGAATTTAAATTTCATAAACCGGGAAAGGTATTTAACGTCGATTCTCTATATCAATAACGGTCTGAATTTAATTTAGCCGAGTCCCTTTCACCTACGATATTTCATAGATATTTGCCGACAATATGAATAATTCAAGAGGAGAGTGTGGCGTGAAAGAGTCTCAAAGGGAAGACGAGCTCCTATCAGAGTTTAAAATTGACGGGTCTATCGCGTCTGCTTTCTCGTTACCCGCTTTGCATAGACTTCAGACATTTCAATGCAGTTACAATCTTAAAACACATCTAAATTTTCATTACTAGTATTTACCAATAATAGTTTAAGCATGCCTTAATATTTGTCTATAGTTAAACACTTTGAAGAGTCAAAATTACACAACTCAAGCGCAATTATTTCTTAAATAAATATTTTTATCCTCATTTTATAACACAGAAGCTTTTAATCATTGCTTAAAATTGTCTACACTTCTAACACAAATAAGAGCAAAATTTCAAATCCTTTCTTTACCTTTTTTATTCGTGACAGCATACCGTAGCACACTGCATCAAATTACCAAGATCAGAGCAAGTCACGACATCCAAATTTTATGGTGTATCGACACATGCTGAATTTATGAGCGTTTTACTGGTACGCGTACTATATAATATATATTTTAATTGCATTATTTATCCGTACGAAACGTACGAAATTATCATGATTAATTAAAGAAATTGTTCAATATTACTTAAAATAATTTTCTGAAATGCCTTGTGTAAACTTAAGTCATATTAGTGAGCAAGTTTTTTCGTTAACATATCATGGCCACCAAACATTTCGAATCTATACAAACATTAATATCAAGGTCGACAGCTTAAAAGTAAATTATGAGTATCAGAAATATTGATCGATCTACGATTGGTTAAACTTAATATCATAAGCAGTCAAACACAGGCACTTGTAGCAAAATATTACGAGTAAATATTGGTGCGCAAAATAAGAAATCCTTCGATACTATTTTTTTTATTGCTTCGGCATTTAAGTAAATGTAGATTCTTGGCCCTTCAAAACACGTTTTACGGGTTGGAAAGACCACGTCAATAGTAGGGTGTTAGCAGTAAATGTACTAAGCTTATAAGTGACTTGTTTTGTTTATAATAAATAAATATATACATACTGGCATGAACTAGGTATCGCAACATAAATGACAACTCTGAATGTGTATCTCTACATTGTATTTAGGTAGGTATACCGGAACCTTAAAGTACCTCATTGATAAAACCGCGATGAAGTCCGCTCATTACGCGTTTCATCACGACCGTCAGTTTTAGAAGTGCAAACACAGATTACATAATATTTAGCAGATACTTACAATACTTACACATACATTTTACAGGTCTGACATTAGGCCATTTCGTGCCTGATTGAAAAAATAGCCTTACAGCATTCAACAGTTTACATTAAACATCTTACGAGTACTAAACTATAATTCGTGCTATGATGAAACCCTGTGTGATTCATTTTCGTTCGTATACAATTGTAATTGGATTGTTTTGTTTGCAGTACTTACGCAAATGCGGAACTTGTTTAATAATCGGATTGAATTTGAATTAGATAATGACCAACCCTGGATGTAATTTTTTCGTGCGCATTAGTAGGTCTCACGTTTATCTACTCTCTATTATACTCTTTTGGCAACTCTCAGTAAAAGATACAGTTTAAGGAAAAACAATTGATAAATGATAGAGGCAGACAACAGGCGGTTAAAATCCCAGTAGTTTAGTGTTGAAAAGAAACAGACAGATGCAACTAGTTACTTTCGCATTAATGTGGATTAACGACAACAATGCATTCTGTTTATGTATGAGAGTAGCGTATCTGGTTTAAATTACGTAATGCTCAAAATGTAATCTATGATAGCAGCTCCCGAGTGCCACATTCCCGACACGTCCTTTTCATTCAAATCAGTGTCGAGCTCCCGTTGCAAAGCGAACACTTTATCACTGTATGCGAATAAAACATATCTGAAACGGATTGAAAATGTACGATTGTGAAACGAATGGGCTCAAGTTTATTTTAAAACAGTTTAAGTACAGGGAACTCGCTTCGCGAGTCAGTTTCGAACAGAAAATTGAAAAGGCTGACAGAAGAAGTATTAAATAAAATTGTGCACTGTATTGCAGTTTTTATTAGACTGGCGAAAGAGGGAAGATACTGTTTTAGAGTGCATATTGTAAACGCCAGTTTATAAACGCTTACTACTAACAGTTTGGCGGTTTGGTTTTATTTTTGGGAAGGCTTTATTAGATATATCTCAATTAGGGAGTGAATTAAGATAGGTAAAGCTTTTGTATACTCGGAATGTTCCTTTAATTTTGATAAGTGACTTTCGCTGCCAATGCTCATCACGCTGCTTCACATGCATTTATGATACTTAAGTATATTGTTTTTAGGCTGGGAATATAATTATTATTATTAAATAATATTTTAATTATCTAGACAACGAAAAATAATACAAAGCACAGATAAGAGATTACAAGAAGGTAATCAAAGAAATAGTAATTGAAAATAAATAATCTTCTGAAAGTGAAACATAATAATATAACATGAAATATGAAACATATAATAATAGAATCTCCTTTATTCTCCTATTGCATCCGCTAAAGTTGGATAAAACCTCTTAAATAATAACTTTCAGCTCTCCATCACCTGCTCTCCGTTGACAAGTTTATCACACACATGGCTATTTCAGCTAAAATGAAAATGGAATACAAGACAAACCCATCCAAATCCCTTTAGAGACGAGTGTAGACGAGAATTTTGTTTGGCAACTTAGGTTTCTACGTAGCGGAATATACAGCGTGTATTTTTTATAAAGCGCAGGTAGTTAGTTTAGGCTTTAATAAACTCCATAGGTTTTATAAAAAAATTACGACTTTTATTTGCCATACAAATTAATTCAGCAAGCAATGTATCACTACTTTGTTCTAATTCAAAACTTCGGATTAATGAACGCGACGTCACAACTGTCACGAGTAATCACGGTGTACGAAATACATTACCGCTCGAAAAAAAAAAATATGCTGTTGTGGTTAAGAGTAAATAATTTATTTTTTACAGGATCATTACATACCACTAAAACCTACGTCTCGTTTAAGTTTGTAGTTCTATCAAAAATACACGCGGTAGGTGGCACGTATTTAGCAGGGCATCTATAACACAAAGAAAAAAGATATTGAAATGGATACTAAAATTTTATTAATCAGTAATCACCAAAATCGATGCTTCATAATATCTCCATATGAGTTGTATTTTAGTGTAATTCCAGCCACCGAGATCCTATAGGCAAAAAGTAACTATATTGTCAACTGAAATAATATAATAATAAGAGGCCTTTTCATCTGTGTGAGATGTTTTAAGCAGCATCCTGGTGGATGTATAGCCCTATGCAAGAGAGGATCCCACGTCCACACACGCGGTAGGTGTATGCTTCCCTAGGTGGGCGAGGGTTGGAGGCCTGCTAATATATAGGAAACAATTTTAAGAATACCTTTTTCTTTAGAGAATGAGCAGCTGTAAATACTTCGAGCTCGATCGAATTTAGGTTTTCTGATATAAATCGGTTTTAAGTATATGTTACCTTATACCCTGCTACTTCTACTTCTTCTTCTTTTGTGTAAGGCTCGAATCACATTCTTCCACTGATTCCCGTCCTGAGCAGTTTGGGTAACCTCCTCCTAACCCATCCCCAATACACCCAAAGTCTTACTTCACGCAAACGGTAACTCCAAAAAAATTTAGGGCAACCATGTGTCCTTTTGCCGAGCATCTTCCAAGTTAAAGCCACTTTGCCCCAACGCTTTAGCTTACAATATTAGATGACAAGAAATTATTTTAGAAGCCAACGTAATCTCAAGTTCTGTGTAAATTTTTAGTCGCCTCGATTTTACTGCCCATTTTTTATATGATGGGTGTTAAAGCAGCTAAATTATAACATAAGCCCAATAAATGCTGGTATCATATTTTAAATGCCCGAAAAATAATAAGCTAATATAAATTATGATCACAAAATATAATAAATGCTCGACTTTAATGACATCAAAAGGATGCCGTTTTTTATTCAAGAGGAATTTGAAAAGGTACCTATTTTATCTAATTTGTGAAACTCAATAACCTGTAATATAAAGAAAAAGTAAAACGAATAATGGCTACACAATTAAATTATCTGCTCACCAAAACCTGTTTGTATTTAAAAGTTCCAGGTTTCGTTCTATGAAATACGTATTCTACCTAATCTTGTTTTGTAATGAAATTAGGGAAACTAGCTAACGTTTAAACGTTTTGAAACGATGACATTCATTAACACTTTTAAAGATTTGTTACAACTTGTTAAGTGTTTTAATACACTGGTAAAAATGCATAACATTTTGTACAACAAAATGGATGTTGTACAATCAGCATCAAAAGTAGCGGATCAAATAACGTTTCATAAGTATCTACCATTCTGTAACAGCTTAACAAAAAGTGATGTCTTTAATATAGAACAACTAAGACTGTAAAAGATATACTTTTGAGCACGAATTTTAGAAATTTATCTATATTTGGAAAAGTTATCCGGAATATCAGATACTTTTGACGCGTTGTTTCATCCGCTACTTTTGATGCTGACTGTATAACAATTGTTTATGACTCTATCACAAATTGTAACGAAACGAAAGTAATAAATTGTTAATTGTTACCATGTTATGCAACAATTTCGTGTTCAGTGCGGGAGCGCTTAAAACATCTAACATGTTTCATAATGTTATAAAACATTTTACAATTAAAGTTATATTTTGTGACATTGTTGCTATTTGTTGTAAAGCATTAAAACTCATACAACTTTACATAATATAATAACAATGCGTAACTTTTGTTATGATATACTTATGTAATAAAATATTATAAAGCAAATGTTTCCGTTATATCTTCATAAATAACACCAATGTGGGAGCACCATTAGGATAGCCTTAAAAGACCTAGCTGTCTTTTTAGATAGCTTTGTGATAAGGAGTAAAAAGTTAGGTTAAAAGCTGGAGCTAGTTAGTTTTTCACAATGTTATCCATCGTAACGGTCTTATGAAGGGTATTGCCGAGGAAAACGGAGGGGAATAACCTCTGAACGTAACACATATCTCGTCAACGAAAGATCCACATGTCGACACTTCGAGTACCTCCGCACGTGCCACGCGCTCTTCGATTACTATAACATATCGACAATACGTGTTTACTTTTGACACTCATACTTAATGTTCCGCGTTAAAGTTATATAAAAAGTATTGTTAGAAATTGGAAATGAAAGTTTCACCCTAAAGAACTTTTCGATAAAGGGTAATGGTTATCGATGGTTTATGATACTGCTCGTAGCATAACTACGAATTTGCTACGGAGTTACGTAGTAGATTCTACTCGTACGCGTAATGAGATGAAATTATTAGTATTCGTTCTGGAACGAGGGGCCGATTCTGTTTTAACAATTGAATATACGTCTAATCATAGTTAATAAACGCCGAATGGCAAATATAAATACAAAATATGAATCATAGGATACGAATAACGAAATTTGGATTTTAATTCGCTTTATAAAATCATAAATTCCAACATAAAGTCCTATTATGTTTGTATAATGTGCATATGCCTACTTAAATACGTATCCATAAATACACTCACGTAATCCAGTACTCCGTGCGTAATGCTACGGAATAAATGGTTAACGGTATAAAATACATTAACTCCGTACGGCATAGGTTTTAATTTCCGTCAGAGTAATGAAGTAAAGTATCTGGCGTAATGCCGAATGCTGTGTGGCCTATGACTATATTCAGAATCCAAAAATCAATACCAACATGATGTCAATTCAATATGAACATTATGCTTGTATAACATTACACTTATGTCCAATAGGTGTTTTTTTTACGCAGAGGGTGTATTTCTCATACAAACTTCATATTAAAGCGTATATTTTTAATGTTGTCAAATTGTATTGTATAAATTGTTTCGATTTTGATTCGCCCGAATGCGCTGCGACGTTTTGGGCATATTGATCATTAAAGGCGTTTTGGCCATTCAGATTTTGTACTCAAAATGGCACAACGAAACGAAGCCCGTCTGTCAATCTGTCTATCACAAGAAGTTTATTGAAAATTAGCTTCTCTCCAAGCCTCAAACTATCTCCATAACCAATGTCGTTTACATCGGTACAGCTGTTATTGATTCCCCATAAAAACTTCGACCCCCGTTTTCACTCCCTTTAGGATTTCTGGGATAAAACTATCCTTGGTCCTTCCCCGAGACTCAAACTATCTACATATATACCAAATTTCAACTAAATCAGTTTAGCGGATTAAGCGTGAAGAGGTAACAGACAGACAGACAGACACACTTTCGCATTTATAATATTAGTAAGTATGGATTAAAGAAGTATTCATATATTTTGAATATATAAGAACCGACTTCACAAAAAAACAGGCTAACACTCTGTCAACAGTCCCACTTCATTATCTGGTACTTTCTTAGTAAAATGTAACAACAATTTACATCATTGTTATGTCTAAATTTAAAATATTTTGTTAATATGTTTTGATACTTCAAGTATGCATTCGAGAATATGGCCCCTAATTTATGGTATGACATTCAACCCTACGCGCATTCGTCACTAGAACGGGCCAGTAAATCGTTAAACAAAGTCATTTCGGCGAAACAAAAGAAACGAGCTAAACGAATTGGGCTATTAGAATCGAATTGGCTTGTTGGACTATCAATAGAGATCAATTGCCTAGTGCGGGCATTCATTTTTGTTGACAAATATATTGATTTTGTGAGATAGCACAACTATTAGCTGTGTAAGTTATAGGCTGTAGGCCTCGCGAACCCACATGGCTCCGCCACTATGTAAAACTTCGAAATAACTTTAAGCGACAAAAATTGCATTGTAACTGTTTATCGAACCCGCTTCCTCGAACGAGAATCACTTGAGAAATACAAACTGAACTCTAAAGGTAGGTAACATCTAAGGATAACAGCTGGTCATACGGAAACATTTTTGTACACGCTGAAATAGCGCCGCTTCGCGTGTGCTTTGCGCCCGCTAAGTTGAAACGATTTAGAAATTCCCTTCAATACTACAAGTCTCATGTACTCGTACAATACGTTTTAATAAAAAAAGAGTATTATTATTAGCGTATATAGATACAAAATAAATTATCTAGAAAACAAAAACCGGACAAGTACGAGTCGGACTCGCCCACCGAGAGTTCCGTATTTGTATTTGTTGTTATAGCGGCAACAGAAATACATCATCTGTGAAAATTTCAATTGTATATATCACTGTTCATGAGATACAACCTGGTGACAGGCGGACGGACGGACGGACGGACAGCGGAGTCTTAGTAATAGGGTCCCGTTTTACCCTTTAGGTACGGAACCCTAAAAACTGAGATCAATTTCTATACGAATATATGAGAGATAGAGTATTTAAAAATTGTATTATATATTCTTTAATACGCCTCAAACTTACTAAAACCTGAAGTAGGTAATTTAACAGAAAATATTTCTCGAAGACAGTATAAATTCCTGGTGCATTATCGCGAAAACTCGACTTCAATTTTCTACGTCAAGTAATACTCGAGTAAGCAAAAATGTGAAATGTGTTATTGCTCGTCTTATAACCCTAAAATGCAAATCGAATCTGTTTTCGTATAGGATATGTTTGCGTGCGGGAAGTATGAAATAAGCTTAGCGGAAAGTACGAAATTGGCTTGGATATGTCGATATTATTTAATGTAGCGCACCCCCGGGCTTGTTTGTCGACTGGAAAATATTTATTACACTTTTCCTCTATTATAATATTTTCATCCGTTTCTATACTTGTACTCGGTGGATTTGACGTGTAGTGTAGCTGCTTAGAGTAGTTTGAAAAATAAACTTTCATCTTGATTTCAAAGGATGTAAGTTATTTGCTCCTATTGTAAAATACTTGTCTAAATATTTGTCTTACAAGGAGGTAAAGTAGTTGTTTAACCGCTCATGCCAATATTGATACCCGAGCAATCGAAAGATTCCAAAATTAAATTCGATTCGAGAAGTAGAATCTTGAGCGTTTCAAGGCACGAGGGCTAAACAAATTTTGCCTCCGAGTGTAACACAAAAAATTTCACCACACCATTGCGAGGAATATACTAACTATGAAGTACCAAAAAAATCACACCAAATCAAATACAAATGAACGTAATAAAATAGTTATCATTTAAAAGTCAATTCTACCAGCTAATTTAGGAATCAACTCAAAATTTGCGTCTTGAATTCCATTTGAATTTGCTCTGATCAAGAGGGCCTTTACCAGTTGGTGTGGTGAAAATATAGTTATCTAAATAGATTGTGCATTGTCAGATGATATTATTCCACTTAAATATGTATTACATGTGTATCCAATTATTTATCTGCTATTTATTATCGTCTTAGTGTCCGCGTCCGCTAATGTCCCTTGCATGCATGAACCGCACTCAGCAAGGGCTCAGCCGATAAGACGGCATAAGGATTAGTGGCTCGACTCTGGTGCTGTATGAAAGGGGTAATAACCTACTATCTGAACCACCACATGCCTACCACCACCCCACCACTTTTGCCGCAATGCATCTTAACTGCACTTAAGGTCGTAAAAGGGTAAATAAATAGTCGGAGCTGACTGACTTTTTAATCGCCCCCCTCCCTATCGAGACTGGTGCGCTGAAGGAAAGACTTTCCTCAGAGAGCTGGGTCATCGCTTGCAAGAAAGGGGCCCCGCTCCGGGTTTTTCATATGCTAAGGATGTCCATCGCAACCCAAGGCACCGAGAGTGATGGGCATGGGCACCAGTATCGGGAGCAATCCGGGCGGGTTACAGTAGATTGTTTATTTTATATTTATAGTTAGGTATGTATAAATATATTTAGGTTTGGTTATAAAGTAAGTTTATAAAAAAAAATCTGTTTACTTCATAAATAACATGCATTTTTCAAAGCTTAACTCTAATAACCTTAAATTACAAAGATTTTTTGAGTTAAGAGTCTAGGTGAGTAGAATTAATTATACAAAACTATTACATCTTTGTTATATTGTTACAAGATAGGGATTAAATTCTTCTCTCATTTTAAGTACCTATTTGTCTATAAAGTATCTAACTTGTCCACATGTTCGACCTTCTAGTAAGCTATGGTTATGGGTATGGTTTTAATATTGTTTATATATCATTTTTATTTTACTTTAAAATTAAAACCTATTTACTTCAATTGAAGTGTTTAATTATGTATATTTTACAGGTGTGTGCAATAAATAATTTAATAAATTGGTAAATATATTTGCTCAATGATAATTTATTTTAAATATCACCGCTAGGGTTGGCTGAATAGCTACTTTCTGTATTTTTATCATAACATTCATCAAGACATTACAATATGCTACAAAATTCACGATTACTTTATCTTTATAACCAAATTCAGTTTGTTTCCATTTTCCAAGATATTTGACAGGTAAAGCGTAGGAGTTTCAGAACTTCTTTGTTTATAATGAGACTTGCCGTGTCAACTCAGCCCATTTGCATAAAAGGCCGAAGAAACGAATAATATCGCTGATATTGGGAAACTTGGAGACTGGGTTTGAGCTACGTACATAGCCAATAACTTTCTCCGAGACGTTCCATATTTGCACGGTTCATGTAGGGCTGCCAAAATAATTAACTATTAAATAATTAAGTATTTAAAATATTACAACCGTCATGGACTCCTGTAACATATAGAAAATAAATAAAGTTTATAAATAAGAGACCTGTGTTCACTAAACTAAATAAAAGCCAAACCTGAAATCATCCCGTAATTGATTGATACATATATAATCACGCTGTTTGGACCAGAATTATGGCAGCCAGAAATAAAAGGACTTTCAAATATAGCGTTTGCGTTTGTACTTATGTATGTCGACGCGGTAAAAATAACCCGCCGAATCAGTATACATACTTGAAACCAAGAAGATAATTAACTCAAAAATGTATTCTAATCTACATACTTAAATGGTGACAAAAAGAGCACACTAGCTATACTGAAGTGGAATAAAAAAAGCCGCACAAGTGCGAGTCGGACTCGCCTACCCAGGGATTCGTAATTTTTAGTATTTGTTGTTATAGCGGTTCATGAGATGCAGCCTGGTGACAGACAGACGACAGACACCCAAAGGTACGGAACCCTAATAACTCTTAAAATAAAATTTAAATGTCCTAGTGCTGTCACACTGTCCCAATAGTTGCCTTCACTCTTAATTTCAAGTGATAGAGGTAGCATACTGGCTGACGCTTAATAGAATTAGGATATCAAACAATAGGCCGTTTAAATTACCTTAAGTTAGAAAAGTTAAATCAAAACCTATATAACGTTGTAAACACGCCGTTTGCAATGCCTGTATAGGAATGTGCCACATTTACATACTCTAATTTTGGACCTAAAACTTGTTTTAATGTTCTTGATCCCTTAGAGGCATTATTGATCATCGAATTAAACCCGACCGATTGACACTGATAAATAATTCTCTCCACCGCTAACACGTCTTGCCGCCACTGACGCTCGCAAAGCAAGACATGCTAGCTGTACTGAATTAGTATTTCTTCAGTCAATCAGTAGGTAAATACTGAGTGTGCCTGTACTTGACATTAAAACGATGATGCAGCAACCTTGAGATGAAAATGCGTCTTCTAAGGCAACCAGCGCTTGTTATTTGTACGGAGGCTCCGATGCTTGTGCGCATCCTCTGCCTAATACAAACTTCTCAACCGCAGTGCGACTGAAAAGCCGCTTCAGGCCATTTCATTTTATACACGATCGAACCTAAATTCTCCACTTCTAATGCTGAGACATTAATATAACGTAATTTCTTAGGCACGTACGCATGAGGCTGCCAATTCGAATAGTTTTACAACTTATATTCTACTTCTATGCAATATAATTTTATAAAAGTACCGAGTAGTATGTAGTTTAACGCAACGAATAAAGCCTTTGAGTCGCCTGACACAAAGTGAATACCGATGCAGTGTAGAATTCTGAGACTCAGCCATGACGCTAGACGTTGGAAGACGCATTCCCGACCTCGTACGTAATTCATAAAACATTTGTCTCGATATTGAGGCTGTTCCTGTTCCTTATATAACCTGGTTGAACGTTTGAGTAAAGGTCTGGCTCGGCTTAGGACAATACGTTTGGAAAGCAATGGAAACAAGTGTGCTGTGAGAATTGTTTACTCATGTACCTGAAACAAGTTTTGTATTCATAACACCCTGCCAGCCTTTAAACCACGAAAAGTACCTAGATTTAACGAAATTTTGTTTAAAATTATATAATAATAATAATATAATAAGAATAAAATTATATAATTACTACGTGTTGCCCACGACTTCATTCGCCTGGATATTTATATCCATAGTTTTAATTCTACATGATGAACAGAGCAGCAAAATATAGTAGTTGGGTTAATAATTTGACAACACGTAACTTCGTCTTTCCCAGTGTCTTTTTACGGTGTTTTCAAGTCCCTAACTTGAAAATATGTTTGCTCCATACAAACTTTCCACCTCCCCTCAACTAGCTTAAATCATTTTTTGAAGAAAGCACACATCAGTTATCTTGTTTTGTAATAATGTATTCAAACGAAGTTTCAAACTATCAACCCCTTTCTAACCCCCTTAGAGGGATGATTTTTTTTAAAACACTGAAATTATTTTTCTAATGTTGTGTTAATACAATTTCAAGTTCGGATTTGTTAAAAAAACGTTCAACCCCTTTTTTACACCCTTAAAGGATGAAGTTCCGAAAACGCTGAAATCACTTTTCGTTTCCTAAAATTGTGCCTTGCTACGAAATTTGAAGTCATTCACTCCCTTAGGAGATTAAAAAAGGGTTGAAAGGGCTTTCCTTGTTTTGAAATGTTGTCTTACTACAAAGTTTCAAGTCTATGCCTCAAATCGTTTCCTTTAAACTTAAAACTCTTACAATTATTTTTTGTTTGCTAATATTGAGTCTATCTACGACGTTTCAAGTCTAAGTGAAGAAAAATAAATAAGTACAGAAACAGACTTTCAACCACTTTTTGACACTCTTTTGTTTTCTACTTCATTATTTTATACTGAAAGCGTCGACATGTCGCAAGTGTCCATCACTATGTCGTCGTGATAATAAAAAAGTCTGTGATACTTTAATCAAAGGGTCCTTTAGGCGTGGGTTACAATGAAAATACAGGATGCTTTTCAATGTCTAGCCATACATTGCAGAATTATATGTAGGTACGTATTTATTATGAAGGTAAAGAGCTGGTAGAGTCAGACCAAGATAAGTTGGCAGCGATTTTGATAGCCCAGCCTGTGTAAGTGTTAAGTATAACGTCATGAATGTCATAATTTCGTCAAACTCTGAAGAGTTTTGCTTAATTTCGTTTCGTTTTGCGAAAAAGTTAGACTTCACTTTTATTACAGAGATATATGAAATTCCGAGTAGGTTAATATCAAGTCAAGAGACAACACACACTTCCGTAACGTTGTCTAATTTCGGTCCACTTCACTTTGTTCGCAACACCCCAATAATTCCACAGAATATAAATGAAGCTTTACTAGTTCTATGAATAACATTTTACCTAACAACACAATTTACATTAATTTGCCGCCATTGTCGTGTATTTATAGGTATTCTAACAGCAAAC
Source organism: Cydia pomonella (assembly GCF_033807575.1). NCBI lineage: Eukaryota > Metazoa > Arthropoda > Insecta > Lepidoptera > Tortricidae > Cydia > Cydia pomonella. The sequence continues at coordinate 13,916,290 of NC_084708.1, forward strand.
ATTGTCTATGATTAGTGCAAATTATACATAATCCAGGATGCACTTGTATACAGGTCATGATATGCAACATTTTGTTTTTGTAATTGGTTATCTTATTTCTTTCTGATAATGCGTACAAATTTTCTTTACGGTGGGATCAACCTGAAAAGTACACGGGCCATTTTTCCTAAGGCACTTTTTGTATGCAAATCTGGACCCTCAGTGGTTTTGTATATTTGTTTTCTGACGGCATACTTATGTGTACATGCAGATTTATTTAACTTATTTGAATATCTAAGCAGCCAAGGTTGACTAAATCTGCTAATATAAGATTTTTTGGGATATTTTTTTTAGTTTAGAACTTTCCGATTATCATCCGTAAGATTAATATGAAAGCGACTAAAATATAAAACCTACTACAAACAGACGCACTAAAACTGTGCCTCATTATAAGATAACCCCTACTTAAAGCTTGTCATAATTTTGTCGTCAAATAAGGGCTCATAGATAGATCGTAAAAAAAATATGAGGATAAAATTAGAAAATCTCGCTCGACATCGACATACAACTTTCAAACTGGCGGTATTCCTAGAATACACAAATTACACAATTACAAATTGTACCTTAAAAAATATAATAGTTATATTTTCAAACCATAAGTAAACGTTTTCTTTCACTGTGTGATCTCTGAGTGGCTTATTTTATTATACATACTTTCAGAATTGCCAAAGATATATAATTCCGTATCAGATAAATAAAGTATAAGTAAAAAACGTGCCTCGATTTTTTTTTATATACTACGTCGGTGGCAAACAAGCACACGGCCTGTCTGATGGTAAGCAGTCTCCGTAGCCTATGTACGCCTGCAACTCCAGAGGAGTTACGTGCGCGTTGCCGACCCTAACACTCCACACCCTCCTTGAGCTTTGGCAACCTTACTCACCGGCAGGAACACAACACTATGAGTAGGGTCTAGTGTTATTTGGGTGCGGTTTTCGGTAAGGTGGAGGTACTTCCCTAGTTGGGCTCAGCTCTAGATCTGGAATGAGATCCGCTAGCGATATACCTTTGGCTTATACTCGAGTAGATGGCGACACCGTTTGATATTTAACACATATCAGTAAAAGAACATGGGTCAAAAAGCCATATGTCATTCAAGGTTTTAGTCTCGTTTTAGTCCTGTGTTGAAAGATGGCAGTACATTTAGTTGACTACAAAATTTACTTTGACAATACGCCTCTATACTAAATTCTCTTTGGTATTGCTTACCTTAAAATTATATAATCGTAGTGTTCTAGGCATATCAATTTTTAAATAAGTAAATCGGTATTGTAAGCATTCTTTAAATGACTATTTTAAAGGAAAAACACAATCCACCTACAATAAATATAAAGTTCACAATACCCTATTTTACTAATGCATGGTTGAATAATTCTTAAGAGCGTACTCCCATCTTAAGTGCTAGCAGCGCATTACAACCCCTCTGGTGTTGCAGGTGTCCATGAGCAACGGTAATTGCATACCATCCGACATTACGTCTGCTCGTTTGCCTCCTATATCATAACAAAAAAAACTCGTAATTATGAAATTAGGACGCTGCATCATTTTTAACTGACTTCAAGATTTCAAAAAAAAGGAGGCTCTTAATTCGGTATGTATGTTTATTTTCAATGTTTGTTTTGTTATTTCATAACTCCATCATATCTGAACCGATTTGGAAATTATTTTTTTGATTGAATTTATATATATATACAGATTGGTCTCGTTTTTGTCAAAACTCAGTTCTGATGGTGGGATCCATTAGGAATGGACGGAACTCTTCAAATGTGAAAGGCATACATATAGTGATTTTTGTGCTTTCATCAACAAATCAAGCATTTACTTTTAAAAGTGACATTTGATGAAGTGGAACTGCTGATGCTGATCAGGATGGATTTTTTCAACGACGCATAGTTCCCGCCTGGCGATTTGTCGTCTTCGTTATGTTTGTTAGGCAAATTAGGTTTTCAAGACACATTATTGTCAAGCTCGAGATCTGATGGTAAAATCTATGAGGAATCGTGGAAACTTCAAATTTGAGAGGCATACATATAGTGATTTATGTATTTTTGAACAATACAAACATTTCAATTAAAAAAAGTGACATTTGATAAAGTGGAACTAGCAAATTAAATCTTCAAGACAATTTTTTTTATTTCATTTTATGAAATCCAAAATCAACATAATCATTCTTTCATCGGTCTCCCTTATTGAAGCCTTTTTTTTAATTATTTTTTGCAAACGTGCAGAAATAAAAGGACTTAAGGCTATTATAAAATGTTAAATACTATCAATACTATCATGTTGTCCCTGTCACACGTCACTGTCACTGTCTTATGTTTTATGAACATGAAAATTTTTTATAACGTTATACCTATAACAGCCAGTGTGAGGCTACCATTAAGTAGCTATTTAGGTATCAATGAGTACGGAAATAAAAAACATATTAAAACCTATTTCTTATTATATCTATCTAATGCGTTCGCGTCGGCGAGCGCAAAAATTACTCGTCTTGAGTAATGCTCTCCTTTTATTAACATCTGAAAATATTACCACGTAAGAAGAAAACACCCGTGACGCGGCCAACGAGATTACCTGAGACGTTTTTCAAGAAAGATAAAATCCATTTATCTTGGTTGTGAAGAAGATGGCTTTTGTCAAATCAAAGTACTTTTGTGGCGCTTTGCCTATAAAACCAAGGGGACTGAGATAAACTGAAACGTAATTCCATTGTTTTTGCTACAACTAGGATATCATATAGATACCTATCTGTAAAATTACAAAAATATCACAAAGAATATAATTGTCTGTCACAGATTTTTTTATACTATGTCGTGTTATACTTGTTATAAAGCTAGCCATATAATCTTGTCATGTTATGTACTACGAGTATTATTAGCACAATCGGAATAGAACAAACCTCGAAATTTCTTGGACAGTCCTGAAATTTGGTATATATGTAAATTAAAGGATCACAACCCATCACATCAGGACGACCAAGCGTGGATGAGAGCATGGGAGGCTCAGCACAGTGTAGACAACACCATTTTTGAGTTAGACCCAGGGAAACGGCCTCAAGGGTTCACGGAAAGCCGAGAAATATGGTGCAGACTTAACCGCCTCAGAACTGGCTTCGGTAACTGTGCGTACCTCTGGCACAAGTGGGGGTGGAGCGAGTCGGCGGCGTGCGTATGCGGACACCCAGAGCAGACGGTGCAGCACATGGTATTCGAGTGCCCCGTCACGAAATACAACGGACCAGCTGAGGATTTTAAACACCTGACAAAAGATGCGAGTATTTATCTGCAGAAATGTAAATTTTGAATTGTTTTTTATATGTATGTAACCAGTGTGTAAACGCCATACGATAAATAAAATAAAAGGCCTCTTATTCATGTCCATACCATTTGACATTTGGACCTCGAGGAATCGCAGCCATCTCGGAAAATGTGTACCATCCTGGAGAAATTCGTGTTTTACTCAAAATTTACGTTATCTAAGAAAATATGGTAGGACAACATTAGAGCTTATTAAATTCCACTACTACTACTAAAAAAATACATCTTGTTATCGAAAATACTTGCTGAATCTAGGTTTAGCGCTTATACACTTCCAGGGGACATTCTATTAATAGGAATCTCGGAGGATTATGAATTTCACTTTTGTGTATACATTTGTACATGATCTACCCCAATATCAACATTTTACATGACTGCGACTTCACCAGAAAGTAGGGTTATGAGTTTAAGTACTGATGATTCAGTACACCCTATAGCTTAGGATACTGACCGGATTTTTAAAAATGACATATCGGTAGATTCTTCTTGCCCTTCACAACCTGTTTACACTTGTTTTATTAAAGAAAAATCAGTAGAGCTGCCTTAAGAGGACACAGAATATGAAATCATATTTTTTTCTTCTAGCAACTAAATTATTGAGCGAATTTCAATAAAACAGACATCAGTATATCCATAATTGGTACACGAGTGCTATGCAATACAAAATTACTAAAATGAATATTGAACTGAGGAAAAATGTTTAGGGCTAAATATTGTGATTGCAAAAACAGATTGTAGGTCTTAAACGGGGTACAAACAAGAGTGACAGTAATATAATTTGACACATACAATCTCTGGGATCCATGTTAACGTTCCTTAAAATTCGAGCTTTGGGGACCACGAGCATCTGGCGCCATCATGAGAAGTATACGTCTTTTTTGTTTTTTTTCTATTTTTCTCAGGATCTATGAGTTTTATGTGAATATTGTGTATGGCGAAACGGAAGCTTATTACATTCCACACAAAAACAAGTAAACTTATGTAAGTACGTATTTACCTTAGAAATAAAATGCAACTTAAGTAAAACGTTAAACAATATAAGCCCGTATTGTATGAACTCAAGAAGTTAGCATTATCGTGACTGTGCCGAAATTACGGGTAGTCGTTACACAAATATCCCGAGATTAACTGTAGTTTTAACTAAGTAAATGACCAGTTCTACTTTAGCCTCAAATCGTATAATATTAAATAAACCTCATTAGCTTAAAATTAAAAATATACCTTTTTAATGGACAAGTGTTATGAAAAGCACGTAGACGTTGGACCCTCGCGACGTGATTTAAATTAAAATGTCTCCGTTTGCCCTTACTTCGTTGAAGAAATGTTTAACTTGGAAAGAGGTACACCCTGTTTTCGTCACGGAGCTAGAATCTTTGCACATTATAAGTTTTAATGACGTTCGAAGTTTTTCGGCGGATGATCGTCGCCATACAAATTATGGAGCGTCGTTACTAAGTAACTGATTTTTTATGCTGATATTTTCTTCAAAAATTTTCTTTTAACTGGGGAATTCCTTAAAGAAAATTAAAATGAATTAAACATATTTTGCTAGTTGAACGTTAATGCATTTGTACATACGCCTTAGATATTTTAAAATTATACTCAACTACATTAAAACTGACGGTTATTGAATGCACGATTATTCTGAACGGGCTGTATCTGTGCGCACGATACTGAATATTTTATAATTTATTGATAATATTTATTCAATTGGGTCCTTAGGTACATATAGTAATAGTATTCTTAGGTTGATGGTATCCGATATAGTAAAATGCGACGACATACGAAAGACGGAAAGCACAGTTGAAGTGGAACAGTAGGAGATCGACAAGACAGGTTATTGAATGGTCGTTAAGGTGTGCAAAAAGATCGGCGTCGTGGGGACCATCAACTATTGTCAGATGCTATCTATCAAACGACAAGTTTACAGTGTTTACACTGCATGAGTGCTGAAGACAATGGCGTAATAAAGAATCTGCTTAGTCAGCAATAGGTTGATATAGGCTGAATAGGTAGATAAATAAGTATAGTAGTGGTAGTTTACGTATTCCATAAATATTTATAAATTTTATTTTAAGACTTGTATAATACAAAGTTTCATGATTGATATTACAGTTAATTTAAATTAAAGAAGGATCACGAAATTACAAGCAAAAGCCACGTCGAGAAGTATCAAATAAAAATATTCATTGCATATTCGCCTGTGAATAAAATACCGAAGTGAGAATCGTACTCGTATGTTGCAACAATACTGACATTATTAGCCTGAAAAGTATCACTATCCGTCTTCAGAGTTCGAAAACCGATTTCTCATTTAAAATGGAAATCCATGGCTCTTGTAGAATAATAGCCGCTGTCTACGGCGGACTAAACTTGTTGACAAATAACTCTCAGCATTGTTCGAATACGGGTCACGCATAAACCATAAACAAAGATTCATTGAGAGCAAAGTATCGAAATGTATTAGGCAATTTCAATACAATTTAGTAAAACTCTACCCCTCGTGGTGTGAAATATATAGTGTTTTCCTCAACCATATTTAATAAATCAAGTAAACGAATCGCCAACTAAAGAGGTCAGTGGGTGGTAAAGTTTAAGCTACTCGTAGCGTTGCTTAATGGAAAAGTGGGAACTTCTAGTGAGGTGTTTATCGGGTAATAAACATTTATGAGCACGTCCACGGAGTAATTTTAGGTCCGGAAAAAACTCTCCACTTTTCTCGTTACTTCTGATTGGGATTCAAGTAGCTCGTCATTTTTATAGATATGGTATTCCCAATTCCCGCCAGTCCTCGATGGGCACTTACTTCAAACGGGGTAAACACTCCTTAAATTTGATGTTCGGGTCTCTGCAATGTACCTACTCGAAATACTCAAATAAGTCTTGATAAGCCTCTGAAGGGAACTCAGTGGCTCAAGTTTGGGGATTTCCTTTTTGGTCTACGATATTAACTTTTTCAGGTAATTATTGTATTTATATTTTCGGGGTTCTTCTTCCTACCACTTGCGAAAACAAAGATAAAGTTTCATTTAGCCCCCTTGTTTTTCCCTATATTATAGTCAACTACGAACCCTTATAGATTCACCATGTCCGACTGTTTGTCAGTGTCTGTCCGTCCGCGGTTATGCTCCGTAATCGTTGTTTCGTAATCGAATGAAATAGTTTTTCTCGTAATTTGAAGAATCGTATTAGTATTGTGTTTGTTTGGTAGATGCTCCGTCCGAATTTAAAAATCGATTACGCCGACAAAGTGGTAAAATCTAAAAAAATATTTCGCGACAACCCAATGGCGTGAGTCGATTGGTAGGTCTTTAAAAAAAATAAGGTACACCTCACGAACGAAACTTTTTTTGATAAAGATAATATTTTCAAAAATAATCACTCTGAAAAACAACATCGGTTCTGGGCACATTCGTAATTAGTCTCTTTCGTTTTTGGTCGCATTCTGAGTTTGCCTCGTTCATTTTTTGTCTCGGTCGCTATTTGTGATTATTGTTACATATCAATCCTTAAAGTATCTTTAAAATATTGTTGTTTTATCTTCATACCGGGTGTTTCCTGTAACACGAGCAAATAATTAAACCATATATTGTACTCCTAAAACGATATAACTTTTGATTAACAACTTTTAAAAATGATGAAATCTTTACATTTTAACTTTTACATACAAATGTAATATAATTTCATTGTACGCTGGCATCAGTGTGTTTGACGTTGCTTGTCACGCTTTAAACATAACAAAATTCGCAATACATTGCGTCTTAGAATTAACTTCAATGTGTAATAAAAATTAAAACATAAGTTATTTTTCAAAGTTGTTGAACAAATGTTGGTCAGTTTGAGGAGTACAACCTACAGTTTAATTTATTGCTCCTGTTACAGGAAACACCCGGTATATTGACCGCGAGGCGAGTAGCAAACGTGCTCAAAAAAGAACACGATGAATTACTAACAAATGAGGGTAATTCATTAAAGAGTGACGAAAAGCAAATGTGACTATAATCTGCGAATGATAAGAAAAACGAGGAAGGCAAACCACGAATGAAACCAATGAAGACCGTGACGAAATACGAATACAACTTATACATATTAGAAAAGAGACAAATAGTAACCTTTTGTTGGTTTTTGGTACATTGACCAAAAACGAATAAGACGAATAAAGAAAAAGTGACAAATACGGAATGATCCAAAATAAGAAATTAACGAATGTACGAGCGATGATAATACCATCTTTACAAGCATATTTCTTATATTTTTCTTACCGAAAAGTAAAAACTTCGTGACCAGTAATTCGTAAAATAAGAATATGGACCATTACAGGTATTTTAATCCTAATTTTTAGTTTAACCTCTACCAATATTTTTGTAATGTTCCTATCGAACCATGAATTATTCACGTGGGAACGGTTCCCGACAACGAACAACTGTAACAACCCAACAACTCGCAACTCCCAAACAAAAACTTGTTTCTTTTGGCTATGAAACAATAACGACAACATTCAACAGATCCAACCGCAATCACGTGTTCAAATCACCATAAAACCATTAAATTGTTTGATACAATACGTAAAAAAACAACGTTCTGGAATCTACCCAATATCCATTCCCGTTTTTGGTTTATGAATTGTTCGTTTCGATATAGATATACAAGTAGATACCGTTTTAAGTAAGTAAGTAAGTAATTAAAAACTATAGCCAAAGTAATTTTATATAGTATGTTATAAGTCATGTTATATTAATATTAAATAGTTATAATAATTACACATTAATGTAAACAACGACAAGGGGAATCCTGATCCACCGTGATACAGTTTTTACTAGTACGGGGATCAGATGACGCTTACTCAATGTTTCATTGCATTTACCTTAAAACTTGTTTATAAATTGTTTACAATGGTAAGTTCACCTTGTATCATTTATTACTTGTAAGCAGTTGTGAGCTATCATGTAGCTAAATAAAGTTATTTTATTATTTATTTATTTATGGTATCTATGGTATTACTGTTACCTGGTTGAAGGATAATACATAACTATAGATAGGTTATAATACACATAAGGAGCACAAAAAATACTTCTATACTTATTACTATATGGTCGGCTGTTCATCATTAGCCACTAGTACACAAATAGCCAAACGAATATCTGGCGAACGCGACGTTGCCGCAGGGTGCAACCAAGTTCATTAGATACCTAAGCTCTTTCCTGTCCTATTCTCCAGCTTGCTCGCTTCATCTCCGGACGAATGAGAAATAATTTCAATATTTCGTAATAAATATTTGGGAAATAAAGGTAATGAATTCACTTCATTCCTTTTTATTAAGTTTTAGAAGAATCTTAATATTTTAACTGCTTAGGTGTGTTCTTCACGCCTCTTTTCACGTAGGTAATATTTATCTTAAACTGTTAGTTTAAAAGTCAGATAAACAGAACCGCGTCGGGAGGGGGGTGTCGAACATTTAATCAAAATCTGATGTCGAACATTTAGCCAAGGCTAGTATACTCATAAAAAGGTAATATATATGTTATTATTGATGAAAAATAAGCTGAATTAAGCACAACTTACACATAAATATGGAAACTAGTTAGAACAAATAAACAGATGTTATTACCATGATAATTACTAATTCATATATTAGAAACTTGTATTTTTTACGGTTAACCACCAGGTTACAAAATGTTGATTTTCGAGGATAATATATGAGTAAAAATATTTTATTTTATTTTTGTTAGTACACATTATATATCTTTGTAATTAATGAGAACTGCGTTCTTAAATTTGTGGGGCGTATTGTTATTAAATATAGAAATAAAAAAGTGATTACATGTGTATAACTATAAACTATATATACATATAAATAAATATCTTTTCGTCAATTTTTTTTCGTAGGTATATTTATACCTCTCTAGGTATCTCTATAGGAATAACATACCTCAGAAAAAAATTTGGACGAAAAGATTTAATTTATGTATATGTATTTTATAATAATATATATATATATTGTATTCTTTTTGTATGATTTGTTGTATTATACTTTTATATTCATTTTATAAAATGCCTAATCTAAGACGCATGATAAATAAAGAGAAATAATATATAATTAAATACATAGGTTTTTTTTATATTATTTTGTTTATTCAGTTTCTTTCTAAGGCTAGTTTTTTTTACAATATTTGATTTCATTATTATTATGTCCGTTTTATTATAAACAATAAATCCAAAAATAACCCACTGCAACACATGAGATTTTTAAAGTTCAAATAATAAAATCGACCCTCCGAATGTTAAATTGCAGGTTTATATTATAAAATTATCGTGGGTTCCCTATTTATGGTATTGTTTTATATATGCTGAAATCTGTGTTAATAGAATAGAATAGAAAATAATATATTTTATTTGTATTAATTGTACATAAAGGCAGAAACTAACCCCGCACCAACGGAGCTGCTTTCTGCACGAAGTGGGAGAACTGCACTCGCACCGCGAAGTTGCCGAGACCCTGCAAGTTAATCTAACCTCCTTCTGCGTAGTTGCATTCGCTGCTAAATCCGTGAGCAAAGATAATATTTCGAGAAGATCTTGCGTTACAATTTGTTAAAATGATAATAAAGTAACAACATTCAGAAACAAATCTCATAATCGCCCGGTGTTTAAAAAGGGATAACTAATGTCGATACTTATTCGTTTCTTCGCATTCGAAAGGCTAGGACATTGGGCGGCACGAATATGTTACGAGTATAAACACTAAACAGACCTGGCGGCACGGTAGTGCCCCCGCCACTACTTACTTTTTCCCGAACCGCTTTGTCGATTTTTTGAACCCTCATAAATTGGGTTTGTATTATACCAGATAAACAACATTCTCGGGATATAATGCCAATAGTAGACTTATTAAGTATTAAAAAAAAAAACAATTGCATAGCTCTCATACTTTAGATTTTATTCATATCTAAAAAACCCCAATTTCGTCACTGACTCACTCACTCAATGATGATCATCAAAACCCTTAGGGTACTTCTGGAAGTATGAAGCTGAAATTTGGTGTGTAAGCTAGTATTAGTACACAAACAACAAAAAAATTCAAAAACTTTTAATTTTTTGCTCCTAAGGGAATGAAAAGGGGGGAGGAATTTTGTATGGGAAATCAATAACCACTGAGCCGATTTTATTGAAATTTGGTATGTTGATAGTTTTTGTTATGGGGAAGGATGTAGAATAGTGTTCAACCCTAAAATCACGCTGTAAGGGTGAAAAGGGGGAGGAAAATGGGTTGAAGTCTGTATGAGGAATCAATAAAAAAAGCAGATTATATAAAAGTTGCCCCTGGATACGTATTTCAGGATTTTTAATAGTAAATCACCCCGAACCCTTTAAATTAGGGGATGCCATATTTTTGACTGAGGTGTAGAATTTGTGAAGTTAGGGCTTGTAGAGTTAGAAGCTTAGCTTAGTGGCTTAGCTATACAAGAGATCTGATTACTTTTTTACAGTGCGAGCCTTATGGTTTCGTCTTGGCAACATTTTACATGAAAATGTTTTTGATGGGATCTGCTTTATATTTGAACACGTTATTCAATTCAAGGCGTAGTCACAATTGGCGTAAATAATGACATTAAGTAGGATTATAAGAAAATTGAAGCAACCGTATTTCAGAGACTCCCTCGTAAAACAACGAGCAAACGTATTCGTTTGTAAAGCGCCCAACACAATGATGCGAGTATCAAGCGATCTGTCGGTATGATAAGCCTTTGTTCTCCGCGCGACGAGTTTTTAGAATTGTTATCAAGTCTATTGTGGGCGTTAATGAACGGCGTTTCACGGAAAATGGTGCCTGGGGTGTTACTTTCAATGTTTACCAAGCGCCGGAGAGCCGAGCGATGAGGTGATCTTATAAAACGTACCCTTATAGTACTTATAGCTGATAGGGATCTCGAGGTCATATTTACTCAGGCAATCCGAAGGGTTCGACTCGCTTTGCACATCGGAAGACTCAGCTTGAAGGAAGATAAATAGAGGGCGACCGGGTGAGGAGCTTACGACTCCCGGAGTCATTCCAGTTTATACGTCATCGATACCTGTACCTTTGAAGTCCTTTTACAATGAAATACCGCAGCTTTGTTCGAAAAATACTTACCTACGTAGGTACTTTAAAAATAATTGAAATTGAAATTAATTTGAATATGATACAGTGTTATATATTTATAAATCGTTTGTATTTTACACTATAAAATTGAATTACAGCAAGAAATAAAACAGAATATTTTATACGTTTGAGGATGTTGTCTGAAATAAATTATAATTGGTTTTAAAACAAAATCAAAACCAAATCAAAGTTGACTATTCAACTATACACCAAATTAAATAAATGGTTTTATAAATAGTGCCGTATTTACAACTATAGTTTTAATTATACTAACTAACTCCATTCAATGTATTAAATTGGCCAACAATCTGCTGAATGGGAATGAGCCATCGTGAGCACTAATTGCTATGCAATGAGGATTACTATTACCAAAGACTCAAACTAGTATTTAGCCACTATATGCATACCTACCTAATTTGAATAGGTAAACAAACAGAAATACTTTACCAGCAGATTGCAACGGAGACAGATGTTTTTCTAAATCTGTTTTTGTACAAAACAACCAGATTGTTTGTAATATTGGTTTTAAATTTCTTCCTCCTTTTTTCAACCTGTCACCGTTTATTGGGATGTAAGGCTCGAATTATATTAAGTATTCCACTGACTCCAGTCACATCTAAGATGAAATATAACATAAGTAATAGTACATTACGATATAAGTGCGAAGAATAGGAAATTACCAACAAGTGAGGATGTGACTAGCCATATGCCTGTTTCGTAATATTGGCCTTGGTTTTTTTATTAAAAACACAGAAAATAATGAAAAACTACAGTACTCTTCCTTTGCATCTTTCATTCATGATTTCACTCCGTATTCTAACAATTACAACTCGAAGGACACGTTTCCGTATTTTACCACTTATGATTTCGATTAAATACATAACACTCAGTAAATTTTCATTTTTTTTTTAATTTTAAAATGCTGCGAAGAATTATAATAATCAATTGAAGTTAACCTAGAATAAATGCATAATTATTGGTGTAATAAAAAACATTGAGTTACTAACTTAATAATAAACGTAAAATATTACAATACAGACGTTATTTTCAGAAAACAAAACTATAATACCTGAAGTTAAATAATAATGTTAGCATATTCATGCTTGATAGGTTTTGGAACGTTCCATTTTATCATTTTTTTGGTCTACTTAAACTGACTACTAAGCGAATGCTGTCGTTGTGTGCGTAAAAGACATTATGTCGCCGTTATGTCGCTATTATGTCGCTAATTTGTCGCCATTATGTCGCCGTTATGTCGCTATTATGTCGCCGTTATGTCGCTATTATGTCGCCGTTATGTCGCTATTATGTCGCTAGTCGCCAATATGTCGCCGTTATGTCGCTATTATGTCGCTAGTCGCCGTTATGTCGCTACTAAAGTGTATAAAAGGGCCGGAAAGTGCGGAGGGAGAGGATTCATTCTTTGACCATCGGACTGGCGGTATCTCTGGCTTTGGGTAAGTAAAGTTTCTCTACTATTCCTTCTATTTGTTTGTGTTTGCTGGGAATTATCCTGGTAAATTTAAACTTGTAAATTGTGTCTATGTTTGGCATTGCGGGGACAATGTTGTCGTAATGCTAAGCTTAGGCTATGGTGGAGATTCTTTACTTCCTTATCTGTGTTACTATATTGTGAGTTTTTTGTTAGTAAAATCTAATTTTGTTATTTTACTACCTTTCTATGAGGTTAGTTTGTTATTTTATAAAGCCAGATCACTGTTTGGACTAACAGTTTGTCCATCTAAGCAGCTTCTCCCTAACGGTGACAAATTGCAGCTGTTTAGAAGTCTTTTGCTCCAAGTTGAGAGGACTTGGCGTCTCTTCTTTACCAACATAAGAGGCGAGCATACTCTCCTTAGTCTCAAGGTCCAGCTGTTAGATGAATGTGAGGGCATCACATGCGTGCCATTGAGAGTAATCTCAGCTCACTGAAGTCTGCAGTAATTGAGGCTAGGTCTCGTATTAAATATATTTATATATTTCGGTGCTCTGGCTCATGCTAGTGCTGGTCACGGGAGAGCTTCTGTCATGATTGGTAACAAAACATAGATAAAGTTTTAGTCATGGCAGGGTATCCCATGTGACTGGTACGTGTGTGTGTGTGCTAGTGCGCTGATTACCTATAGACATGCTAGGGCGGTCTATTTTCATCCACCGTGCCCACGTGGCGATGAGGAGGGGGCCAATCACACAGACACTAGGGTTTGCTATACCTCGGTTTTGTCGGCCGAATGCTTACAGCTTAGACTTAGGGATACACTTGTGTATGTTCCAAATCACTAGATCAATGGTAAGTACGATCTGTGTTCTGGACATACTAGATTAGGGTCTAAGGGTAGGAATAGGGTAGAGTCACACACATTGTTATAGGGTCTCTCTTAGGTTTGATCTAGAAATTTGATTGGATGGTGTATATATATATATCTTTCAAAAGGTTCTAATGACGTGAAGTTATGGTTTTATAACGTGTACTAATGATAATATTAGTGAAATACTGGTAATGGATTTTAATTACCTAAATCTTCCAGACTGTTACTCTGAGTGGAAAGTTGAGGGTTATCTGTAACATCTTATATCTATTTATTTTCATTTCTGGGTTTTTGGTGTAGAGACGAAGTACTGAGTATTACGATCAGGTCCTAAGGTATTTATATATTCAATCCTTAAATATCAAGTTGGGTTTAGGAACACAGACTATCCTGGGATTAAAGAATAGTTTGTTTTAGAGACCCTTTGGCAGGCGAGCGCAGTCCATTGGAATCTTTGAGTGGAATAATACTCATCTTGATAATTCGATCTCATAAAGTACAATAACGAGCTAAACTTGTACTTCGTTTATAAATTTAAAAGGCCTAGGAATTCAGCCTACTTTTAGCTATGGGGACTGGGATAATGGCTTAGTAGCCTTAGCTTTTGGATATAAAAAAAGAGATAAGTAAATGGTGTCTGACGAATACTTATCGCTTCTTTTCGTCAGTCCTTAGGTTTGCATAGGGTTGCGAAGCGTTGGTCATAGCCCGTCTGGCTAATAAGATAGGATTAGGTGGCCCGAATGATATTGCTAATCGGAGTAAGAGTCTTCAGACCTGCATCTAGCATTAGAGGCAGCACGTGTGATCCATTCACACCTCGTTTAGAAGATAATAGGTAATAATATTCAGTCTTAAAATAATAGTGTGTAAATGGGCTTATCCCAGGAGTGCTGCTTCAATGTTACCCCGAAGACTTAATAGGAGTAGCAGGATTTTACCAAATATATTTTTATATTTATATAATCATATATGCTGCAATACCTAAATATCTTTCTAATGAATTAATAAAAATATATTTTACATTACATCAAAAATCATTGATAATTTCTGTAACTTAAGGCTACTCCCGTCGTCTACGACCTTACGCGTGTGGGCGGAGCCTATATCCTTTACCACTACACTGCTCATACCTTGTCGATTGTTATATATTTTCATTCTACTTATAAGGTGTCATATTTAATATAGAAAAAGGTTTGGAATAACTTAGTCTTACGGTATTTTGCTGAAGGTTGAATCTTAACATAATATCCTATCGATTATTTCCTATCATCGTAATAAATTATTTAGTATAGTAAATTTCAGAGTCTTAACATCTAGGTAATACTTAATCAGGTAGAATCAGAGTCCAAGATTTAGTTGTTACTCATTAAAGAATCTGGGGAACCGCGGTTCACTTCGAGGGGTCCTAACCTTTAACTAGACGATCACTTGGCCAAATTATTGTTAAGGTAAAATTATTGTTGGGGTAAATTTTAGGGGTAATTTTAAAGGTGGGATTGTTAACGATTAGGTTCAGTATTTTATTAGGTTTGGGGTTTAATAGATTGGGGTAGATTGGGGTGTAGGTAGGGGAAGGTACAAGGATACGTTAAAACACGACTGAAGGTGAAGGGAGTGTTTTAAATCGACACGAGTTGCAAATTGCCTATTCGCGCATGTATAGGTTACAACATTTTATAGTACATATGGCACTCTAAATTTTCGAAATAGTTACGTCATGTGCAAATTATCGCAGTAGTACGGTAAAGCAGCACCACATGTACTGTAAATACACTATATTTTCTCTTTATTTCACACGGTTCACACCTCAAAAATAAAGAAACACATTGCAAGTTGCAACTCAAAAAGTTTTACTCTGTAAAACAATAGACGATCGCTAAAAATCATCATTAATAATTACCAACCACTTAGTCGAGAACTTTAAAAAAATACGTTCTCGTGTGATATAATTGCGCAATAACCTTTCACCGTGCAGTTTTATTTGAAAATTTGAAGGACGTCTTCCAGCTTTTTAAGTTAATGGCACTTGATAAAGCAACAGTTTTAATTGGTCCACAATACAACGGTAACATTAATTAACCTCGCCAAAGCAAGTAACAGATTGAAATAGTTTCCTTCCACCACGCACTGAGATTGTGCAATCTACCGAACCATATCTCACTGGAGGGGTGGATAAGTTCCAACGGTAAATACGCAGAAGCGTTGGAGGAGCTTCCTTTCCTCTCTGTACACTGAGAAAATAAACCAAGGTAATTAGACAGTCTCCCTTACTTTGTTCTAAGAGCACGGTCTTTATTTTGTTGAGAAAAAAGCTTTTATAGTAGTTTACGTAACGAAGTTAAACAACTTTGTTTATTAGTTATTACATTAGCAGTACCTAAGGGAATAAATTAAAACAATATGTACAGTTAGCTGCAGAATTAACTGACTCCTCTGCATAGAAATTTGTTAGCAGAGGGGGTAAAGGGGCTCTGCAGATGACACTGATGGCTTTTATTAGATAAAATTAGTCTGTTTTTTCTGTCAAAAAAAAAAAAAAAAACAAAATAAAAACAGCTTATTCCCAACGGAAAGTTACATTGGTAACAACTAGACTATGGGTACAGTGAAGGTATTAAATGTACATACGCCTAAAATGCCAAAAATATGTGTACGCGACCTAATTACTCATACGTTACGGTAGTGCGTACCTACATATTTTTGGCATTTTCGATGACGGTATTTAATACCTTGACTGTACCTGACCAGATAGGTACCAAGACCTCCGCGTAAACTCTAGGTCCATATCCTCGTCACACTTTGTTACTTATGATTATCACTATATAAATATTATGTTTACGAAAATATTTATCGCACCTCCTTTAAACGTTACGACAAACTTAAATAAATCAAAATCCTAATAGACAGAAGTTCCCTTTACTAGTTGACTAAAGACCTTCGCTACGCTTGGTCGAATATACTAGATGGGCAACACCGAGCGCGGGCCAAGGCTACTGCGCCACCCTTCTCTTAGAGGAGATTAGTGTCTGAGCGCAATGAAAAGCCAAACGGCAACCCAACCCTTTCAGCTACACAAGTATCGACGGCCACTGAACGTACTCCTCTTCCTCCTACTCTGCGGTCGCTAAAGAATGAGCAATCCCATTAGCAAGACGACCGACGAATTCCCGAGTCTCCGCAAATTTAATTAGACTTGAGCTGAAGATTCCTCAAAAACCAGCTAGTTTCTTAATACCATTCATTACAGCGCTATAAAAATGTTACAGTATTCACAGTCCGTAATTATGGAGCTGCATTATGTTCATTATGAATTCGACAAGCGTAAACTTACAGCAACCCCACGCGGGAGGTAAACTAATTAAATTTTCATAATACCTCAAGCATTCAACTCGAGAAAGCCAAATAACCACGTAGGTTGACAACTTGACAACCTCACTAGCTCTAAGTTATAATTTTATAATTAACCATTCAGACCCCTAACTTTAATTTAAAATTACGTATTTCACAGGAACTGAATTTACGGTAAACTTGCGGGAAACTAAATGTTCAGCAAAGTAGGTACTTACACTTTGTAAATTAGTGAAAACAATAACATGGTAAATATCCTGTAACGGGAATCTGGGCAAGTATATACATAGTTCGAAAGTATATAGGCATTACGTTCAAACTCTTGAGCTCGCGAATTCGCGTTCGTGGCATTACGTTCAAATTCTTGAGGTCGCGATATCGCGTCCACGGCATTACGTTCGAGTCCTTGAGGACGTGGTATCGTGTCTGCGGCATTAAGTTGAGGTTCTTGAAGACGCAATATCGAAGAATATATTTTATTGCAAGTAATACCAGTTTCACACGAGGGCAGAGCAGTGGGGCAGAACAGTAGACAGCACGGTACTGCTACAACCTGAACGCACAAACTGAGACAGAATAGTATAGTACTGTTGCTTGTGCTGCCTACTATTCTGCCCCACTGCTCTACCCTCGTGTGAAACGGGCATAACTTTGCAACTCAAATATAATGAGCTAAGCGTAGACTAACACGTAATACTTTCTGTTGCCCCGGTACTTTTCATTCTTTTTTTTTTTAATCTTATTTATTTTATAAGCCATACATCTTATACTTTTCACTCTTTTCTCACCACGAAATTCGTCACTTATTCCACACCATGTCTTCAATTACAAAAAATAATATGGTATAGGTCCTAGGTAAAGCATGGGTCCGGATCACTCATGGTTTCATAAGAGTATTATTTATTCCTTACTGGATACTAGTTACAAACAATCATACAGGTATCAGTAAAGGTGTAATAAAAATAATTATCACAAATTGTTTAAATACTGTAGAATATCTAGTGTATATGACAAAGTAAAACTTGCTGTAATATTAGAATATAAACACTTGCTGGGGCAGCTGGACAGGTATAGGTGACCATTCCACCTCCGGACCTTAACCAATGAACCATACTTTAAAATAACTAAAAGTAACAATGAATATGGGAAAAGGCTCTGGCCAACATACCTGCTTAATATCCTGAACAGCTTACCCAAACAAGTAGTAGAAACTTTAGAAAAACATCCTGATAAAATAAAGAGTACACTTAAGAAAGCACTGATTAAATGAATTAATTTTTGTTATAAATAGTATTATAATAACATGTAAACACTAACTGCCAACAGGACTAATTATATACTTAGTTAAGGCTAAACTTAGTTAACAAAATCTCCAAATATAGAGATTATAACTGAGTGCAGACTGTACCTCAACAAAAACTGAAATAAACAGATTAAATTTTTTTTTTTTTTTAGGTAAAAATCTTATTACTTGGATACCAGTATCCTATGAGGATCATTTTTTATTTTTATGTAACTGGTTACCAAAACTCCGGTTACATACGCGGCCGAAGGGATAAAAAAACATTGTCTTTCGCATTTACTCGAACCCGACTCACCAAATTTGTCTTTAAATATTTTGTAACCAAATTTTGTATGTATTTTCATACATTTAACAATTGAAGAGCCTTGTCTGTAATTTTCTGTACAAACTAGTTTGCCGATTTTTGCGGGGGAGGGGCACATCAAATGTAAGGGATTTTTGTACATAACGTACAAATAGCCTAACGTTGATAGCGTCAGATAAACATCAGTCCATACAATTCATATGACCAATGACCATTGGCCGAATTTTCCGACAGAGGGGTAAGCTATTAAAGGCCACCCCAGTTGTAAATCCTCCAAGTATGAAATGGATTGCAGTAACTGATAGATTTGTTGTTAGATAAAGTTTAGTTGTAAGTGCTACAAACAACTAACAGGTAAATACAGTAAAATAGTATCTACCTGCTGTAATAATTCCAAATTATTCTGTAGCCAATTACCCCCGGTAACCTGTGAACAAGTTTCTCCGAAGCCGGTGTAGTCCTTAACTAGCCATCGATCGAGCTCCGACCACCACTTCTACTTAACTTGAGTTTGGGAGATTAAGCGCTGAGGAATACTTCATTATTTTCAGCTTAACGATCAGGATAATAATGGTAGGTACTTGTTGGTCAATAAAACAAACTACTACATTCGGTAAACACGAAAAAACTTGCTGTAACTACACCTTTTATTCGTTTTAATTTATTATTTGTAAAGTATTAGCTTGCCTATCGTAAATAACAACAAGAATTCACCAATCCTAACGTGAAAGAATTGACATACCTATAGTAAAGTGTTGTCTAACCCCTAACGTACAGTCAAAAGATTTAATTTGTGACCCATTTAGTACCTTGTCACAGTGACAATTAATAACATGAAGTCGCTCGAGACTTCATACTATTGTCACTGTTACAAGATACGAAATGGGAACAAATTAAATCTTTTGACTGTACAATTAATAAAAACTTTTTAACAAAAAAAAATAACCGCCGAAAAAAAACTAAAAGGCAATAAAAAACCGGCACTAACACGAAACGAATCGACCTACAAAAAAAACAATAGCGCACTGAAAAGAAAAAAATAATAATTTTGTCTTCAATAACGCAAGTGAATACCTACCCTACAATTAAAATTATAATCGATTTCTATACACTTTCTATATACCTAATACAATCGCTAGGCTTATATCAATTTAATTACATCTAGAAAGTATGAACTATATACATATTTCTGAAATCAATCACACAAATCTGCGTATTTATATATTTACAATCTGTTATTTTTGGAGTCGGTACCAGCCTCAAACAAACTGGAGCACCTTCCTTGACGCCCCTTGTATAGTCTTGTATTGGGCGCTTGGCGGAGGTTGCAGTTTTGGAATGTGTTGCGTTCAACTCTTCACTAAGGTGCTCAAGTAAGTTAAGTTAAGGCTTGTAGATAGAAGCTTGACTCTACAAGAAATCACAACTTTTTGACAGTGCGAGCCTTATGGTTTCATCTTGGCAACATTTTACATGAAAATGTTTTTGATGGGATAGATGATTTCACAAAATTGGGGAGTCAAATGACATGAGGGAATCAGTGAAGTTATTGTATAAAAATATCGTTTCCCTTCGGGATAAGCTTATTTCATGGGTGCCCCGAATCCCTCGCAAATACATGCTTTTTGCATGCATAAACTTTGGAATGAAACGTGTAAGATTACCTTACGAGTACGAAAGTAAAATATCTTTAAATCTCAATGTATTTTATCAAAACTACACCAACAATTTACGTCAACTCATTATTATAGTATTTACTTCTAAAAACAATTACAGTTCATCAATTAGGGCGTACATAAATAAAATGTTTTGAATATCTGTTCTTACATGAATCTTATACGTTCATGGTAAAAACTTAAAGTTTTTAAACTTTAAAACTTTTGCATTCAAAATTACGGAATATGTGCTAACAAAATAGGAAATTATACAAAATGTTAAGTATATATCAATAGTGTATTGTCAATTAGGTACATGCTTGTTAAACAACCAGCTCTTGTCGTTTGTTTGACGCTCCTGTTTTTCAGAAACAGTTTTATCCGCAAAAACGCTGGCTCAACTTTTTTTGTTTTCGCTTGACTGACTTACGGTTTTCGCAAATTAGAAGACTGAATGCTGCGAATGATTACACCCTGTCATTAGTAACAATTAGAAGTAATCTTATAAGAATAAAATTCTTTTTCATCACTTGAAATTTCTCAAGCTCTGTAAATTATATTCACAATGCAAAAAATACGATTGAATTTGCGACAAATCCATTCGAAGATATTCATGACACTTTTAGAGCAATTCTTATAACGAAGCATATGACTTATTCATGGTTTCGAAGGTAGACGCAATAAGTCTGATGCCTTCAGATCGAATACTGTATTTTAAATGAGACGATAACGAACGAAAACAAATGTTAGTCACAATCACCTTCCTCTAAATTTTTGCACTATATCCAAAGGAGGTACTTTAATTAGTAATTAATTATAAAAGTATTTTTTAGATGTAGCGCGCCGTATTTCTGTAATATTCAATTAATAAAATAATTACATGCTTGCCAATTCCATACAAAAACGTGTGAACCCAAAACCGTTTACTTAGGTATGTCTGTTAACTATATTATATTACGTATCACCAAAATTTCTTACAGGTTTTTAGGGTTCCGTACCAAAAAGGTACAAAAGAAACCCTTATGGTGCGACACTGTCCGTCCGTCTGTCTGTCTGTCTGTCACGTCTCTAAATATCTCGAGAACCACTTAAAATATCGATTTTAAATGGAATAGTTATGAACAACGCTAAACCAGACACATAGAAAGTATATATATTTTTTTAAATAACTATGGGAAATGCCCAATATGAAGAGATGTAAAAAAATCATAATTTTTCATCGGTAAACTTCGGAGATAAATGGTATTTTTTCACATTTTCCTTCATACATTTTTTTTCCACTAATAAAGAATAATAATAAATTATTTTGGAATGTTCCATTTGAGCTCTTTCAAATGATACCCCACTTGACCAAGTCACTAGACTTTGAAATTTTGCCCCCTCTTCATATTGGTAATTTTCCATAGTGCATAAAAATAAAATATAAATAGAATACTTTCAATGTGTCTGGGTTAGCCTTGTTCATAACTATTCCAAATTTTAAAGCGATAGCTTAAGTGGTTCTCGAAATATTTAGCGATGTGACAGACAGAGAGACAAATCGGATCAGAAATGACGGCTTTCGAGGTAACATATGTACACACAAAAAATAATTGATAACTTCTTCCTTTTATGAAGTCGGTGGAAAGTAAAAATAACGATTATACTTGTTTCTGTATTGTATTTATAAAAAAAATCATATTCATATTTAAAAAAAATCATGACTTAAGAAAATAAATAAATAAAAAAGAACGATAATACAAAATAATATGGCAAGAAGTAATAAAAATAGAAATTAAAAAAATAATAATATAAATGTAAACGAAAAGTGACCGTTCATTAAGCGACAGGGACATGAATATGCCAAATATTATGAGGTAGTTCACGCCCGTACACGTCTAAGCAGGTTTTCATTAGGGGTGGCCAAATCTGTAAAAAATATAATACAAAAATAACTTCATAGCGTTTTGGACGATATCATTTTAAATACCTTCTTTCCCTGACGTGTAGAACTTACTTCTTCATAAAATCCATGTACCCAATGGTCGACGTCCACGCCTAAATTAATATTGGTCGCGCAGTGATTTATAACAATATCCGTATTTATCTGAAACGAAATAGTAAAAATGTACCTACCTATTTTTTGGATAATTTTAACTTGAGGTGAAGGTTTAGCAAGAATGCACCGCGACAGTTTCTCGCGCGCGAAACATTTCTTTGATTAGAAAGGGAGGGATAGTATCTACTGTGGTCATAAAATGTCAATTCCGTATCTTTGAACAGTCACCTGCAATTAAATAATATGTTACTCTTCGAAGGTCGCAAAAATATGTGACACACTATTGTGACTCTACAAATAAGATCGTTTCAGATATTGTTACGGTCTTCATTAACATATTATTGCAGGTGGCTGTTAAAAAGTCCATTCTAAGTTCGAGTTCAGAAAGTACCTACACTACCTACCACCCTGACAATCGTTAATAGAAAACACCAATCGAAACTTTAATAATGCATAGAATCAGTCACGTGACTTTTCGTAGCATCTGTCATCCGAGCATCTGTCGATGTACGAGGCATATGGCATAGAATCTGGAACCGATTTGCTTTTGTCTTTAGGTACAATGGCTGATGATGATGATGATGACTACCGTACAGAAATAACACTTCCTACAAAACCGAAGTTTGACAGCAATTCACGGATGAATTATGCTGTCCATGGCATTATTGCTTTCAGCCATTTAGGGTTGTCAAAATTCTAATCAGCATTATCTTATCTATGGTCGTGCTCGTATAGGGACGTCAAGTTGTACCAACCCTAATAATTGCTCGGGGAAATGCTGAGCCGAACGGAGCCGAGAAAAACCGAAAGGAGGAGTGTCGCCCCACTGGCTGAACTCAATTATTTGATAATAAAACTCACTGGAACCGGTTTTCCTTCCTGTTCGAAGCGCGTTATATTTGGGGCCCGAACCGGCAGCACTCGCCAACGCGTGTTGGACATGGAGTTCTCGCTCAGGTATAGCGGGAACTTGCCACACAGACCTGGGATCGGGTTCGGGTCGAAACGCACGTATAATGGCTGGAATAATAAATAAATATTATACGACATTCTTACACAAATTGACTAAGATCCACGGTAAGCTTGGCTTTAATAAGGCTTGTGTTGCAGATACTTAGTTAACTTATATGTCGGCGGCCGATTGTAAGATCACCCAGACCGTAATGTTCCTCTGTAAGGTTTTCATGGTAGTCACATTAAACCAATAGATAGGTAGGATAGGATCATTAGATTGCTTCAAATACCCGAAGAAGGGCAAACAGGATGCGTAGACAAGATGCCAATCGTTCACGTAGCGTAGAGTAGTTATAGAGACAACTACGCTTAACGCTATATGCAACTGTCTCTGTGGCACTAATATGGAAAAGTGATAGAGAGAGCTCTTTCACTCTTCCTTATTAGTGCGACAGAGACAGTTGCGTTTCTTTTGCTACGGAGCGTTAACGATTGGCATCTTGTCTATGCACCCTGACCAGAAATAAGAGCGGCTCCGTCGAGACAAAGATATTCACGTTTCACGATATGCCTAAGAATTTCACAATCTGTCTGATATTACGATCGGCCGCAGACATATAAAATATACAAATACTTAAATACATAGAAAACTACCATGACTAAGAGACAAATATTTGTGCTTATCACACAAATGTGTCGTTCTCAAGCCAAATGTACCACATTTTCGGTTGCCATAAGGACGCTCTGACAGGTTATTCGTATAAAGATTTCATCCTCATGGTAAGTGACAATGCCTTTTGCTTCAGAACGACACAAATAAATGCCCTTAACGGGATTTGAACCCAAGGTCATCGGCTAGGCACAACCGGCTAGACCAGATCGGTCGTCTTAAATCGTTTTAGTAAGTATGCAATTTAGGTATGTTTATTTATTTACTTAAACTTTATTGCACGATATAAAATTGTACAAATGGCGGACTTAATGCCTCAAGCCATTCTCTACCAGTCAACCATAAAAAAATGTATGTCAAAGGTCTATTCTATTCTATAATACGTTTAAGCAAATATTCTATAGTATGGTATGTACATGCTACATGGCATGCCTACGTAAGAATGTGTATTATAAACAATTTATGCTGTATATTCCATATAATTTGAATTGGAATTATTCAGTTACTGAATAGAATGCAGGCAGCTGCTCAACGATCGCGAAGTCATAATGGCAATTCTTCAATATTATATAGATGAGCGAGAAAAACTAGCTTCTGTCCGCAACTTCGTCTGCGTGAAATAATGATGGTACATCGTCGGGCCTCAAATTTTATCATAATCGGCTCTTCGGTTAAAACCTGAAGAGGTAACAGACAGACAGACGGACAAAGTTACTTTTGTATTTATAATATTAGAAGGGATACCTTTTTGTCCACTGACTTGGATAGTGTTAAGAGAAACTCTTGATTATATTTCAAATGTTCGCTCTTTCGGTCAGAGTAATCGGCGCTGGTAATAACGAAGGTGCTTTTAGCTTTCGGTTGAAGATCAGGCAAACCCGCCAGTGAACAACCGTCGTGTAGGTCTCGATAGAACAACAATTCATCGGACGAAAGGCGACCTCCCAGTAGAAGGCCTTTGGAATCTTCTTTTGCTGGGTAAGTTGCTGTAAAAATTATAAGAACATAAAATAACTACTACCTACGACTAACAAAACCATAAAAAAGCAGAGCAGAGGAACAGAGTTTCCATGCTGGATGTCGTCTTTACGAGTATTTACGTGTATCTAAGCATATTACAATAAATAATCTTTGACATAATCAATGAGCGGTAGTATTTTTGCACAAGTATTTTTTTTTGTGGATACTGGGAGAAAGTTTTTGAAGCGATAATCGCCCGTCCCAAGATTCGTAGATGCCTCTCGATCATAATACATATGTAGTTACATAAACATATTTTATAATTTATGTTTAATGAATACGATACTCCGGTATTAAAATCGCACCACTCCGAAAACTTTACAGAATAGAGGTTTACAGAGGCAGATTAGCCATTCCTAAATGATACGGGCAACAATCTCAATTAATGCATGATGACCATGATCTAACGCATCTATCGCAGCTTCAAAGATTAATACAAACCTAATATAGAAGCAATAAACCAATAAGCAGTACGCCCTTCAATATAACTTATTTTTGGTTTTCAGAAAGCATTATGTTCGATTTAGAATTCAATTGATAGATCTAACCTGGCACATTGGGTGCAAGCAATGAAATTGTGTCCCCAAAAGCAATGGTTCCGATAGCCTGAGTTAAAATAGTAGGCGCATTGAGGTTTTCATTCATTTTTCGATACCTCGCTAACATTATGTCACCATCTTTCATAGTCTCCAGGTCAAACGGATTCATTCTGTACTGAAATTTAAATGACCCAACAGTTACTATAGATATACCTTAGCATATTGAATACTTATTTGAAACTTACAATTACCTTCAAGTTACAAAAGCTGGTGCGAGATTTAGGTTGTTTAAAAATTATCGGCACCTTAGGGAATTGGCACCACCGAGAAATAAACTTCGCTCAAACAGAAAATTGCAATAAAATAACCCTGTTTTATATGGACAATTATTTCCTAAATTCTTACTAAAATTACCCTACACGTCAGGTATGTTTAGGTTCGTTAGTTTTCTCTCAACGAGGAATAAATTCCATCGACTAGTAGCCAGATTCTTCACGCTCCGCCACCCCACCCCGCTTCCCCTAGCAAATTTGTGTGCACAGTATAAGCCCATGCACGTAGACAGTTGCCTTTTCTGTCGATGTCGCTTGCTGACCACAGGGAACCCTAAAGTGGCAACATGATCTTTGATAAATCTGTAATGTCAGTCTGAAGCTAAAGTTGTCAATAGGTCCATTATGTTCTGCTGGTCTACGTTTGGGCCATAATTCTGTCTCCTATATCCCGATTTTACGAAATATAAGAACTAACTACATATATACCTTTTTAAGTAAAAATCTTGTAGTTACTAATCGGTGAATTATTCCGTATATTTCATTCGGTGTCAGCTCCAGTCAATCGTGCGTGAATCAATATCTGTTGCTGCGATTATTTAACCAAAAAATGCCATATTTAATAACTAGTAGCCTTACCTCCTCCAATAGTGTATCTTCATACCAATTACCAACACGTACGCGGTTACAGTAATTTCTGCCCGTGTCTTTATTTAATTTCGAATTAAACATTTTGGAATAAAAGTAAAAATAAAAAATCGAAATAAACATCTGCCACAAAAAACGATGGGAAACTAAAATGACACGATGTTCACGTCATGTTTAGGTTAGTTGCTGACATTGGCAGAATCATCAACACCTTGATAGAGCCATAACACGAAAAATTGATTGATTGACTTTCTATCAAACTTTCTATATAATTGTTGACAACCATTTATGTAATGAACTATCTAATACAGCTTTTGTATATCTTACATGTATACTTTTAAAAATCAAATAAAATACATTGTAAAAATCCTAACATAAAATACTAAATCAATAAAGAATATAAAATATTCATAGAATGTCAAAAAGGTCGAAATAGGTATAGTCTGGTTTACCAATTTTGTCAATGGAAAAGGCGGCAAATTTAGTAGATACATTTTATTGCAAGTGTGCAAAATGTGTCATTATGTATGGGTCTTGAGACATTTTTAGGGTTCCGTAGTCTACTAGGAACCCTTATAGTTTCGCCACGTCTATCCGTATCCGTCCGTGTCCGTCTATACATCTTGCATGGCAACAGAACGGTAAAATACAAACTACAAGAATATAAGGTTGTTTGCTGTTTCTTGATGAATTCTATGATAAAACATTATCAAAGAATTCATACGGCCACCTCCTGTCTTCATCATCGTCATAATATTGCAATGTTATCCAATTTACATATGTCTGCAAATTTTCAGCTCAATCGGAAATTGGGACGTTGACCCACACTAACAAAATAGCACACCCACTAATCTAACAGGGCAAGTTAAATAAAATCTTGTAAAAAGCCCTATTATAGTTCGCAAAAACAACTTCGCTAAGGCTTTCACTTTCTGAGCAATTGTATTAAAAAATATTTTTCTGTCCTCCTGCCGAGAATCGCTAACTTTCGGCCCGCTGCGCTAAACAAAGTTGCCGCTTTCCAGCTCCGTCGAACAGAAAAATGGTATGAATGAAACCTCGAGCAGTAGATGCGACAGCCTCAGATCACGAATCGGATCAGGCAAAGCGAAGGTTTTAAATTACTTTAAGAATGTTTTTACCTATTATGCTATTAACGGATTAGATCGAATTATTTTTGAATGTTTTGTATTTTGCATATTTTTACTTAGTCTCCCGTTGACCACGAACACTGCAAAGGGTTCGAATCGTCGGGATATATTTTCAATTATACGCGATTATAATCCGTTAAAATAAATAGGTAGTTTTATTTCATAAACAAAAATATTTTAAAATATCCAAATCGTAGATTATCAAAGGTTATGAAAAGCAAACTAAGCGTTTTTGGCGCCATCTGTTGCCATTGCTGCTCGTCACGTACTGTGGCAAACGGACGTGAATATCAAACAACGACACACACTGCAAGCTATCCGAGCTTCCAGTGTAACTATGTGTTATGGTTCCATTTATATTCACTTTCACATTGTCTCTAGTGTGGTTTTATGGAAAGAATTAATTTATTTTCAAAACATCTTCATATTAAATAGGTACACCTAGCAAGTACTGGAGTGCGAATTATGCCCGAATTTGTAATACATTTACACAACTTTCGTTAGATTTTTTTTCTATACTTCCTTCGCAAAGGCAAAGAGAATTTGAAATAGAGGTGGATTATCAAAATAAACCAAAGGAAACTTTGTTGCCACGCTAAATGACTGCCATCTTTCGACACATGTTTAAAACTTTTAGGACGCCATTTGAATTTGATCCTTATTATTTCACAGATATGTGTTAAATTTGTTAAATATCAAAAAGTGGCGCCATCTACTAAAGCATAGGCCAAAAGTATGGCGCTGTACCATACCGAATAAGGATCAAAGTCAAATGGCGTTTTTTTTTAAATTTTAGCATGTTTCAAAGGGTGGCAGTTAATTTACTGGCTCTAGAAAGTTTACTTAGACAATCCACCTCTATTTAAAAATTATCTTTGGTAAAGGTAACTAGAATTGCTATTTCCTTGCATCATTAAATGAAACAAACATACAAGTTAACGAAATACTACACAACTTTATTAATGAATAAATAAATTAAAGTTAAAAATGTATAACAAATATAAACAAACTACATACATAAAAATACAAGTAAAGACTTACATAAAACGTAACATGCTCATGATTTTTGTGTCTTACAGATAAAATTTACAAATTGGTTTAATTAAACTGTGCGTTGTTTGTTGACTTTTCCATGGTTGGTCTGGTTATCCCTGCCAAAATAGCAATTCCTCTTTTACGTCCAGAATTGAGGGCAAGTCAAGGTTCTATGCTAGTTTTTTACAGCATAAGCAAGCCAGACGCTACATCGCTGAAAGGGCGCTCTATACCAAATGTATCTATGTAAAACAACGTTCTCTCGAGAAACAAGCAAATACCTAATAGGCATAATAATTAAGTATACAATGAACTATATTTAATTTTCTACAGTTTAAGCGATTTTGAACAAAGTACCTAGGCACTTTATTGGTACGCATATTACGATGTAAACACTGAAAAGAGTCAGTCTTTGGCGATAGGAATGTGAATATGCCAAACGTTATTCGGCAATTCGCGCCCAAATACATCTAAGCAGGTTTTCATCAGGGGAGCGTAAATCTGTAACAAAATATGACGCACTTAATTAATTTTTGGCATTTATTTAAATAGGACCAATCAAATCTTAATTGAATTCGTCGACTTTGATGACTTACTTTCCCGTAGAATCCCGTTTCCCACTTCCCGGTGTCCACGCCTAAATTAATATTTGTGGCGCAATGATTTATTATAATGTCTTCATTTACCTAAAAAAATGATATTATATATGATTTAAATTTAAGCAGATACGTCTTTAAAAATACTCCTGGCATATTGTCGACAAAATTCTCGGTATTAGTATGTATTTGTATGAGCGGATATTAAAGTCCATAAACATCTTATGATCATTTCCAAATTTTTATACTAAAGTACAGTGTGAATAAAATTAATGGGACCTGAATGTAAAGTGCCTTAAAACCGTTAGATAGCTAATTTTAATTAAAGGAAAAATTCATTGATCTATTTCTAAAAAGATACAAAACCGCATTAAAATATTTTGTTTTCATTCGCTTGTCTTGCCCGGGAATTGAAGCGACTAAAAATTCCAAACACTTACTATTTTATTCCACTAGTCGATACTCGATACAGTTAATGATATTTAAAAAAAATTCCATAAAACATTGTGTCATACATTCATCGATCGTACAAAATATCCATAAAATAGAATATTTGGTATTTTTGGATTTTTAAGCGGATTTTTGAATGAAGTTTATTTCTTTTTAAAAATAAAAGAATGTTTTCTTTAAGTTAAATGAGCTAACTTAATGTTTAAAGGCACTCTCCCTCCAGGGCCCATTATTTTTTCCACACTGTATATTTTACTGAGTAGGTACCTATATAAAAATTTACTGCTGTGACAGTACAGAGGACTTACCGCGAACCACGTTCGACGAGTTGCCTCCCTGTCACACTTACTTACGAATTTACAAGTGCGACAAAGAGGCAACATGTCGAACGTGGTTCGCGGTAGCCCCTCAGGACTAAAGCTAGTTCTTCGACATGAAAACGGTACTTGCTCGTATGCTCTGTACCATCAGAAAAATAATATAGGTACCTACTAATAGAAGTAGTAGCCAAGAGTCAGACCAAGTTGGCAGCGATTTTGATAGCCCAGCCTGTGCAAGTATTAAGTACACGTCATAATTTCATAGATGTTTGAAGTTTAAAATAACACTTGCACTGCCTGGGCTGCCAAAATCGCTGCCAGCTTGTCTTGGTCTGACTCTAATAATGGTCGTCCGTAGGTTGAAGGCGTTGGAGGTAATGGCCTAGTAAAGAGGGGAGTATACCACGTGATCGACCATACAAAATGAGAAAACGTTTTTCCACTTTCTAATATTTTCCATTCTCTATGATTTTTTAGGGTTTCTTACCCAAAGGGTCAAACGGGACCCTATTTCTGAGACTCCGCTGTCCGTACGTCCCTTTCCGGTGCATGCGACACTAAACTCAAAATACACCACTTCTCAATTACTACCAATATTATAATAAACTATTTTCATAACGAATGAAACTCAAATGAGCTTGTTACCAAAATGAACCGTTCTCGATTTGCACTTTCCTCAATATGGGTCAATTCCAAATAGACTGAAGGTCATAAAAACCGGTACACAAAAGGCTCTTTTCCCAAAATACCCTAAATTTGAAATACGGGAAAGTATCAGAACACCCGATTTTCATAATGATTGATTCACAAAACGTCATGTTCCCAAAATACACCAAATTCACGATTGTCATACTTTATACGGGTACGTTGCCTTTTAGGGTTCCATATGAAATATGTATTTATTTATTTAATCTTTATTGCACAAAAGAAAACCTTATAGTACAAAAGGCGGGCTTAATGCCATGAGGCATTCTCTACCAGTCAACCTTTAGGCAACACAGAGAGATTGTGGGCGGTGCTACTTTAACAACAACCAAATATAATACAATAACATACCATACAAACATAATACATACATACTTATATTTCTTATAACATATACATAAATAAAGACAAAATTACGACATACACTAATATATTTATTACAATTTGCTGCAAAATAGTATCCAAAAATTGAGTGAAATTT
Source organism: Cydia pomonella (assembly GCF_033807575.1). NCBI lineage: Eukaryota > Metazoa > Arthropoda > Insecta > Lepidoptera > Tortricidae > Cydia > Cydia pomonella. Next base: position 13,947,587 of record NC_084708.1, read on the forward strand.
AAAAAAAAACGTTACCGGGCTCTTTAATTCGTATCAAATTCACGGCACTTATGTTTAGTAAAGAGAGTTTTTCAGCGAAAACTATTTATGTTGAAAGTACTTGTAATGCACTATTCCCTTGATTTTTCATATTTTTGGTAAGCTTGGTATAGTAGTATTTTTCTAAGATGTCAGTATTGCCTTATAGAACTATATAGGGCAATGCGGACGACTACTACTGCTCAAAATTTTTCGAGGAAGGCGATTTCCTCCAAACATATACATTGAATCAAAAACTTTTTTGTAACCTCCCTATCCTTACGATTTTTAGGGATCCGTAGTCAACTGGGAACCCTTATAATTTCGCCATTTCCGTCTGTCTGTCTTTCTGTCTGTCCGTCCGCAGCATTGCTCCGTGATTGTTAGTGCTATTAAGCTAAAGGTTGACATAGATATACAAATTAATATCTTCGGCCACATACACATTAAGTGGGAATTACATTTTTTTTCGCTTCAATCCAATCGTGTAGGATCAAATGATGTCGCGAATGCGAAGCAACATGTAGTGCGATTCGCACATTTCCAATTATTAAAATTTTTGTTCTCGTGACTAAAATTATACCTGTGCCCGTCATAAAGGAGAGCGGGCGCCCGTTTTGGTTCTCAATAAGAATAATTTCGGTGCTGGAACTCCTCTTGGCCATGGCGAATCTCAAGGAACAATAAATGATGACATCGATTCCTTTCCTAAAATATGACAATCAAGAATTTAGTGTATTTTGGGAAAAGACCGTTTTGTGAATCAATCATTATGGGAAACGGGTGTTCTGTGATTGAAATTTAGAGTATTTTGGGAAAAGAGCCTTCTGTGTATCGGTTTTTATGAGCTTCAGTCCATTTGGAATTGGCCCATATTGAGGAAAATGCAAATCGAGAACGGTTCATTTTGGTAACAAGTTCATTTGAGTTTCATTCGTTATGAGAATAGTTTGTTATAATATATATATATATATATCCGTCCGTGATAGGTAGCCAGTTGAAATTTCTACAGATTATGTATTTCTCTTGCCGCTATAACAACAAATATTTGAAATACTCATCATCATCACAGGCCTTTGCGTCTATTGCAGACGATTTAAGCATTGCTGTTTAGACAACGGGTTTGGTGACTGTGGAGGCCGATGCGTGAGCGGCACGACCTCCCACATTTTTGGCAGAGAAAGCTCATGCCACCTGAGGTTCCAGTCCCGATTTGCTTTCTGCGACACCTTCTGCTATCTAATGTATTAAACCAGGCTTGGTCGCATAGCCTTCTCCCCTCCACAACGCGCTTGCGCCATCCATCACGGTCTTCAGCTAAGATTTCCCAGGCATGGTGGTCGATTTCAAATGCTGACATGTCTCGCTTAACACAGTCTTTAAAACGCAGCATCGGTCTTCCAACGTTCCTTTTAGCATACGCAACTGCACCAAGCAAGACACGTCGAGGTATTCTAGAGGGTTCCATCCGGTGCACATGCCCCAGCCACCGCAAGCGTCTCTGTTTGAGAAGAGCGGCAAGACTAGGCAGCTTCGCTTTTTCAAGAACACTTTGATTTGTCACTTTGTCCTGCCAAGTTATTCCAAAAATGTTGCGTAGACAGCGCATGTGAAAAGTGTTGAGCCGTCGCTCCTGTTTTGCATACGTCGTCCAGGTTTCTGCTCCGTACAAGAGTATACTTAGAACGCAAGTCTGGTATACTATCATCGTGGTTCTAACAGTGAGATGTTTGTTACACCACACCCTTGAACGTAGCCTCCCGAACATGGTCGCTGCTTTGCCAATACGAATATCGATCTCTGCATCAAGCGAGAGATTGTTTGACACAATCGAGCCAAGGTAGCAAAACTTACTGACGACTTCCAGGGCTGTGCCATCCACCAGTATTCTGGGTGTTTCTGCACTGCCCTGCACTAACACGACTGTCTTTTTGGCATTAATGGACATGGAGGACAAAGTGCATGCCCTGGAAAACCTGTCCATGATGTTTTGCAAATCAGCTACAGAGTTCGCCACAAAAGCTGCATCGTCAGCAAACAAGAGAATGTCGACGAAGAAGTCCTCACGGTGTTTTGCTGATTTGAGGAGAGAGATGTTGTATAACTTCCCGGTCGTCTCTTGTATGCAAATGCACCCCCTGTTGGTTATTACTAAAAGCAGCCTTAAAAGTAGTGAGAAGAAAATACCAAGCAGTGTGGGTGCTAAAACGCAGCCTTGGCGTACACCCCCTTCATTTCAAATTGCTGGGATATTTTGCTGTCATAAACCACAGTGCTTTTCATGTCATCATGAAAGGATTTGACTAGATGGAAAAGTTTAGGTGGACATCCAATATTCTAAAGTGCCCTGTATAGTCCCTCTCTGCTGACAGTGTCAAAAGCCTTATTGAGATCTACAAATGCTACACACAGAGGTGTGTTCTGCTCTCTACACTTTTCCTGTAGCTGACGAAGTGAGAAAACCATATCTACAGTGGAACGCTGGGGACGGATACCACCACCACCAACACCACCAACCACAAATACTAAAAACAGAATAAAATAAATATTTCTTTCCAATCTTGAGGTTCTCATTCAATCACCGAAAGCCGGCCGGTTTTTTTAGTATGTTATTGACACAATGAAAAACTAAGTTTAAAGGTTTTCCTGTTTTTAAAAATTTGCAAAAAAAAATTGTTTTCCAAAAAAGCGAAACATATATATATATATATATATATAGCATATTAAGAGGGAAGAATAGCTTTTTGAATCTAACGAAATAACGGTAATTTTTCTATGAAACTCCATTACGGGAGAAAACTGTTTCCACTAACTAAATTTTAACAAATCGCTTTGATTTTGATGTCAATTTGATATATATATATATTACGCTGGAGCGATTGACATCAAAATCAAAGCGATTTGTTAAAATTTAGTTAGTGGAAACAGTTTTCTCCCGTAATGGAGTTTCATAGAAAAATTACCGTTATTTCGTTAGATTCAAAAAGCTATTCTTCCCTCTTAATATGCTTCAAAATTCAATCTTTCCTGATGTGGTGTGCCGAACCAACTAACTAATACTTATTTACAGTACATATGGTGCTACTTTGCCGCACTAGTGCGAAAATTAGCATATTACGTTACTGTGTCGAACATTTAAAGGGCCATATGTACTGTAAAACGTTGTACGATACATGTGTAATGTACTATTACGATACAAGTGCAGAAAACAGGAAACTTGCAACGAGTGGCGATAAATTAAAACACGACCGAAGGGAGTGTTTTAAATCGACACGAGTTGCGAATTACCTATTCGCACGTGTATGGTACGTTTTACAGTACATATGGCCTTTAAAGTTTCGACATAAGCACGGAAAGTGCTCATTCCCGCACGCGTGAATGAAAGTAGCACCATATGTACTGTAAAAAAATATATAATAAAGCCAAGTCAATAGTAGACTTACAGGGACTGGTTTCCCTTCCTGTTCAAATCGAGAGATGTTAGGTCTCTGGGCCGGCAGGATTCGCCAACGCGTGCTTGATACCGCGTGCTCGCTTAGGAAGACCGGGAACTTGCCGCATAATCCTGGGATTGGGTTCAAGTCGAACCTCACATAAAGGGGCTAAAAATAATGTAGTAGTTAGTAGGTAAAGGTATGTATATTAAATAAATATATTAAAAATGCCTATGTCTCACGGAAGTTTTGTTAGTTAGTTTGTAATAGATTTTCGTAATAGTCTTAGACCTGATTTTCCAGTCGATACTTATATAATAATTTTCTTGCTGGTTGTTGTAAATTTCTCTTGAAATTCTCAAACAAGTGAAAGATTCCACCAAAAGGTGGAATCTTCAGCACAGTGGCGGGTTAGTCACGTGGCAAAAGTGGCAAATGCCACAAGCCCCGCGCACCAACGCATTGTGACCGTAAATAGTATATTACTACAGAGGCCGAGAAGTAAGGGGTTGCCGACCGAGCGTATTGCAAGACTGGATAGTTATGAGACCTGGGCTATAACCGCGATAATCGATATTTGCAAATTTTTCTCTGTCATTCTAAATCCGCCTTCATGAGAGTAGATACCTAAAAGAGAAAGATCGGTAGGCCCTCAGAAACCCAAATACAATACAATAAACAAACAACCCCTTTTGACGCCGAGATATGTAGGCATAGTGCTTTTCCCAAACATGCAATTAAATAAATAACAAAAAAGCTACAAGAATTCAAAACTTAAGCTTAGAATAAGTTTAAAAGTGGAAAAATTACTGCCTTGGGTGAGACTTGAACTCACGGCCTGTGGATCCAGAGTTTGGATCCTCTGGATCCTCAGTTTCTTTTCGTCCGACAAAATTAAAGCAATCCAAGGGCCCCTTGATAGAATTTACCACAGGCCCCGCGCTAGCTTAATCGGGCACTGCTTCAGCATCACTGAACGGAAATAAAACATGGAAGCATTTTGAACGCTCAATTATAGCCCAACGTAAACTACCCTAAGGTGGGCGGGGGTTACAAACTACTCGATTGGCAACTTCAGTTCGACCGATATGACAGTCAGTGATAGATGGCTAAATCGGTTATTAAAAACAACGTTTTTTTATAATTAAAATTGTCTTAATGTGTCGTGAAATGCTGCAGAAGTTATCCTGAACATTCCAAGGACAGTAGCATCACTTTTCAGGTGTAAGTAAACATATAAATTCAGTAAAATTTGGATTAAATATGACGACATTTTTCAATATTACCGTGCTAATTTAAAAGGTAACTGCATACGACTTTCATAACAACATACGTCTTTTTAGATTACGAGGATAATAGGGATGATATTATGCCAAATGAAGTAGATTATTTTATTAACTTATGTTTGATTCAGATATATTCTATATTATAATATTTATAATAAATAAGTTATTATTTTGTATTTTCCTTTTCTTTTATCTTTCATGGGATGGAGCTATAAAAAACTACCTAGTCATTTGTTATTTAAGGTATAATCCGATTCCCACAAGATGCTGTTCGCAGCGAACTATGGAAAAAAGCTGTCCAATTAGAGAGACATGAAATTGATTGGAATCCTGGCAAGAGATCTAGAATGTTTTATTTATTTCAAAGATAAAGATTTCAAATTGTCAAAAAAAGGCTTCACACAGCTTAATAAAACCGCTGTCCGTTCAATAGTTTGTTACGGCCGCTCTGTGACAACCAACCCGTGAGATAACCATACCCGGTCTCCTATATGTAGTATATGTAGATATTTTTCTGCCACTCTTTCAATGAATTTGTTTAACAAATACACATATTATCTGAAAATGTGGATCATTTGAATCCATCCTCTACTGTCATATATATATCCCTGTATGGCTAAGACTTTTTGTCGAAACTTGCAGTTGCCAAGAAAATTTTCCTCCGTCTTGCATTTAGACAACGCACGCAGAGATCACTATTTCCAAAAAAAATACTTCAGTTGGAACTGAAAGTGGTGATGAGCTTTTATTGTTACGCAGTCTTTTCAAATATTTTTGACCTGATTCGTGAACCCATGTAAATTTTCCTGGCTGTGCCTGAAGTACCTGAACGTGACTACGCTCTTCCATACAGATTAATAATAAAATTTGTCTAGCCATAAAAATACTTACTATAGCGGAATATGTTAATATAACAATGAATGAAAAAAGCGCTGGTGGCCTAGCGGTAAGAGCGTGCGACTTGCAATCCGGAGGTCGCGGGTTCAAACCCTGGCTCGTACCAATGAGTTTTTCGGAACTTACGTACGAAATATCATTTGATATTTACCAGTCGCTTTTCGGTGAAGGAAAACATCGTGAGGAAACCGGACTAATCCCAACAAGGCCTAGTTTACCCCTCTGGGTTGGAAGGTCAGATGGCAGTCGCTTTCGTAAAAAACTAGTGCCTACGCCAAATCTTGGGATTAGTTGTCAAGCGGACCCCAGGCTCCCATGAGCCGTGGCAAAATGCCGGGACAACGCGAGGAAGAAGAAGATGTTAATATAACAATGAATATTTACTTATCTTGGGTTAGTCTCTCATTTCATAACAACATTTTAACGCGGATTATTTGACTGGTTCTTCAAACTATTATGGCATAAACCTATCCCTGTCCCTGTGTATGAACCGCGAACTCTTAGCTGCCAGTACGTACAGCAAGAAGGTTATTAGCGGATTAATGTCGCTGATTGGAAATTATTGACATTATATGCATGTTATCTATACTTATCCGTGTACATTAGTGTAAAAGAGATGACTATTATTTCGTTTATCAGTTTTTATTACAGGCTCTGAAAACGTATCGTCTTATTTAAATGTCGGCGTAGTTGTGTATGTGTGGTAATAGTCCCCAGAAATTGAACGATAATGTTCTCAAATACGGATTCCATGTTTTATTTCCGTTCACTGTTCAGCATACAAGACTTTCAAGGCACGAAAGGTGAACAAGCTTTAACGTCGTGTGAAACAAACATTATTCACCACACCAACGAGAGCAAACAAAATCACAGCTGTAAAACATTAAGGCGGGATTCTACCAATGTGCTGCACTGTACGGCACAAAGCATTTTTTACTAAATATGCTTGTACCCAGTGTTGGCGAATGTTAATTGGAATTGAAAATATTAAAAATTAACCATTACAAATTGAACCGTAACGGACGGTTACAGTTTACGGTTCAATTTGTTATGGCTAATTTTCAATATTTTCAATTCTAATTCAGGTTCGGCCAACACTGCTTGTACCGCACAGTGCCGTACTCTGATGGAATCCCGCCTTTGAAATTTAATATTTATCATGAAAAATCATCACTTAAAAAGCCACACCAAAGAAATAATTCAAGGTTTGTAGCCAGTTACTTTTCTTCTCCAGGGTTACAGAAAAATACAATGTGACATGATCGGTCAATTGAATTCGTTGCACCTACTTAGTCGGTAATGTCGGCAAAAAGTTTCTAAAAATACCTATACAAATTTGTAATTATAATCACCTTTGTCTTTACTGTTTTAGAGAGAGTTAGAAGAAATTCCTGATTATACTTCAAGACTTCGTGTTCCCGATTACAATAATCGGCAGTGGTTATTACGAACGTGTGTTTTTCTTGTGGCACTACATCCTGGTGAGCTACCACCGAGCATCCATCGCGGAGGTCTTGTGAGTACATTATGTCATCAGCCGAAATGCGACCGCCCAAGAAGAGACCCTTATATTTCGCACTCGGTGTGTCTGAAACTGCAACAATGTAGTTGCTATATTGTTACTGTGTATTGAAAATGTAAGAACCTAAGTTAAACATGATAATATATCTAAGAATCTGTGGGGACATATATACATACTTAAACATATACATCGACCGACGTCGTGTCCGTTATAGAAACAGTGAAATTGTTATCCCGTTATCGAATATACAATGTGAAACTGCTTAAATCTGTCAATCTATTTTAATACAGTAACTTTATACATTACAGTTTGGATCAAATCCGGTAGTTCTGATTTTTTGCAGACTTATTTCATGTTGGCCCAATGAATAATTCAAGTTTGTGACCTCGAGCGCCAAAAGCAAATTTGTCAAAAATCAAGAAAACCGTGAAAATTTCGTTTTCATTTTAGATTTGGGTGATTATAACCCTAAAAGGAATATGAATATTTTGAAATTGTGATTTTAATTGCAGAGCAAAATAATAAAGACAGAAGTGTTTAATGATGTATTTGAGACCAATTTGTAATTATTTTCTACCGAGCCGATTTCTTCCCTATCATGTATCAAGTACGGCCCCCGTGGCCCCGCTTTGAAATATGATAAATATTTTTTTTTGTTTCTTTACTAAAACAATAGTATTGAATTGATATTATCTTCTCCAGGCATTTTTAAAGTAGACTAAATTCGCTACAATACGAGACTAGAATTGTCTCTGTAGACTTAACAAAGAAAATTTATATAATTTAAATGTAGACCTGTCAGAATTCCTTATTTCTACGAGCAAATTATTAAATATTTTTATAGACATATATATCATAGCACATTGCTTGCAAAGAATGCTGTATTTGAGTGGAATGGATAACATATATTAGTGCCGTTTCGATGGATATATCTATATATATATATATATCTTTGTCTCAGTACCCGCACCACAAATATCCTATAATATTTAATTATTATTTATTGAATATGATTAGGTACACTGTTTCTTTCCTATGCTTGAAATTAAAACACTCCTTTGTAGGGTTCCATAGTAAAATAGGAACACTTATAGTTTCGTCATGTCCGTCCGTCCGAGGCTTTGCTCCATTGTCGTTAGTGCTAATAGAGACCTGCAATTTGGCCTGGGTATATAAATTAATCATTCTGACACTGGTAAACTAAAAACTAGAAAATTTTTAGTGTACCTCCCCTACACGTAAAGTGGGGATGTTTTTTTTTTGTTTCCAATCTATAGTGTGGGATGTCGTTGGATACATCTTTGAATACGATTTAATATCAATTTCTTGTTAGTGAATATTTTAGGAAGAAATCTTCCCTTAATAAAAATACGTACCTACTGTAATAAGGGAATGCGGTCTAACGCGTGGTGGCGAATATAAACGCAGACGTAAATTTCTGATATTATATATTTTTTCATAACATTCAGATTACAAAAATCGACTACGAAATACGACTTCTGAATGCCCGTCTGCAGATCTTTATTCATAGTTCTGAATTCAAATCTACTTATAAATATTGCCAGTTACCTTCAAAAAAACTGATTCTGAAAATTATATTCATTAGTATTATATATGGAATAATATTTACAACATCAATAAATTGCTCTGATAATTAGATTAAGATAATTATATGTAATACTGTCTTACTATTCATAAGTGCTTGTTGCTAGGCCTACATGAATAAAGTATATTTTGAATTGAATTGAATTGAATTGAAGGTTTCCAACCACAGCCCGTACATTTCATGCCTTTGACGCAAAAATGACGTAATTTAACATACAGGGAGCTTTTTAACAACACTATAAATTTAGGTAACTTACCTATTGACGCGTCGAAAAATAAATACTTGTTACGTAAAATACACTGTTCAAAATCAAAAATATGTATTATTTAATAGACTAATAATCTATTATTTAGTTAAGTGACAGTAAGATGAAAGTCACTTAGACGTTTCTATACTGATTGTCAAAGTATCTATATCAGTTAACTAAACAGGTTGGCAAATGATTTATTATTACGAAAATATTAATTGGAATCATACTCTATGTAGCGTGACGTCATTTTTCCGTCAACGGCATAAAATGTACGGGCCCTGTTTCCAACCTTCACATACCTCGCCTCCTCGGGTGAAAGTGGCCATCATTCAATTATCAATCAGTCATTTATTATTTTGTCATCATATAGGTGTAAATACATTTAGTACAGGTGATAGGGTGTTTTACATGTAGCAGCTATGATGTACCTTTCCGGCGTACGATATTTAAAAACATAACTACCTAAATACAATTAATTTATAATTAAAATACACGTTACAAACAGAAAAAAATCAAATAAATAAACAAATGTCAATAAACCTTACATACTATAGCTACAATTACTAATAAGAATGTACAGCCAGTTTTAATATTAAATTACATTTAGGAATAATATATCAAATACAATGTCAATATAAGGCCTACATGTACCGATAAAAAACTGTAAATTTCAAACGACTGTAAGTCTTGTACTTGACTGTAAATATTACTATAATGTACTTGTACATTATAGTAATATTTTTCCAAAAAAAAATTGCGCATCATTATCACAAAACTACACCCTATCAACACAAATTGTCATTTTTGGATGGATAGGTACCTACTGGAACAGCGAGCGAGCGGTACGGCAGCTAGCCTAAAGGTTACATTCAGATTCTAACTTCAGCTGCACTACTGTTGCGACTTTCTGTTGCAGTGTTGACGCGGACACTGACAATTTTCTTGATAAAATACGTAACGTTCGTAACCGCAATACTGCCACGTTCAATCCGTCGCTCATTTTATCTACGAAACGTAAGTGCTGGATGCTGGAACAATATTCTGTTGCCATCCGAATGCCACCTAAAAGCTATAACTTAACAATGAGGTTGGAGTAACCTCCACCCACCCAAGGAAAGACCCAGCGTCACGCAAGTCACAGCCAAATGGTTTGAACAAAAGTATAAATTCAGTGAGCGCGAATGCCGAGCGTTAAGGCCGTGAGACAGTGTGGATGAATGACCTCAGTGAATGACCAAAGATTCTGAGCCAATTTATCTAAATTTGCTATTAAAATGAAATACTACGTACCTATAGCGATCGATCATAAAAGTGGAGATCCAAATATCCAAATAATAAATAATCTACATCGGTCTAGCATACTTTTGAAAGTTTCTAACCTGATATGTGAGGGGCAAGCAATGAAATCTTGGCACCAAAAGCAGTGGTTCCCGTAGACTGAGTCAAGACGGTGGGGGCATTAAGGTTTTCAGTCATCTTCCGGTATCTCGCAAGCATCAGGTCGCCATTTTCCATTTGATTCCGAAAGGTGTCCAATTTGTACTAAAAATGGATTGATCTAAATAAATAAACTACGAGTAATGGGTACTATTAATGTCATGAAAAAATATAGACTAGGTATTGGCATAGATAGAAAGAGCTATTTCACATAGTGATTTTTGTAACAGAGCTGCAATTTAGTACTGGTGCAATCTGCTGTCGCGTGCCGCCGTGTGGGGCGGTCATTCGCCGTCTTGGTGTGGACGGCTGTGCGTCAGCTAAGGATAACAATATTATTTATCATTGATATTTATCATTGAAAATCATCACTAAGTCAATTCTACCAGCCAACATAAGGAAACAACACGGAAATAACTCAAACTCTGCATCTGATTACTTTGCCCCACATGTGGATAAAATGCAACTTTCTCATTCGTTTTTGAACAATCAAGAGGGTCTTTGCCAGTTGGTGTGATGAAAACATTATTTTATAGTCCATCATAACCTTGCCTTAATAATCTCCTTCATTATTTCAAAAGTCCCAATCTACTCGTAAATATCAACTGATTAGTGGGAAATCAAACTTCCTGGACAGCAGGAAAGGCCCTTTCGTGAAACAGAAGGAAACAATAGCAACGCGAAGCGGCTATCGTTTTACTAACGAACGAAATAACCTCACCTCCTCCAATTTGGAAGCTTCATACCAATTACCGAGAAGCACGCGGTTACAGTAAACAATGCCTTTGTCTTCGTCCAATTTCGACAGCTTCGACATTTTGTAGTGAACGAATATACAATTCTCGTGACCTGATTTTTTACACAAAGTAGTTGCATGCACGGATCTATATAGAGTACATATACCTCCTTGGCTATGAGCAGAGGTAGCACCGGTAGCACCTCAGACAGTGACACGATATGTCAAACATCATTAGCAATCATCATTTATTAGGTACTCACCAGAAGCTACATTATGTACTTAATTGATTAACAAAGAGGTTAAGTTAAATATATTTAAATTAAAAAAACATAAGGGAACTTTTTGCTTTAACTTAAAAATCGCTTAACCAGTCATGTTCGCCATAGTTTTCATTGAAAGTCAATATTAAACGAGCTGGAGCTCAAATTTTACTTACTTGGCCCCCTCCTAGTTCACTGGCTGACTGGCCTTGCACAAGTTGCACATATACTTACTTTGCTCTTTGCCTTGGAAGCAGATTTATTTTTCTAAGACCTATACCTATTTTTGAAAGACCTATACAACGATATCCTACTTTACGTGTAGGGGAGGAGAAGGGGGAATCATGTCAAATTGCAGTTTTCTAGCAAGGTCACGGTGCAAAGCCGCGGACGGAGAGATAGACAGACGAACATGGCGAAAATATAAGGGTTCCTTTCCTAGTTGTCTACGGAATAACACATTGTGATGCACACAAACATAAGTATCGCACATGGAAATAGTTCGTTGAACAGTAGAAGTAATAGTTAATACGTAAATGCTTATGTGATCGGCAAAACCAGTAGGGCAAGGTTGGGGTCGTTAACTAAGGTCGATAATTCTATCGATATTTGCTCAAACATATTATACAATGGTACCTAGTATTTATTATAAGAAAGAGCATTTTAATAAAATATTGCCACTCAATTGTTTATTAAATATAATTTAATAACGCAAAAACTTGACATTTTATGTTTATCTTTAATAATTTATTGACAATTTTACATTTCAATTACTCTTTTAACAGGTTACAATTACATAATCGTTTATTTTGAGGTGCGATAAAAATATTTTCATAAAAATGATATTAGAGTAATACAAAAATATCTTCGGCTAAAGTCGCAAACCTCGTAGCTCCTCCGCAGTAGTTACGCTGTTTTCAACTTTAGGAATTATTGACCAAAGCAGTGGGGCGACACTCCTCCTTTCGGTCATTCTCGGTTCCGTTCGGCTCATCATTGCTCCGAGCAATTATTAAGGTTGGCACAACTTGACGTCCCTTTGCGTTCACGACCACAGGTCAGATAATGACTTGAATTTTGACAACCCTAAATAGCCGAAAGGGATAGTGCCATACTCTAGAAAGGGACAGAACGATTCGTTCCTGAATCGCTGTCAAAGTTCTGTTTTGTGGGAAGTCATTTCTGTACGATAGTACTATTATTTGTTCTATGATCAAAGTAGCCATTCCCTAATGTCCTGTAATGAAGTTACGAGGTTTGCGAAGTTATACAAAATACTTACAAATATGTTAAGTTTACCTAAAAAATGTTGTTGTTTTGTTTTATTGTGTTTAGTTTAACTTTTAGATTTGTAGTTTAAGTCGTATCAGTCATGCGCTCACTGCTAAAATGTATTTTGCATGAAAAAAAATGAAAAATTTCCATGTAAGTGAATATTTTGTATTCTTATGAGAAATAAAGATCTTTAAACCTACCTACCATCTTTTTCTAAGCTTGATGTGATGGATCAGATATATGTAGCAGTCGTCACAAATCCGAAAGTTAATGTCAAACGGGTGAAAATATGTGAAATATGACTTGAATAAAGCTGCAAAAATTACAGTTTCAAAAGCGTATATTAGTAAATATTAAAACGTAACAGATCCAAATATACAGTGCCACCTATTCCTTCTTCTTGGTCGCAACGTCACTCACTAGCGAGAATATGTTTTCGGCCGTGAACCGCTTGTGCACGTCGATGAAATCCCGGCACGTCACACCGCACTCCTAACAAACTAGATATGTTAATAAGTAACTGTGATATTGTTAATAATGACACCATAAGTACCTATCTTTACTTTACATATGGTGCTATTTTACTGCACTAGTGCGATAATTAGCACACTACGTAACTATTTCGAAAATTTAAAGGGCCATTATGTAGTGTAAAACATACGATTATCAGGCCCGAAATCGGGACTGATTTCGGGCCCGTTCTCGGGAGGTGTGGATGTAATTGGTGCTTAAGCGCCTGAAACCAGTCCCGATTTCGGGCCTGATATTATTTTTCGTTTCACTGAATATCAGCACATCGTTAACAATATTAGAAATGCTAAAAAATAATAATAATAATAATAATAATAAAATTCTTTATTGCACACTACATAAAAAACAGATACAGAAATTGATTACATATACACATTGGTAGGTAACAACAGGCGGACTTATCGCTAAACAGCGATCTCTTCCAGACAACCTTCAGATAGTGAGATGGCGAACGAAGTTAACGGGTGGTGCAAAAAAATAAAAATAAAGAAAAAAAGTAGTAAAAGTACAATATAATACATATACTACACATATAAAGTTAAGATAGACTACATTATTACTATATACAAAAATAAATACATTACTATATACAATAATAATTTGTCCCTAATTGTCAAAAATGTTCAACGTTTGATATCTTTACCTAACCTAACCTAACGATGTACTGATAATGCTGATATTTGGTGAAACGAAAAATATTCATTCTCGTCGGCCCGAAATCGGGTCTGATATCAGACCTGAGAAAGTGTGGATGTAATTGGCACATATAAAGATAATGCCAGCAGCGCCCGCATCAAGCGATTAACTCAGGGGTCTCCAAACTACGGCCCGCGAGCTGAATCCTTGTTATTTTATCTAGCCACCATACAATAACAATATATTTCAGTATCACCATTAAGTTTAAGTAACAGCTATCAGGGGTTATAGATTTATAATAAATGACCACATACCATGCCAAAGAACGTTTGCATCCAGTTTTGATACATGACGCTCAAACTCTTATCAGCAACGCAATTCTTTATGATAAGCTTTTTGCCAGTCTGAAAACCACACAACAAAATTTTATATAACAATAATGAAGTAAAATTGCATTTTCATGCCAGTAGTGCCCTAGTGACCATCAAAGTGTTATCTTCATGAGAATTGAAAACAACCTGTTTGAGACCAATGGGACAATAGCTTAGCAAAAGAAAATTTAGTGATCGCTGTTTATTAAGAAACACAGCTGTAAAACCTCAATAGGTTTGCCTATGCCTTCAAGGCGGTCGCAAGGCAGCAACGGCACGGTGGTCCAGCGGCAATTGGTGTCTCGCTTGGCACTAAGTCGGATGGGGATCCGGTTTGATGGCTCCGGCACTACGGAGTTCTGGTACCGAACGTAAAGCGGCGGCGCCTGCACATAACAAAACGTTATACCAACATAGTGAGTAGCAGGTATATATTTTTTATTCTAGCTTACTTGAGTGTCTAACTGCTGGGCAAAGCTCCCCTAGATTTCCATAACTCCCGGCTTTCTAGTCCTTCCGGCCGATTGTTGAGAATGGTTTCGAAGTCGTCTCACCATTCTTGCTCTCACTTATAGCTGCGTCTTTAACAGACGTACGGCGGACCACCTTCAACTCGGTCGAATAGGCTTCGGACCGGACCAAGGTCGCAGTCCGGTACGCCCGTCTCTCACAGCTTAAAAAGTGTATATAGACGTAACAGACGGCCTCGCGAACGATCGTAAGGTGGTTCACCGTAGGTCCATAAACGCAAAGTCTAAGAAAAAAACGTGCCCCTTAGTTTGACACCCAAAATAGATGGCGTTGTATTGCGTCATATGTTTTGCGGTCACTCAAGTGTCAAACACTGTACAGCGCCGTCTCGTTTACCTGTCAAATTCGAAGCACGAAATTGTCATAGATTTTACACATCTTACTCAATCCATCTATCTTTGATTAAAGACACAGCTATAAGTGAGAACGAGAAAGAGATATTTTGACTGCACCAAGGTCGCGGTCCGATGCGGTCGCCTGTAGACACTATTACTTATATAAGTATAACACATCGACAGTCCACCTTGTTAGTGTCCTCAGACACAGCTAGTAATTATGAAACAATAATAACTAGGAAACTATAATCTTAAGCTGCAAGCGCCAAAAACAATCAACTTTATGATAGTTACATCAGGGTCTCCGTAATTTTCTGCCTTCAAGAAAAATTGGTCTCCGTAATTAACTTTCATCCCACGTATGGCTTCGTCTTCAATGCTGTAAAGAAATAATACATTGTGCAACTGCTGTAAATAAATAGTACTTGTGCAACGGAGGGGGGGGTAAGTGAAACATTGGAAACGAGGGGGCTGGAGTGAATTAATGATCCGAGTTTGCAATACGCTTACCCCCGGAGATACACAATGTTTTTCATCTCACTTTTTACGTAAAAAACGAAATATTTCCGCGGCGGGAACAATAGGTAGGTATAGGCCTTTTTTCTTTAGTACACCTGCATGAAATAAGATCTTTTTGGAGCAAGTGTGATGAAAATTAATTTTGAATGGAGAATGCAATCTCGATCTCGCGAGATCTCGCACGAGTTTTCGAGATTCAATCTCGTTGACAGGAAATCTCGATTTTAGTCATCTCGGTCGAGGTCTCGATAAATATTTTCGAAATATCCAACGAAGATTGATCAGTGTGAATTTGTTCTGAGTCATGGATGTTTTCTATGTATTTAAGTATTTGTATTTTATTATATTTTTATCGTTGTATGAGTACCCACAACACAAGCCTTCTTGAGCTTACCATGGGGTCCGTGGGACTTAGTCAATTTGTATAAGAATGTCCCTATACTATTTAACCCCAAATTTTTTGTAAATTGCTCAGTGCTTGACAAAAATATCAACTGAGCTTGTTAGTCTCTGTCTGAGCGTGTTAGTTTGCTTTGAAATTATTTTCAAAACACATAGTGAACTAAAATGCTGACTTTCCACGTCAAACACGTTACAATAATAATTAAAAATAATTAATAGGTACTTACACGCGAAAGAGCTAATTAATTTCTTGTTTTTTTTTTAACAAAAGTATTTTTCTTATCAAATGTTGATTAAATTTATTGTTTTTATTTTCAAAATATATATAATAAATAAATATTATACGACATTATTACACATAAATATGACGTACCTTAAATTAAATACGTAGTATATACGACATTCTTAGAGTTCTTTGGTAAAAATAACACATTTTTAATTACTTTGTCAAATCTCGACCTTACGATCTCGATTCAGATTTTTCGTGTAAGATCTCTAATCGCCAATCTTGGTGCGATATTCCCTAAATATGAGGACCTAGTGAGAATTTTAATGCCACTCGTTTTTTTTATACTACGAAGTATATGGCCCGCTTGATGATGATGGTAAGCAGTCTCCGAAGCCCAATCCCAAAGTAGCCAAATATATCGTGATACAACTTTGTTGCCGTAGAAATAAGGATGTGTTCCAATGTATTTGGCCACTTTTGCCGTCACTATCTGTTTGATGCTGACTTTACACTTCCTTGTACCCATCCCAATCATGACTAAGCCACACTACACTAAGAGTTGCGTCGGTAAGTACAGCTGATTACGCCGCGAGACTAGGTGGAGCGTAACAATAGCGCGCATTCTTATCTATACATTCTGAGACAGCCGTCGTACCTATCCCTTATGTTATGTTTAGAGTACAACCAAGCACACTATAAAAATCGGTGTATAACTCAATTTTAGTCAGACTCTCAAACAATCCTATCGGCGCACGGTTATAAGGACACCGGCATAATATGTTACTGAGGACGGCCCATCTAAGCCCATGTACCTGAGTATAACAAAGGTGTTCCGGCAACATGGCGTCATGAGCGGGCTGAGCGTCATAAGGCAGCCGTCGTATATATTCTGTTCACAGTCCACTTCTCTTGCGCCGACTTGGCTGGACAAAGCCAGCCCGTAGTGCTGCACGCCGCCAGCACCTTTGACTATGTGGGAAGTAAGATGTCAAATAAGATTGCACTATATCATCCAATATAACCTTCACTTGGCAGGTACAGTCAGCAGCAAAAGTAGCTAAGCGGGTAAGGAGTTTAAGATGATCAAACACAACATTATTGTTAAAAGAGTAAGTGCAAGTGAATAGGTAGATTATTTTTAACAATTCGCCCGTTTATATAAAGCACTTTATGTTGTTAACATTACAGTTCGAAGACGAGGCCCAAGGAAGTGAAATAAATACCCGTTTGCACAACACGCTTCCGTTCCGCGTTCAATACACAGGCCCCGAATATACGGATACTAATTTATTGTACAATTGTACAGAGTTTTGAAGAGCAGTGACTTTAGGTAAAAGGTCGAGTTTGAATGGTTGAGATTATCTAGGCATCTGTACCCCTAGTGTAAATTTATTCGATAGCAAAACGTCCCGCTTGGCGCGCTGATTCTAAATCCCATACAAAATGAGACTATCGAATAAATTTACACTAGGGGTACTGAAGTAACGATTTCAAAAGTAAAGATAGGCCCGTTCATATAATTCCGACCAAACGTTCTCGTTTCGTGCGCACTAGTGGAATGGCACAACGCGATCGGATGTTGAGATCGCATCTAGTTGCGTTAGACTGCACTATTGGCTCGCATTCGTGGGATTTAATTTATCTTGTGAACTTCGTTTGAGGATAAGTTATTACTAGGCTCGGGATTGGGACTTTTGGATGCTCGCCGTGGTTCTAGAATCCACGGAGTCGTCATTATGTTATAATATTTTTTACGTAGTTAAGCCTATTAAGTAATGGATACATTAACACATGAAACACAGAAATGGACACCGGTTATTACCTGGTATATCCGGAGCAATCAATTGGACATTATATCCAAACATTGCATAATTTCCACTGATGGATAGTGGCCTCTGAAAATCGGAATAAGTAGTTCATGTAATTATTTTACATAAGCGCATCCGCTAGCTGGCGCGGTTGCAAGGGGCGGGTGAGCAAATTAATTAAAAAATAGTATGAGCAGTGCTAACTGGCGTAGACGCGTGCGACGGATTTTACCTACAATGACACCCGCGTGCGTGCGC
This sequence comes from Cydia pomonella, assembly GCF_033807575.1. Lineage (NCBI taxonomy): Eukaryota > Metazoa > Arthropoda > Insecta > Lepidoptera > Tortricidae > Cydia > Cydia pomonella. Next base: position 13,965,931 of record NC_084708.1, read on the forward strand.
CCGCTCCGTGCACCCGCGCCAGCTAGCGGACGCCTAAGTCACCAAAAAAAGTGTGTCATGCAACAGAAGTTACAAAATATTTTTACATATTTATATAATTAAAAAAATACAGGTTCTTTCATCGTCTAGTTATAGTTACCTAAAAAGTTATATAATTTATATAATTACGGCAGTAGAAAAAGGTGCAATATTTAAATTTTCTATGGGATATGGACAACCATTCGCGCCTAATTTTTTTATAGTTAGGGCCTTTTTCTACTAATGGAAATGGCTTCCCAAAACTATACTAATCCATGAACATAAAATAATGTGCCTATTAATTTTAATTATTATTTACCTCTTTCAGCAAATTGCTATACAAAGTCCTGGCTTTTTGTAACAGTAGTTCACGTCTGTCTCGTTTCCGCAAAAAGAATTTGAAGTCATCCTGGCGATTTGGAAATACATATGAATGAAATGTATTAATGTATGGCGCAGTACAGCGCCACCTCGTTTACCGTGCGTTTACCTTTTTTTGCAACTAACTAAATTTATTTATTTGAAATATTTACCCAAAGAGCATATATTTACCGTGCGTTTACCTGTCAAATTCGAAGCACGAAATGGGGCTGGCCGGTCGAAGTATTTTACAGATGGCGCCAGCATAGCTTACCCTATTAATCCCTACAATTGTGTCATAGATGTGCTTTACGCGAGCGCCCGTGATGCCGTGATTTCAAGTCTCACCCAAGGCAGTAATTTTTCTACTTAAAAAATTATTCTAATTCGCATTGTGTATGGCAATGCGACAAAATTAAAAACACGTTTTAACATTCCTGACAATATACCAAAAACAACCTACGTAATTTGGTCGAGTTATTTGTTGGCCACCATAAAGCATACTAGAGTCTGATCGGAAAGAGAAGTCGTGGAATGTATTGGGCCCCATAAATTCCACGACTCTTCTCTTTCCGAACAGACTCTAAAATTTACGGTGGGTAATGAAAAAATGAGACTGTGACAAGGACACAAAATAATAGCGCTTTCTCTGCCACTCCTACTGAAAGTTCCATAAGTGCATTTCGTTCGGTCATCTAGCCCCTCAGCCCATTTCAT